>NW_024423786.1:739267-826743 GCF_017311325.1 Ursus maritimus
GCGGGGGGGGGGGGGGGGGGGGGCGGGGCTGGCAGCCCAGGGTGTGACTGCTTCTCCACCATCTTTCCCAAGTCCCCTCCACGCCCTGTCCCTGTCCCAGCATGGCAGTGTCTGGGCCTCTGAGTCACCATGCCTTCTGTCACTGAACTCTCAGTTCTGCCCAGGGACCCTGGAGACGCCTCTCCCAACACGCCACCCCGAGCTAGTCACGGCTTGTCCCTCTGGGTCTCTAGTGCTTCAGCTCCCACAGTCAGGGACTGGGGTCTCCTGCACCTCCCAACCCCTGGTGAGTCTGTGCTTTAATGAAACCTCCTTTTGCTGCAATTTGAGAGGGCTTTCAACAGGGAGCAGGGAGTATTATTACATTTGTCTTCAACCCACCATCTTAATGCAGAAGCCATTTTATTTTTTTCTTTATTTTTTAAATAATAATATATTTTTTAATTATGTTAGTCACCATACAGTACATCCCTGGTTCTTGATGTAAAGTTCGATGATTCATTAGTTGCGTATAACACGCAGTGCACCATGCAATACGTGCCCTCCTTACTACCCATCACCGGTCTATCCCATTCCCCCACCCCCTCCCCTCTGAAGCCCTCAGTTTGTTTCTCAGAGTCCATAGTCTCTCATGCTTCATTCCCCCTTCTGATTACCCCCCCTTTCTTTATCCCTTTCTTCTACCGATCTTCCTAGTTCTTATGTTCCATAGATGAGAGAAATCATATGATAGTTGTCTTTCTCTGCTTGACTTATTTCACTTAGCATTATCTCCTCCAGTGCCGTCCATGTTGCTGCAAATGTTGAGAAATCATTCTTTTTGATAGCTGAGTATTATTCCATTGTATATATGGACCACAACTTCTTAATCCAGTCATCTGTTGAAGGGCATCTCTGCTCCTTCCACGATTTAGCTATTGTGGACAATGCTGCTATGAACATTGGGGTGCATATGGCCGTTCTCTTCACTACGTCTGTATCTTTAGGGTAAATACCCAGTAGTGCAATGGCTGGGTCATAGAGTAGCTCAATTTTTAACTTTTTAAGGGAACTCCACACTGTTTTCCAGAGTGGCTGTACCAACTTGCATTCCCACCAACAATGTAGGAGGGATCCCCTTTCTCCACATCCTCTCCAGCAATTGTTGTTTCTTGCCTTGTCAATTGTTGCCATTCTAACTGGCATAAGGTGGTATCTCAGTGTGGTTTTGATTTGAATTTCCCTGATGGCTAATGATTTTGAACATTTTTTCATGTGTCTGTTAGCCATTTGTACGTCTTCATTGGAAAAGTGTCTGTTCATATCTTCTGCCCATTTTTTGATTTGTTTATTTGTTTCTTGTGTATTGAGTTAGAGCCTTTTATTTTTATGCTGATATCTTTTCTTTGGTACTTTGGCTATTATAATTACTTTCTGTTTAAGGGGCGCCTGGGTGGCGCAGTCATTAAGCGTCTGCCTTCGGCTCAGGGCGTGATCCCAGCGTTCTGGAATCGAGTCCCACATCAGGCTCCTCCACTAGGAGCCTGCTTCTTCTTCTCCCACTCCCTCTGCTTGTGTTCCCCCTCTCGCTGGCTGTCCCTCTCTGTCAAATAAATAAATAAAATCTTTTTTAAAAATTACTTTCTGTTTAAGGCAAATAAGACTGGTTTCTATTTGTAGTGATAATGTGAAGTTTCCTTTTAAAAGACATATAATTAAGTATATATTTATTAAACATGAGTTGATTTATGAAGATGTTATTGAGTAAATAGTACAAGTGAAAAAAGACTAGAGCAAAAGTCATGAGTGACGGAAATTCAGAAAACACAGGGCTTAATGAATTTCAAGATTTCTTGTATTTCTGAAATTCAATTATTTTTTTTAATGATTAGGAAAGAAAAAAACATACCTAAAACTGAATCTTTAAATTTGGTTGCTTTAAAAAACTCACACCATCACTTTAAGAGACAGAGGAAAGCATTTGACAAAATCCAACCCTCCTTAGTGGTAAAATCTCTCCGTGAACTAGGGATAGAAGGAAATTTCTCAAACCAATAAAGGGCAGCTACGAGAAACCTACAGTTGACAAAATACTTTATGGCGAGAGACTGCATGATTTCCCCTGAAGACCAGGAAGGATGTCTGCCCTCACTACTCTTATTCAGCTATACCAGAGGTTCTAGCCAGTGCAATGGGGGAGCAAAAAAGAAATCCAGATGGGAAAAGAAGTAAAAACATCTTTATCTGCTGACAACATGATTCTGTAAGCAGAAAGTCCTAAAGAACCTATCAGAAAAACCTACGGAACTAATAAACCAGTTCAGCAAGGTTTCAGAAGACAAGATTAATTTTTAAAAAATCAATGGTACCTCTATACACTAGCAATGAGCAATCCAGAAATGAAATTAAGCAAAAATGCCATTCACAAGAATATCAAAAAGAATAAAATATTTGGGACTGAATTTAACCAAAGAAGCACAAGACTTACACCCTGAAAACTACAAAACACTGCTGAGAGAAAGTAAAGAGGTCTTTATAAATCCCATGTTTATGGATCCTAAGACTTTATTTCTAAGATGGAATTACTCTCCAAAGTGATCCGTAAATTCAACACCATCCCTATCAAAATCCCGCAGCAGCCTTAAAAAAATTTTTTTTTCAGAAACTGATAAGCTGATCCTAAAATATATATAGAAATGCAAAGGATACAAAACAATCTTGAAAAAGAAGAACAAAATTGTAGGACTCACACTTCCTACTTTCAAAATTCCTACAAAGCTACGATTATCCAGACTGTGTGGTGTTGGCATAAGAAGAGATGTACCGAACAATAGAAGAGAAGGAGAGCCCTTCTGTACTTACATTTACGACTAATTGGTTTTTGACAAAGGTGCCAGGCAATTCAATGGGTGAAAGGTAGTCTTTTCAACACATGGTGCTGGAAAAACTGGATATCTACAGGCCAAAAGATGAATTTAGACGCTTACTTCACATCGTACACAAAAATTAAAAACAGATCATGCACTTAAATATAAGAGCTAAAACTATAAAAATTCTAGAAAAAAAACAGGAGAATAATTTTCATTATTCTGGGTTAGGCACAGTTCTTACATGAGATTCTAAAATCATAAGCCATAAGAGGAGTGATTGATAGATAAGAGACTTCATCAAAATCACACGTTTGCACTTTCAAAGACATCATCATGAAGAGGAAAAGACAAGCCACAAACTGGGAGGAAATATTTTCAAATCACATATATGCTAAGTGACTAGTATCCAGAATATATAAGGAACTCTTACAACCCAATCATAGGAAAACAACCCAATTACAAAATGGACAAAAGATTTGAATAGATATTTTATCAAAGAAGGTATATGATTGGCTAAAAAGCACAGGAAAAGAGTCTCAGTATTGTTAGTCATTGGGAGACTGTAAATTAAAACCTCAACAAGACACCACTTTGCCCCCACTAGATGGCTTTAATAATTATTGGCAAGGATGTGGACAAACCAGACACGTCATAATTGCTAGCAGGAGCGTAACTGGTCCAGCCACTTTGAAAAACAGTTTGGCAGTTTCTTAGAAAGTTGAACATAAACTGACCATGTGACCGGCAATTCCTTTCCTCATTTCTTTCAAGAGAAATGGAAACACAGGTGCCCATGAGGACTAGTGCGTGAATGTTCATAGCAGCCTTATTGATAGTAGCCAAAAAATGGAGATAGCCCGGTGTCTGTCTGCTGGCAAGTGGATAAATAAAATGTGGTCGAGCCAGACAATGGAATATTACTCGGCCATAAAAAGGAGTGAAGTACTGACAACACGGATGAAACCTGAGGAGGGCAAAGACATAAAAACTACCTATTGTGTGATTACCCTCACACGTGATGTCCAGAACAGGCCAATCTTTGTAGCCAGGAAACAGCTGAGCGGCTGCCTGGGTGGAGGGGGGAAGAGGGACTGACTGCCAGTGGGCTCACGGGATCTTTTTGGGATGGAAATGGTCTAACTCTGGATCGTACTGATGGTTGCACAACTCCGTCAGTGTATTTAGAACCACTGAGTTGTACGCTGAAAACAAGGTGAATTTTACAGCTTGAAAATTATACCTCAATAACGTTGTTGGAATGTTTGTTTGCTTCAAAAACATCAGCTTGGATCGGAATTTGACCTTGCCTAAGTTAAAAGCTCTATCTGACAACAAAGCAGGGCCTGCGCAGGCGTCTAGGGGCTGGAAGAAGACTGTGGGAGATGCAGGGCCAGCACATGGGTACAGGGACAGCACCAGGTGGCAGCATGCCTCAACGGAAGGCCACACTACAAGCAGGGTCATCACAACTCTTTGTTCAAGAGACCCTCAATGCAGAACTTTTGGACAATACAGACTATTCAAAATCTAAACACACCCTAACTTAACCAGCCAAAGAAAACCAGCAGCACGCTGGAAACCGGCCTGTGGCCTCTGGGACTACTGGCCTCGGGCACAGACAGGCTAGTGGTGACTGTGGACATACTACTTACCCTCTCTGTGCCTCAGCTTCTTCCTCCGTAAAATGGGGGCGATAGTCAGTCGTGGGGAGGATGAAGTAGCCCCGTCCAGGCCCCCCGGCCTGTGCTGGCACACAGAAAGTGCTAGGTGGTGCTTGCTCTTCCACGGGCTGGGAGAAGCATGTGCCTGACAGCTTTCAGCAGCAGAGTGCCACCCACTGTCAGGTGTGTAGACACAGGGAGGGCAGGTGGAGAGTGCAGGGCATGCCAGGAGGGACTTAGCAAGTGGAAGAGGGAGGGATGTGGAGAGGGAGGTTAAGGAAATGTCAAAGATAATCCGAGTTTGGGGCCGGATAGGGGTGCCATTGGCTACGATGGGGGTCCTGGGAGAGAATCAGACACAGGTAGGACAAGAATTGGTCTAGGCCACTGGGCCCAGGTGACGAGTGCTAGGGGAGGCCAGAGCTCTTGGGTCAGCTCTGGAGACCAAGGCAGGTGAGCGCTGGGGGCCGTGGCACGGATCAAGTGTCTGGGAAGGATGCAGCAGCAAGGACTGAGGGGGTCGGGAGGAATGGGGGTCTTTAGCCTTGGCAACGCTGACATTTAGGCCATGACCCCTTGCTGTGGGGAATGCCCTGTGCTTGTGGGATGTTTGCCTGCATCCCTGTCCTCTATCCAGCAAATGTCAGTAGCAGTTCCCCATTCACCATTTGTGACAACTAAAATGTCTCTAGTAATTGCCAAATATAAAATCACCTCCTCCCCCCTCCCCCCGATCAAGAAACATTCTCCAGGCCTGCGGGCCAAGCCACCACCCACAGGCAGTCCTAGACCCCCAGCACACCCTTCTCCTGACACTGCAGCTGAACCTACCAGCCTTTCAGTGCAGATGTCAGTCTTCAAAGCACCAGCCCATTAGCCCCTTCATGTTATTGTGCTCAGATTGAACCTTCTACTCCCTGCTCCTCAACCCCCTAGACATGAGCCAGAAGTACCACTCTACAAGGGCAGCCCACACCCACATCTTGTTCAGAGGCCCTGGGAGCAAGGCCTCCCCTGCCAGGAATGGTCAGAGGCAAAAGGCTTTGCATAAAAAATTAACACAAAATACAGCTGCATGACCAGCTGGGTCCCCTGTGGGTACGCCCCAGCAGAGAGGGCATGTGGAGGGTGAAACCTGACCTCAGCCTGCCCTGGGCCTGCTCCTGTCCTGCCACCTACAAGCTGTGTGACCCTGGGCAAGTCCTTCATGTCCCAGAACCTGTTTCCTCAAATGGAGATAGGGAATATGCTGTGCTGCCTTGCGGTCTTGTTGTAGGGTTAAAGCGGACAAGAGCAGTTCCCAGGCTGGGTGCCTGCGGGCGTAGCCACTCAGCGACACAAAGCAGGGGAGAAGACTGCTCTCGCTGGGCCTCAGAGTGTCAGTCCCCAGAGACTCCCATCACTGTGTTCGGGAAGGTCCTAGGGCACCTGTGCCCTCAGGAGGGTCCGGTTTGGAGGCTGGAGGCAGGACGTGAGCTGTTGAAAGGACTCCAGCCCCCGGCCACCCTCTCCAGGTGCTCACAGGTCTGTTTCCAGATTGCTTTTTCTGAGCTCTTCTTGTGGTCTCACCAAGAGTCATACATACTGCCTTTCCAAGAGAAAGGACCAAGCCAGGAGGAGGGCTCTGTTGCGCCTCCCCACCCACACACACCCTTTCACAGGCCAGACTGTGGGTCTGCTCCCATGGCACCTCTGGCTCTGGGGGTCACCCAGAACCCTCCTCCTCTTCACCCTCTCCCATTCCCTCAAACCAGGGGCCAGGTCTAAGGGGGGAGGGCCCTTGATCAAGGGTCTGCAACACGGAATCGGAAGACAGAAGCCTGGGTTCAAATCCCAGCTTCCCCACCTACCAGCTCTGAGTTTTGAGCAAGCTTTTAAAATCTGACTCTGTTTCCTTACATGTCTCACGCGGATGATAAACATAGTACCTACCTCATAGGGTTGTGGTGAAGATAAGTGAGAAGAACACACAGAATGTGTGGAGCTCAATAAATATTAGCTCTGCTGCTGGTTATTTGAGTGGGAATTTTTTTTTTTTTTTTACTGTTTCACCTTAAAGTATTTTGACTAGTGTGATCATTCCTGTTTTACCGTGATGAAGAAATGCAGGCTGTGCTCCCTGCACCAGGTAAGCTAGGGGGCACTGCCCAGATCACCTGGAGGACGGCCAGCTCAAAGCCCAGTGCTCACACTCGTGGGGGTCCTCACTGCCCGCCTTCCTCAGGAGGGGAGCCCAGGACTGAGAGAAGTGAGGCGAGCAAATCAAAGGGCTACGATTCTGCTATCTCATCCAGCGCTCTGAAGGGAGCAATTTATGTGAAACAGGACAGCTTTGGCAAATAAATATTTGCTGAATGGAGAAAGTAACAAACATCACCGCTCCTACCCTAACAGCAGGCATGATCTGCTTCAGCTACAAAGAGATCTTGTGTTTTTAACCCACCAGAGAGCTGAGAACGCCAAAACTAAAAGGAGAACGAAAAACACCCCCCAAAAAAACAAAACTAAACTAAACTAAAATAAATTCCAAAAAGTGACAAGCCCTTGCTAGGAGAAAAGGCTCAAAGCAGCATTCCTTCAGATGAGTGGGCGGAGGCAGAGGAATATACCTGGTGGGGGGCGTGGGGACCAGCCACACTCTGAACAAGCTTCTGAGGCCACATGGGAGTCGTGCAATGTATTAGAACCCCAAGGAGCCCCAGCTACAGGGCAAGTCTGTACCCCCCCCACCAGGATCTCCCACTGAAGCTCACGCCAAAGACTGAGAGAAATCCCTCCAAGGCACTCAAGGCCTCAGCAAATGCACGTGGTTGTCCACTGGAAGTGGGAGTCCCCACAGGAGTGTGAAAGGGTCTCTCCAGATGTAGAACTTGAGAGGCAGGACAGGAGGGCAGGGAGAACACCTCAGCAACCTGAGAAGCTGAAAGCCAGTCTGCGAGGCTGGGAGCTCTCTTGCGTTCAGAAAGAGATAGCAGGCTGTCAGCTATAAAGAGATGTGTGGAGTCTCACCAGCGCTCAGATCCTAAGCCCTACTGCAGGGTCAGTCCTGAGCACACCCTCAAAACCTGGGAGGCCAGTGGGGGATAAGTTTAACTACAGCCACAAGGAAGCCCAGCCCAGCTTGGCTACGTTCTGGTTGAAAGTGCCACCCTCACTGACAGACTAACAGAAGAGGAGCACTCTTTTCTGAGGTGAAGTATGATTTACTTCAGCCGCTCCTGTTCCTCCATACATAATGTCCAACCTACAAACTGAGAAGATAGGCAAAGAAGCGAACGAACAAAATGTAATCCATCAACAAGAGACAAAATTCAATAAAAGCCGACACAGAGATAGCTCAGAGACAGGGGCCCGAAACCTGCGGTAAATATGTTAAAGAGTCTAAAGGAAAAGGTCAACGTGATGTGTGAACGGATGGGGAATTGGAGCAGAGAGATGCAAATACAAAAAAGAACCTAAGAAGATGAAAAATACACCGTTATAAACAAAGAATCCAGTCAATGGATATAACAGTAGGTTGGACAGAGCAGAAGTAAAAAAAAGAAAAAAAATCAGTGAACCTAAAGACAAGTAGTAACCAACTTGAATGATAACAATCCAAACAGAAATACAAGGAGGAAAAACACTGGGGGTTTGAGAGAGGAAAGTCTAATCTCCTGTGCTTGGAATTCTCAAAGCAGAGGAAGGAGAGAACAGATAGAAGTGATATTTGAAGAAGGAATGGCTGAGAACTTTTCAAAATTCGTGTGAGACATCAACCCACAGATCTAAGAAGTTCTATAAAGCCCAAGCAAGATAAGTACAGAGAAAAACATTTCCAGGCACATAAGAGCCAAACTGCTGAAAATTTGAGATAAAGCCTTGGGAGCCCCAGGACGTGCGGGGTAGGGGCATGCTACACAGGGAACACAGTAGGGTGGTGGTTGGTGTCTTGTCTGCACCAAGGGAAACGGGAAGATGGTGGGGATCCCTTCAAGTGCTGAAAGGTGGGGCTTGGGGGATGTCAAACTCAGCTTCTCCGGCCAGCAAAAATGGCCCTCAAAAATGAGATTGGCATAAAGACATTTTCAGGGAGACAAAAGCTGGGGAAATCTGTCTCCCACAGATCTGTGAGAAATGCTACAAGCTCTCAAGACAGATAACACTGAGTCCTTTTGTTTTTGCTTGCAGTACAAATGAAAAATGACTTAACCTCCTAGAAATCAAACTACGTAAATGTGAGTCCCAGAGGTGTGTGACCTTCCCGGAGGAGGAGGCTGAGGAGGTGGTCCCGGGAGCCAGGCCGAGATGAGCAGGGGAGCACTCTGAGGTCCAGGAGTCCCCAACAGACGCAGCTGGAGCCGAACAACCTGCAGCACGACACAGTTCAAGAGCAGGTGACGCAAACCCTCCTTCCCAAAGAAGCCTCTCATCCTCGCCAGGGGACAGCCTGAGCCCCAGGTCTTCCCGTTGATGGAGACAAGCAGCATCCACAGCTGAGGGATTGCCGCTGAGGACTTTGTCTGAACCGCTTGAACAACCACAGCCTGGTCTCTGATCACCCAGAGAGGCTAAAATTCCCATCAGTAGAAGAGATTCTAAGTGAGGATGGGTCTCTGCCTATGAATGCGCACGCCTCTCACACTGGTGTTTTATCTTTCATGGCAATTTTAGTGAGTGGAAGATGGCAGACAGGCTATGCCCCTCCCCACCAATGGTAGAATGTCCTGGTCACACTAAACAAAAACAGAGCCCTGATCCATGACTTGATTAACATTCTTCCCTGCTCCCTTGATGCAATGCAAAAGGAACGTGTTTGGAGTCAACAAGCTTAGGTGTGAAACCCAGCTCCACAGGTCACTCTCCCTGTGGACATGATTTCCTCGTCTGTGCTTGTAATCAAGATGACTGGGTGAACTAAATGTATGACCCGAGCATCAGTCTGGCTTACGGTAGAATTCAAGAGTCATTTGTTTCCCTGTAGATGACAAAACTAATCTGCATACTTGACTATGTATCTGTGTCTGGTCTTCCCACTCAACTGTAAACTCTTTAAGGGCAGAGACCATATATAACTCCCAGGCGAGTGGGTCTAAGCCACACTGTGCCCCACACAGGCTGAATGAGCAAGCATGATTCAACAGCCCCGTGGTAGTCACACAGCTCACTTAACCTGGCAAGTCCGAGAGACCAGCAAATGGCTGTCAGTGATAGTGAATGAGTTCACCGGTGTTCAGTCTAAGTCAAAGGAGTCCTGCACACCACCTTACAGAGTCATCACAGCCTTCTGTGGCAGGGGCTTTTGCCTTTAGAAGGGGATAAGGCAAGCTAAACAGTGCAGAGAACATTCCCCACCTACTATAATCAGCCTCCAGGGAAGAGCTGATTCAATAGTCTGTGGTCATTAGTGTCACACAGAGAAAACATACTGAGGAAACAGTTGTGTTTTAGGAAGGCAATTTGGGGCAATAGGGTCGCAGCAGGTTTGCCATGAGCGGGTGCACTGAGTGCGTTTACTCGCACACACACTCTGTCTGCACAGCTTTGCCAACCTCCAGCCGTGATTTCATCTGAAGATTTACATCACCGAGCCAACAAGTACAAAACTGCCAACCTGCGTTCATCCCCGAGGTAGAAACTTCTTCCTGGGAAAGCCACAATAAATTTCAGTTTTTTCCTCACTTACTTGGCAGGTGGTCTGACAAAAGAGAATTGAAACCAAGTTCACCACTCCCCAGACTGTGGCAGTCATGTATCATCTTTGAATTTGGGGGGAACGTAGAAGGACTAAAGAAATCTGGGTGAACTAGGATAGAGGTAGCCTGGTTCAGTCCATAGGATAGCAGGTAGTGCAAATAGAAATAACGATGCCACTTGACCTGGGCACTGATGCCACATGGTCCTTCCCAGATGCCATTCACATTAGGGAACAAGTAGTCACACCTCAGGGCAGTCAAGTGAGCAGGGGGGAGGGGCAGAAGGAGAGGGAGAAAGAAACCCAAGCAGACTCGGTGCTCAGCATGGAACCCAACACAGGGCTCAATCCCACAAGTCTGAGATCATGACCTGAGCCAAAACCAAGACTAAGGTACTTAACCTACTGTGTCACCCAGGCACCCCATTCTGTTTTGTCTTTAATTTTTCACTGGGGTGTAGTGTACACACATTGTTACATTAGTTACAGGTGTACAAACCATTGGTGATTTGACTAACTCTACATGTTATGCTCTGCTCACCACAAGTGTAGCTGTCATCTATCTCCATATGACACTATTACAGTACCACTGACAATGTTCCCTGTGTTGTGCCTTTCATCCCCATGACTTACTCATTCCATAACTGGAAGCCTGTACCTCCCACTTCCCTTCACCCATTTCACCCAAACCCCTTTTGCCTTCCTCCCCTCTGGCAACCATCAGTTTGTTCTCTGTATTTATGGGTTTCTTTCTGTTTGATTGTTCATTCGTTTGTTTTTTACATTCTACATGTAGTTGAAATCATACAGTATTTGTCTTTCTGTATATGACTTATTTCACTTAGAATAATACCCTCTAGGTCCATCCATGTTGTTGCAAATGGCAAGATTTCATTCTTTTTGATGGTTGAGTAATATTCCATCACATATATGTGTATATATATATTCTGTCCATGGACACTTGGGCTGCTTCCATATCTTGGCTACCGTAAATAATAATGTTGCTATAAACATGGTGGCATGTATCTTTTCAAATTAGTGTTTTTGTTTTCTTTGGGTAAATGCCTACTAGTGGAATTATTGGATCATTAGTATTTTTACTTCTAATTTTTTGAGGAATCTCCATACAGTTTTCCCCAATGGCTGCACCAATTTACATTCCCACCAATGGTGCATGAGGGTTCTTTTTCCTCCACATCTCACTAGTGCTAGTTATTTCTTGTCTTTTTGATACTAGCTATTCTGACAGGTGTAAGGTGATATCTCATTATGGTTCTTATTTGCATTTCCCTGATGATTAGTAATACTGAACATCTTTTCATGTGTCTGTTGGCCATCTGTATATCTTCTTTGGAAAAATATCTATTCAGGTCCTCTGCCCATTTTTAAAATGGATTATTTGTTTTTTCACAATTTATTTTTTTTTAAAGTCTGCTGGGATGTTCTAGTTCTGCATAAGAAAAAGCTAGCACATTCCATCGTGTCTCTCCCAGCTATAAAATCTGGACAGAATGCAGAATAGCAATGAGGCCTCTGAAAAGTAAATAGTAGCAGAATTGGAGGAGAAAATAAAAAAAGAATTGGAACACTAAATTGGCAGTGAGTTTACTATTTATTTTCTATTTGGTAGCTTTCAGTCTGGACTCAGTGTGGCCTAAAATGCTAAACCAGGTAATGGTGAGGACAGAGAATGAGCTAGTGGAAACCTTTCTACTTCTGGCTTGAGGAGTGGGGATGAGGTCTCCTAACCCTCAGAGAGAGTGAGTTTTCTTCTCTGTTCTCTCTGCCCTATGGCAACAATAATGGTGGCAGGAACAGCACAGAAGACAGATGCCTAAAACTCTGAGGGAGAGGAACCACTGGGCCCCTGATGTGGACACAGTTGCATAAAGTATGTGGTTGAGTGAGGTAAATAAAGCCCCAGCTGTGGGACCCAGAGAACAACAACAACAAAAAAATACTGCTGAGATCATGGAGAGGGAAGAACATGGGGAAGTGACACCATAAATTTGTTCATAAACCCCTGGGCTCAATGCCCTCACTGTATATTCATGGATATGACCCTATAACAATACTACTGATGTTGAGAATTGAATTACAGGGCAGCCCAGTCACTGAGAATACTGGGCATAGACACTGTGAAAAAGGAACCCACATTGAAACCACAACACAGAATGCTTGCTCAAAACGTGTGAACTGAAACCAATTAGCTCAACTGCCCGATAAAACAAAAATTACAACCTTCTCTGTAAGATTTGAAGAAGCCAAGAAACTCATAACATAACACCCCAAATATCTAAGATATAATACAAAATAATTTGGTATATGAGAACCAGTAAAATCTCTATTTGCATGAGAAGACACAATAAATAGATGGCAACGCTGAAGTAACACAGTCATACTGACAGAGCTGTGAAAACAGCTGCTACAAAAATCTCTAACAACTCCTGAAGTGAATAAAAAGGTAGAAGTCTCAAGAAAGAAACAGAAGACATAAAAACTAAGTGGAACCTTTAGAACTGAAAAATGCAATAAGAAATTATTGGACTCAATAGCAAAATAGAGACAACAGGGAAGAGTCTGTAACTTGAAGAGAGATCATTAGAAATTACCCAGTCTAAACAACTGAGAGGTAAAAAAAAAAAAAAGATTTAAAAAAATGAACAGAGCCCCATGGAACTGTGGGGGTAATGATAAGAGATTGAACATTTGTGTCATCAGAATCCCAGAGGAGAGGAGAATGCATGCAGGGATAAAAACATATTCAAAGAAATAATGGCTGAAAACTTGCCAAATTTGACAAAAGACATTAACCTACAGATTAAAGAAATTTTGTGAACCCCAAACAAATAATCTACCAAAGAAATCCACACCAAAATGCATCAAAATCAAACTACTAAAAACTAAAGACAAAGATCAGGCCTTAAAAGCAGACAGAGAAAATCAACACATTACCTATAGAGGAACAAAAATTCAAATTATGGCAGATTTGCCATTAGAACCACAGAAGCCAAAGGAATTGGCACAACACTTCTTTTTTTTTTTTTTATAAAGATTTTATTTATTTATTTAACAGAGATAGACAGCCAGCGAGAGAGAGAACACAAGCAGGGGGAGTGGGAGAGGAAGAAGCAGGCTCATAGCGGAGGAGCCTAATGTGGGGCTCGAACCCAGAACGCTGGGATCACGCCCTGAGCCGAAGGCAGACGCTTAACCGCTGCGCCACCCAGGCGCCCCAGCACATCACTTCTTAAATGCTAAAAGAAAAGAACCAGAATTCTATACCCAGCAAAAATATCCATCAGGAATGGAGATGAAATAAAGACATTGTCCAGGTAGCATAGACATTTTAACTATGTTTATTCTTCTGATCCATGAGCATGGAATGTTTTTCCATCTTTTTGTGTCTTCTTCAATGTCCTTCAGCAGCGTTCTGTAGTTTCTAGAGTATAGATCCTTTACCTCTCTAGTTAAGTTTATTCTGAGATATGTTATGGTTTTTGGTGCTACTGTAAATTGAATCGATTCCCTAATTTTTCTTTCTTCAGTCTCATTGTTCGTGTATAGAAATGCAACTGATTTCTGAGCATTGATTTTGTATCCTGCCGCATTACTGAACTGTTGTATGAGTTCTAGTAATTTGGGGGTGGAGTCTTTTGGGTTTTCCATATAAAGTATCATGTCATCTGTGAAAAGAGAGAGTTTGACTTCTTTGCCAATTGAATACCTTTTATTCTTTTTTGTTGTCTGATTGCTGTTGCTAGGACTTCTAGTACTATGTTGAACAATAATGGCGAGAGTGGCATCCTTGTCGTGTTCCTGATCTTAAGGGAAAGGCTCTCAGCTTTTCCCTATTGAGAATGATATTCACTGTAGGCTTTTCATAGATGGTTTTTATGAAATTGAGGAATGTACCCTCTATCCCTACACTCTGAAGGGTTTTAATCAGGAAAGGATGCTGTGTTTTGTCAAATGCTTTTCCTGCATCAATTGAGAGGATCATATGGCTCTTGTCTCTTCTCTTATTAATGTGATCTATCACACTGATTAATTTGTGAATGTTGAACCACCCTTGCATCCCAGGGATGAATCCCACTTGGTCATGATGGATAATCCTTTTAATGTACTATTGGATCCTATTAGCTAGGATCTTGTTGAGAATTTTGGCGTCCATATTCATCAGGGATATTGGTCTGTAATTCTCCTTTTTGATGGGGTCTTTGCCTGGTTTGGGGATCAAGGTAATATTGGCCTCATAGAATGAGTTTGGTAGTTTTCCTTCTGTTTCTATTTTTTTTTATACAGCTTCAGGAGAATAGTTATTATTTCTTCTTTGAATGTTTGGTAGAATTCCCCAGGGAATCCGTCAGGCCCTGGACTCTTGTTTTTTGGGAGGTTTTTGATCACTAATTCAATCTCTTCATGATTAATCAGTCTGTTTAGATAATCAATTTCTTCCTGTTTCAGTCTTCGTAGTTTATAGGTTTCCAAGAAGGCATCCATTTCTTCCAGGTTGCTTAATTTATTGGCATATAGTTGTTGATAATAGTTTCTAATGATCCCTCCTATTTCATTGGTGTTGGTCATGATCTCTCCTCTTTCATTCATACTTTTTTTAATTTGGGTCCTTTCTTTATTCTTTTGAATAAGTCTGGCCAGCGGCTTATTGATCTTATTAATTCTTTCAAAGAACCAGCTTCTAGTTTTGTTGACCTGCTCTACTGTGCTCCTGGTTTCTAATTCATTGATCTCTGCTTTAATCTTAATCAATTGTCTTCTCATGTGTGGGTTAGGCCTGTTCTTCTGTTCCATATCCAGCTTCTTCAGGTGAGAATATAAGGACTGCATTTTAGATTTTTCTATTCTTTTGAGTGAGGCTTGAATGGCTATGTATTTTCCCCATAGGACCACCTTTGCAGTGTCCCATAGGTTTTGCACCCATGTGTTTTCGTTCTCATTGGTTTCCATAAATTGCTTAAGTTCTTCTTTAATTTCCTGATTTACCCAATCATTCTTGAGCAGGATGGTTCTTAGTTTCCAAGTGTTTGAGTTTCTTCCAAATTTTTCCCTATGATTGAGTTCCAGTTTCAAAGCATCATGGTCTGAGAATATGCAGGGAATAATCTCAGTCTTTTGGTATTGGTTGAGACCTGTTTTGTGACCCAGAACATGGTCTGTTCTTGAGAATGTTCCATGGGCATTCAAAAAGAGTGAGTATTCTGTTGTTCTAAGGTGTAGTAGTGTTCTGTATGTATCTATGAGGTCCATCTGGTCCAGTGTGTCATTCAAAGCTCCTATTTCTTTGTTGATTTTCAGTTTAGATGATCTACTATTGCTGAGAGTGGAGTGTTGAAGTCCCCTACTATTAATGAACTTCTCAAACTCAATACCCAAGAAACAAATTGAATCAAAAAATGGACAGAAGATATGAACAGACACTTTTCCAATGAAGACATACAAATGACTAACAGACACATGAAAAAATGTTCAAAATCATTAGCCATCAGGGAAATTCAAATCAAAACCACATTGAGATACCACCTTATGCCAGTTAGAATGGCAAAAATTGGCAAGGCAAGAAACAACAAATGTTGAAGAGGATGTGGAGATAGGGGAACCCTCTTACACTGTTGGTGGGAATGCAAGTTGGTACAACCACTTTGGAAAACAGTGTGGAGGTCCCTCAAAAAGTTAAAAATAGAGCTACCCTATGACCCAGCAATTGCACTACTGGGTATTTACCCCAAAGATACAGACGTAGTGAAGAGAAGGGCCATATGCACCCCAATGTTCATAGCAGCATTGTCCACAATAGCTAAACTCTGGAAGGAGCTGAGATGCCCTTTAAGACGAATGGATAAAGAAGATGTGGTCCATATATACAATGGAATTTTACTCAGCCATCAGAAAGAACAATTACCCAACATTTGCAGCAACATGGATGGGACTGGAGGAGATTGTGCTAAGTGAAATAAGTCAAGCAGAGAAAGACAATTATCATATGGTTTCACTCATTTATAGAACATAAGAAATAGCAGGAAGACCGGTAGGAGAAGGAAGGGAAGAATGAAGCGGGGGTAAACAGAAGGGGGAATGAACCATGAGAGACTATGGACTCTGGGAAACAAACTGAGGGTTTCAGAAGGGAGGGGGTGGGGGGATGGACTAGGCCAGTGATGGGTATTAAGGAGGGCAGCACGTATTGCATGGAGCACGAGGTGTTATATGCAAACAATGAATCATGGAACACTACATCAAAAACTAATGATGTACTGTATGGTGACTAACATAATAAAACAAAGACTTGCCTAATACCATATATAATGATAAGAGAGAATGGATGCTTTGCCTCTAAGATGTGACACAAGGCATAAAAAATTTAAAAATAAAATAAATAAAAAATAAACAAGAAAAGAAAATAAAGACATTCTCCAATAAAAGAAAAGGGAATTTTAAAGGGATTTATTTATTTATTTGAGAGGAAGGGGGTAGTGGAGGGGCAGAAGGAGAGGGAGAGAGAATCCCAAGCAGCCTCCACGTGAGCACAGAGCCTGAGTCAGTTAAATGCCTGCCTTCAGCTCAGGTCATGATCCCAGGGGCCTGGGATCGAGTCCTGCATCGGGCTCCCTGATCAGCGGGGAGTCTGCTTCTCCTTCTCCTTCTGCTCCTCCCCTGCTTGTGTTTTCTCTCTCAAATAAATAAATAAATAAATAAATAAATAAATAAAAAGAATTTGACAGCAAAACCATGTAGTCCTTGATTTTTCACTCTAGGAAGGCTTTAAGTTATACATTCTATTTATTTAATGAATGTAGTGCTTCTTAGATTTTCTATTTCTTCTTGAATCAGTTTTGGTAATTCGTGTCTTTTTAGGTACTTGTCCATTTTTCTCGAACTTGTTGACTACACTGGGGTAACATTGATCAAGATACTCTACTATTTTTTAAACGTCTATAGCATCTTTTTCATTTAGAACAAAGGTTTCAATTTTTAAACAGTTTAGATTTACAAAGGAGGAGGAGGAAGAGGAGGAGAAAATAGAGTTCCCATATACCCCCTCACCCAGTTTCTTTATTAGCATGGCACACAGTACAATTCATGAACCAATACTGATATATTATTATTAACTGAAGTCCATACTTTATTCATATTTCTTTAGTTTTTACCCCAACGTCTTTTTCTATTCCAAAATCCCATTCAGGATACCACGTTATGTTTACTTGTCATGTCTCCTTATGTGGCTCCTCTTGGCTGTGATAGTTTCTCAGACTTTCCTCGGTTTTCATGACCTTGACAGTTTTGAGGAGTACTAGTCAGGTATTTTGTAGAATGTACTTCAATTGCAATTTGTCTGATGTTTTTCTTATTCAATTTTTTGGTCATTAGAGTAATGCAAAGAAAAGCCACAATAATACGCCAATTCACACCTATTAGGATGGCCATTACCAAAAAAAAAAAAAAAAAAAGGAAAACAACACTTATTGGTGAGGATGTTGAGAAACTAAAACCCTTGTGTGCTGTTGGTAGGAATATAAAATGGTATAGCCACTGTGGAAAACAATTGGCAGTTTCTCAAAAAGTTAAACACAGAATACCATATGACCCACCAATTCCACTTCTAGGTATACTGAACCAGAGACTCAAAGAGATACCTGTACACCCATGTTCATAGTAACACTCTTCACAATATCCAAAAGGTGGAAACAACTCAACTATCAATCAACAGATGAGTGGATAAGCAAAATATGGTGTATCTACACACTGAAATATTATTTAGGCATAAAGAGAAATGAAATTCTGATACATGTCACAACACAGAGGAACCTTGAAAATATTAGGCTGAGTGAAATAAGCCAAACCCAAAAGGGCAAATATTGCATGATTCCACTTAAATGAGGTACTAAAATAGGCAAATTCATAGAGACAGAAAGTAGAATAAAGTTTACCAGGAGCGGCACAGAAAGTGAAATGGGGCGTTACTATTCAATGGGGACAGTTTCAGTTTGGGAAGATAAAAGGTCCTGGATATGGATGGCAGTGATGGTTGCACAGCATAGTGAATGCACTTAATGCCACTGAGTTGTACACTTAAAAATGGTTGCCATGGGGGGGGGTGCAATGGCGGGTGCCTGGGTGGCTCAGTTGGTTGAGTGTTCCACTTTTCATTTTGGTTTAGGTCACAATCTCAGGATCATGAGATCAAGCCCCACATCCAGCTCACGCTCACTCTCTCCCTCCCACCACACCCCCACTCATGCTTGTCCTCTCTCTCTCTCTCAAAAAAAAAAAAAAAAAGCTTGCAATGGTAAAAAGAAAAAAGCCAATCAGTGCCCTTTAATATTTTTGTTGCATTAATTATTTTAGTAAAATTTAGATTTCCGATTGATTCAAATTTCGTACCTCTGGTTCAGGTTTTTGTTTCTTCCCCTGTGTTCAGGTTCCTCTGTCCCTCCCTCCCTCTCTTATTCCTTTCCTTGTTAATAGTGGTTGCTGATACATGTCAGCGATGCCGTCCTCTCTATCCTGCTCATATCTGCATGCTTCATCCTCAAGAGTCAAGTCAGTATCATTAGGGTTAAGGGCCTACCGGACATGGTAGAATTAACCCCTTAGCTGTGCTGCAGGGGGCCATGGGTGATTTTCTTCCTATAATTCTGAGGATTAGGATCCTTTTTAGTGATGGAGGCATAGGAGCAGCACCAGCAACAAAGGCATTTTGTAGTGTGTGACCTCAGCATGCCACACAGTAACTGCTCTCCCTTCACACAAGCAACAAATTGATGGACCCATATACTGCAAAGGGTATCAGTCTTCTACTGAGCAGTCTACAGAATGGGGCCAATGCCTGCTTGAGACACGCAACCCGTGGTCACAGGTGAAGAGTCATTCTCGAGTCTAGACTCAGTTATGGCTTATGCTTGAGACGTAAGATTCAATCTGAGATACACAGATCCAGCTCATGACACATGACCCAGGGCCACTTTAAGGAGAGTCCCAATCCCATTCTTCTGTCCCTAAGTACCAGTTATCAAAACTTCTGACTTGGGCCAGTTAAACCTTCCACAGAGACTCCACAGAACCAAACAAATGCAGCACAAAGCAACAGCTCAAAGTGCATGCTCACCAGCAGACAGCAGAGCCAGGTAACAAGCCAAAATGAAAGTTACCATTTACAACTGTTCTTGTTGCATCTTTTTCTTTTTGCCCTTTTTGTTTCCTCTAGTTTTAATTGAGCATTTTACATGATTGCATTTTATTTTCTCTTCATATATCAACTTCCTTTTGAAATTTAGTGATTGAACTACAGTTTCCAATATAGATTTTTAACTTTCAAATAACACTATGCCCCTTCAGACATTGTCTGAGAAAGTCTTTATTTCTTCTTCAGAAATTTTCCCTGCAGAAATTTGGGGGTAATCGGAGGGATCACTTCATGTTTCCCTCCTCTGAAGGATCATTATCCTGCCCCGTTGTTCCATGGCTGATTGTAGTCATTTCATATTTCCTCCAGCTGGTTTATAGTTGGATATTACATCTAGTAGCATGGGTGGAAGCATAAATCTGCATAAAGACTTGGTGATCTTTTTCATTAAATTCCTAACACGTTTGTCACACCCTGCTTAAAAGCACTGGATGATTCTCCACTGGGAAATAAACCACAACTTGAAAAACTGTACTACTACTCAAAAACAGATAGTGTTCTAAACCACATCATACAAGTCATGTGAGCTTGAACTGTTTTAACACTAACTCACTTAGAGGTCTATGTTCTAAGAGAAGACTACAGTAACAGGAGCTCGATATGGTTTCAGATATCCCAAATTCTTTTTTTTTTTAAGATTTTATTTTAGAGAGAGAGCATGAACATGATGGGGGGAGGGGCAGAGGGAGAGTGAGAATCTCAAGCAGATGTCACCCTGAACGTGGAGCCTGATATGGGGCTCAATTTCATGACCCTGAGATCATGACCTGAGCCGAAATCAAGAGTCAGATGCTTAATCGACTGAGCCACACAGGAACCCCATCCTAAAAATCTAAAGATAAGACCACTGACATTTTTCCAGCAGCTAGCCTCAATTACAAATTCTGGCCAATTGCCGCCCAGACCCACTTACTAATCTTTATTATGTAACTACCCCTTTACTAACTCTGGCCTCCCAAATCCTCTGGGTACACTTCTCAGCTCCATTTGAGAGGACACCAAGACTCTGGCAAGGTAGTGCTCTCCCTTGCTAAGTCTGATGAACCCAACTTTGTATGATGAACTTGTTTCCCCAGGGTTTTTTGTTTTGTTTAACGTGGGCTTTGACAACCATGGATATGCTCCAAGGAAGTTCAGCAGGGACCCACCACAGCCACAGCCCAGGACCACCAGCTCCACTGAGGCCTCCACAGAAGGCACTCCACTGAGGCCTCTTGAGCTTTCCTGTCTGGGGTTACCTTCTTCATGATGAAGAGTTCAGGTCAGTACTAAGTTTGAGCTGCAGTCCCTTTTTGTTGAAATCCCAAATCTGTATGAGCTTTATTTTGTCTGTCCTAGGAAGAAAGTCCCCAAAACGTTTTAGTTATCTGAATAGATTTGTACTACTTTTAATTTTCCTTGGTGGCATATTAGATATCTATTGCTGTGTAACAAATTACTCCAAAATTTAGCAGATTAAAAAATAATTATCTCACAGTTCCTGAGGGCCAGGACTCTGGGAGTGGCCCAAAAGCGCTAATGAAATTTCAGTCAGTCTGCTAGCTGGGGGAAAGCTTGCCTGGGAAGTATTCACTTCCAAGCTCATTCACATGGACAATGGCAGACCTTAGGTACTTGCTGTTGGCTGGAAATTTCAGTTCCACATCATCTGGGCCTCTTCATGGGCTTCCCGAGAGTCTTCATGAGAAGAAGGCAGCTGCCTTCTCCCAGAATAAGTGATCCAAGAGAGTGTATGAGACCAGAACTTAAGCTGCAGTCCTCTTATGACCTAATCTTAGTGCATACCACCAATTCTGCCAAATGCTACTGGTCACAGAGACCAACCTTGGTACAATGTGGGAGGAGACTACACAAGGATGTGACTACCTGCAGCTGGGGAGTCCAACCTGGGAGCCAACTTGGGGCTGCCTACCATGGTGAAGTCTGCCAAAGCACTGATATGTCAATATGTCTCCCATCAGCCTATCTATTGGCTATTGTGTGTCTACAAGAGCTTTCCTTAATAAGGCCCAACTCATGATCACAGAAGCCAAGATATCCTACACCAAAATGCAGTATGCCAGGAACTTAATAAATGTGTTCAACTGTTTAAAGTCTGTGAAACAGGCAATATTGTCCATACTTAATAAATGAAGAATAAGAAAAGTTAAGCAACTTGTTCTGTCATATAAGTCACAGGACCAGGCATTCCCAAGTCATCATTCTTCAACTTCTAGGATTTTTCCAGAACTCCTCACTTCTTGTTGAGTGGTTCCTGGCTCTAACCTAGTTCTTTCCAGCTTGATCTCCAAGCCCTCACTCACCTCACACTACCTCCATACTCCACTTTCCATCATCCTGTATGGATTTTAAGGTCCCTGTGTTCTTAGTGTTAGTCCTGCGGCAGAAATCTTTTGCCCATCCCTTTACGGTATCAGTCTTCTGAAATTTGTTGAGGCTAGCATAGGCAAATTTCATAAATATTCCACATGTGCTTGACATGAGGAAGTTTTCATGTTGAATGTGATGCTCTTCTGAGTTCATTAAGCTGGGCTTGTTAATTGTATTATTCAAACCTATATTTTTACTGAGTTAAAAAAATTTTTTTTATTTAAATTCAATTTAGTTAGCATATACTGCATTATTAGTTTCAGGGGTAGAATTTAGTGATTCATCAGTTGCATATAACACCCAGTGCTCATTCCATCACGTGCCCTCTTTAATGCCCATCACCCAATTACCCCATCCCCTCCCCTCCCCTCCAGCAACCCTGTTCGTTTCATAGAGTTAAACGTCTCTTATGATTTGCCTCCCTCTCTGTTTTCATTTTATTTTATATTTCCTTCCCTTTCTCTGTGTTCACCTGTTTTGTTTCTCAAATTCCATATATGAGTGAAATCATATGGTATTTCTTTTTCTCTGACTCATTTCACTTAGCATAATACTCTCTAGTTTCATCCACATCATTGCAAACGACAAGATTTCATTCTTTTCGATGGTTCAGTAACTTACTGACTTTTCTCGTGTTTGATCGAATTACTGAGGAATATTAAAATCTCTACTATAATAGACGGTGTTGATTTTTCCTTGCAAATCTGCATGCATCTGTATGTTATTAGTACACACAAGTTTTATCTTCTGGTAAACCTAATCTATCACCATTATCTCAGGCCCACTTTTACCCCAGGAGAGGAGACGAGAGGAAAGAGATGAAAGGGGGAGGGAGACTAGGGGGAGCCAATTACAGATAGGGTTACATTGAAGTCCAACCTCCTCCTTGCAAAGGGAAGATAACTAGCCTTCCCAATAGCCTGCAACCCACACGGTGGTTAAAATTCTTGGGATGGATTACTTCCTTCCTCCTAAGAGCATAGCCAAGTTTCCTTGTTGCTTCTTTCTGGGAAGCAGAGTATGTTTTTTGCTCACCCTCCCACTGGCGGTACAGCCCATAGGGGTCCCAGCTTTACACAAAGGCTTCCTGTTTGAAACTTCACACGAGCAGGCCTGGACTTTAAGGTTTTCTGCATTATGCTGAGTGCAGGTAGAACCCCCTTCCAGGCTTTCTGGTTTCATTTCATTTGGGGTCCTGCAAACTCCTGGTCGCTCAGCAATATGGTAACAAAAAGTTTTTAAAATTATTTTATCTAGAATTTTAGATGAACCCTTCAAAGCATCATTCAGAGCCTCTCCAGATTGCTTCAAATCCTTGAAATCCTATTCGTCCCTCATGGTTCAGTTCAAATACAGCTGCTTTCATCAAACTCTGATCCATCAACCACCCCCCACCCCATATCCAGTGGAAATTAATAGCATCTTCCCGTTTTTCACTGGGCCGTCTCCACCTGGGTTATAGCAACTGCGACAACCACCCTTACTTTTCAGAGTTATATTTGTATCCTTCTCTCCCCAGTAAAAAGGCAACCCAGTAACTGGAACCTCTGTCAGGTCATTGGGTCCCCATCCCCACTCCAGCCCTGTTCACTCCCTGCCTCCAGAGAGGGGAGCAAAAGGTTCATCTAAAGATGGTGTTTCCAACTGTTGAATGGCTTCAATTTTTTCATTGAAACCTATGGCTAGACATTCTGATCACAGAGCTATCCAATCCTACGAGAGTGGGTTCATGGTAATGTCCTGTTCAAGAGAGCACTGGCTGCCTTCGTTGCATTGGCCACTCTGCGATGTGCTCCTCAAGAAACAACAGATTTTCCAAAAGGACCCCGGATAGACCCCTACTTCAAGGGCCTTTTAGATGCTGACAGGTGTGCAGATTCAAATAGAATCTCCTATCTCCTGTCCATTTACTGAACTTGACTGTAATTCAACAGATACGGATTGAATCATTTTAAACAGTTTTAAGTTAGTCAGATTTCACATCATACAGTATCGAAAACTTTTTAATAGCACCCTTAAGATCAATGCACAGCGTGTCTCTGACATGAGACACTAACAAGAGAGGACTCCAAGGTTGTTGCCACCGGGAACCAGGAGAGGGTGAGGCACGAGGCGGGAGTCCGACCGCGCGTACGGTGTAGACGGCTCGCTAAACCCTGTACAGCATGAGCAACTTCCTAGGAACGCACCCTGCATCGCAGCCGCTGCGCGAAGGCATTTCCAGGACACCGCTGTTCGGCGGCCACGCGGCATCCCCACATTCAGGCCCACGTGCTGGAGGCTCGCTGCTTTACAGTCAGTTTCGACGCTGAGAAAACACTTCCAGAGAAACAACAAGGCAAGGGGATAAAAACACTACACTAGCAACCAGAGAAGTTAACTTGGATTAGTTGTGCGCTTGCAAGGCCCTTCAGAGGGAAGCTCCATACTGACGCGGAAGAGCATCGGCCTTAGCTCACCTCACAGCGGTTCCGAGCTAAGACGTCAAGGAGGCAGCCTACCTGCCCCTCCCAGCCAGCCGAGCCCGCTGAGCACACGCCCGCTGCCGTCCGCCTCCTCGCCCTTCTCATCTCTGTGCCGGGGAGAGAGGTCCAGCACCGGCCCGCGCAGGAGAACAGGTGCAGGAGCACCGACTCACTACCCGGGGGCGTTATTATCCTGCGGAGAAATGGGAATAGGACAAGGAAACCCAAACAGCAGCGGGGCTAGCCTCAGCAGCCTTTCTGCGTGATGTCTAGTCCCGACGACTTGGTGATTTCCAAAGTTGTAAACACCTGTTCGAAAGGAAGAAAACCAAGCACATTTATATCTAGCCATCAATATTTCAGTGTTGCTTTAAGAAAACACGTTTTGAATATTACATCTAGGTTAACCTTTATTTTTTTTATTTTTATTTTTTGTAAAGATTTTATTTATTTATTTGACAGAGATAGAGACAGCCAGCGAGAGAGGGAACACAAGCAGGGGGAGTGGGAGAGGAAGAAGCAGGCTCATAGCGGAGGAGCCTGATGTGGGGCTCGATCCCATAACGCCGGGATCACGCCCTGAGCCGAAGGCAGACGCTTAACGACTGCGCCACCCAGGCGCCCCCTAGATTAACCTTTAAAATCTATGAAGCAGTTACTAATACAAAATCTTTCTGACGATAGGCTTTATATCAGTTTTTCAAACTACGCCAACTGAAATCAGCAAAAACACAACCCTATCTCCCTACCTCACCACATGTGGGGTGAATTCCCACGGTGTCATCGAGTAGCTGCTTTGTGAGCCCACATTTCATCGCGGCTGCAAACCCTTGGGTGATCTCACCGGCGTTCGGTCCGAGAACATGGAATCCTATCACCCGATACTTGAAAACGCAAACAGAAGAAAGCCCGTAGGTTAATGATCTGAATGGGAGTCTATTTATTGCAAGTTCACAGTTAACATTTACGGCAGCTGCTACAGAAAAAGAACTCTAATGTTGAACCGAGCAGAGAACATTATCATGAAACTGAACCACCGTAAGAATCTGTTAAATGAGCCAGTAAATGCACATCCGGAGTTAATTTGCACTCAAATTTACTAGAACAAGCAATTTACCCACTGCATGAAGGAGTTCATTAGTATGATGTAAATTCCCAAATTATGCTGAGATAGTGCTAAACAACAACATAACAAATCTGAATTAAAGTCCAACGCTGGGGGCGCCTGGGGGGCGCAGTCGTTAAGCGTCTGCCTTCGGCTCAGGGCGTGATCCCAGGGTCCTGGGATCGAGCCCCCATCTGGCTCCCCGCTCCGCTAGGAGCCTGCTTCTTCCTCTCCCACTCCCCCTGCTTGTGTTCCCTCTCTCGCTGGCTGTCTCTCTCTCTCTGTCGAATAAATAAATAAAATCTTAAAAATAAATAAATAAAGTCCAACGCTGGAATAATTCTAGGGCATCAGGGTTTGGAAATGCAGTGGTTCCTGGCCCAGGAAGCGAGCTACCCGGCTCCTGACGTAACTAGGCAGAGATCAAGGAGGGGCCAGAGCGGGGCTTTCAGCCAGGCCTGCGCGCAGGGAGGGACGGGGCGCGGGGACGAGCGGACCCACAAGACAGGGAGCCAGAGCCAGAGCGCATCTCCAAGGTAGCGCTGCGATGGTTTTCCATCAGACGCGGGTCTTCATTTTGATGTTCAGCAGTGAAAATGCTCAACAGGCAAGAGAGAAGGCAGAAGGGCAGAAGAGAGACCTCCGCTGCCACGTTCTGGAGAAAGAACAACGCGCACGCCACCGCACGCACACGTAACGGGCGCTCACAGGAGGGCCCCAGGAGCAGCGCTTCTCACAGGGCTGGCCGCCAGAGGCCACGGAGCTGTGTGTGAGGAGGGGCAGTTCTCGGGGCCCCACGGAAGGCTCCTGCGCTGGAATCTCTGAGACGGGGCATCCTGCAGCAAAGTGGGGGAAGGGGGGCAGCCTGGAGACACAAAGGACCTCTGATGAAAATCTCCACTTCCAAATAAAATGAAGGCAGGTCAAGTGAGAGGGCAAACCTCATTCACACTTTTCACCCAAGAGCCACAGGGAGGTAGGAAGCACCAGGGTGATACTCTAGAAATAGCAATTTGGATGGCGGTAGAAGGAGGGGCAAGCTCTGCTGCGGACGGCGCGCAGTGTGCAAGAGCGGCGGACGGAGAGTGGAGGGAGTGGCAAGGGACAGAGCACAGGGAGTCCAAAGAGGAGTGGAAAGACCGTGAAATTCTGCCCCAGGCCCACCAGTGAACACCTCTGTCAGGAGATCAGAAATATCTTGGCTGTGGCAGGGGCTCTAGCAACCTGCTCCCAGTCCCGCTCACTTCAGGGAGCAGCAGTACGTGCAGACCGGCTCTGCCTGCTCCCTTTGGAGAGGCCTCCCACAGCTGGCATGACGGTGAGCTCAGATCACTCATGTCCAGTCAGAACGAGCACCCCACAACCGGCACCACCCCCGGGGAGCACAGCCCTGCGGTGTTTCTGGGGCGCTCTGACCAGTATCCCCTGCACACCTGTGCCAGGGCCAAGGGACTAAGTTCTAGAGCTCTGGGTGCCTTCACTGCTCAGGCAATGGGGCACCTGCCAACTGGCCATGAGCCTGTGACACCTGTCTTCTGTTACACTGCGAATTCGATGGATTCGAGAGAAGATGACCATTACTTTGTAGACTTTATACAAATATCAGTTATCACTGTTCACACGTATCTAATTTTGCTTCACCTCCCAGGTTATAAATTCTTAAAAAGGGAGGAACGAAGTCCTACTGCTTTCTATGCTCAGTGTTCTTTACAAAACAAGTCATACAGAAGCTGCGCTTTCCACTACGATAACGAAGGCGTCTATCACCAATTCCATGCTCACCTCAAGAGCGGGGAAGGCAGAGAGCCTCCGCCCACCGGCTTTCCACCCCACTGATTCTTCTTTAATGAAAGCCTTCATTAGTAATCAGTTAATTAACTAGTTCTCACTTCATGCAAGCATCTCTTTCTAAAGGCTTCTGACACACATTTGGTCAATTTACAAAATGCACACACATACCCTCCATTTTATTAGTTGATGACCAAAACTTTCCCAGGTCATCTGGCTCTAAACTGCCAAGTTAGATAGCTCTGGAAAGGGACAACTTTCAATGATTTTTTTTTTGAGATGGTATTAGTGAACCCCCATTACCATCTGTCATGTGTTCAACCTCCACAAACATATGGACTGGGTAACATTTCGAAGGATTTCTGCCTCGCCCTGAAAGCGGTCTTTAAAGAGATCATTCAAACCCAAAGACTAGATTAAAAGCGACAGTTTAAAATGACAGCTTTTTAGCTTCCGATCATATTACGTACATTGTCAGATTTGTTGCAAATTATTTTTGCATAACAAGTATTGTTGTCTCTGCCGGCCACTGTCCATTCAAGGGGCCAGAACAAAGTATGATACACCTGCAAGACAAGGACAAATAGGCCAAGATTAATGTCTGTGAAAACCACTCCCTGATACGCTCTTTAATTGTATAAAAATGATTATCTCTAGAACAGCTTTCACAAATTTAAAGTGTCACGATCTCGACTTATGTACGTCTGATGGGAGCATCTGGC
The DNA here is from genome assembly GCF_017311325.1 of Ursus maritimus. Classification (NCBI taxonomy): domain Eukaryota; kingdom Metazoa; phylum Chordata; class Mammalia; order Carnivora; family Ursidae; genus Ursus; species Ursus maritimus. The sequence goes on from NW_024423786.1 coordinate 767,104, forward strand.
CGCCGTTCCTGTAATACCAGCTGCACAAGTGTGTGGACCTTTTTTTTTTTTTTTTTTTGCTCTGCTGTCAGTCCAAAAAATCTCCTAATTAATTAAATTCCATTTTAAAACATGGGCAATGCAGTAGGCCCTGTGGCACCTAAGAAGGTAAATAAAGACCGAGATTCTGCTTCAGTGAATTTACAACCTGCCTACAAGGTTCACAGTCACACCACATCTCGGAAAAGCAGAAGAAATAAAATAGTTCCAGCCGTTCACGGCCATTAAGAACACCACCTCTGCTACTTGAGAGCCCACCCTCCAGTGCTCTGAATGCACCTGTAAGGCCCCTCGATCTGGCCTGGTCAGCTGGGAGCCCGGACAAAGCACAACACATCCTCTACTCGTGGGGGCTACGCTGCCCCAGCCTGTTCCTCCTAATCTCGCCATAAAGAAGGTGATGGATTAATGTCCGCTGCCAGGGAAGAAATGAATTCCAAACTAAAATCCACAGTGGAAGGATTTAAATACTGATTCTTTGTTCTTTAATAGGATTATGTATATTTTGAATTTTGTCTTAATTATTGTTTTTATAAAAATGATACAAGGTTATCACAAGAATAATGCAGTGCAGAAAGTCACGAAGGAAGTAAAAAAAGAAAACTAAAAACCGCCATCCAGAAATAAATATTTTAAATGTTAGGGAAGCATCAATTGTTGGTGCATAGGTAACAACAATGAGATTTTTATTTAAAAGACATCATAGAACACAGTTACTAGTAATAAAAACTGTTACATTTAACTTGTATTTAACAGAAGAGAAACTCTTCCACATAATTTAATACAAACTTTTCAATCTCTGATAAGTGTTTCTTTACCTCAAGACAGTATTTCCTAAAATACAGGTTAAGAAAAGAGATGGTGAAAGCTCTGGGGTTTCAAACAAGATTTTCCCAACAGCAACCTTGTTCCTGGGCTGTCCTGTGCCATTCTGCTCACACGCCCCACTTCCCTTTCCTTCTTTCTCCGGTCTGTGGTCTGTCTTTGTTGTTCCTTTTAGTACTTTGAAGAAAGATTTTATTTTATTTAAATCTTTGGTCCTCGTGGTTCAAAGTGGGTGTGAAGTGTGGACCTAACTTTCCTTGTCTCTTGAATGGCCATCCACTTATTCCAACACCCTTAACTGAGTGTCTCATCCCACTGATTTAAAATAAAATTACCACCTTTATCATGAATGAGTTCTTCTAAGCATTTGAATCAATTTCTGGGTTTCATATTCTGCTCCACTCATCTTTCCGTCCACCTGTCTGCCGCTATGGCGTGATTTTAATTACTACAGCTATATGATAAACTTTAATCTCTAGTAGGACTCGTCTCCCCACTGCTCTCCTTATTCAGAATCTGTTATTGCTTGTCTCTTTTTTAATTTATCAAATTATGCACAATTATTAGACGTGATTTTCAAAGCTCTATTATGAAAACAACAGCCTCTGCCTCCCATGCCCATTTCAATCAATCAGAGGCAACTGCTTTCTCTTTTTCTTTTTTTTAAAGAGTATGTTTTCTTACTGCTGGGTCAGCAGATCAGTGCTGCAGTAGTATTCGCCTGGTGTAGAAATGATTTTATTTTGTTGGTCTCATTTTATTCAATTCTTTACCATTTGAAGCCTGTCTTATCCAAAATGCAGACTTCAGACATTAAGGTATTTCCACTTTTTCTCCTCTTCTGTCAGTTTAATAAACATCATAGCGAGCACTCTTTCTCCTTCCAGAACTACGTACTTTGTAAATGAGTTATGGGCAAGAGAAAATGCCCATGAGTTGGCCCAAGTCAGCACCTCGGGATCAATGGTTCACAACCTTGACTGCTCATTAAAATCCCGGGTGGGGGGGCGGCACATGCCCAAGCATCTCTGGGGAAGGGGCCAGGCACTGAAATCAGCATCTCTGGGTTGCTTTCACCTCTTTTATTTTATTTACCTCCATGTTTCTAAATAACATGCTTATGTCGAGTTTTCCACTTTAGGCTTTACTGACTTGCCTCTCTCTACTGGAGAGGGGGATTTAACTCCTTTTCTTCCCCAGCACCTACCACCCACTGGACATTCTTCCTGCCCCACCCACCACCCCTCCATCCTCCCAATTATAGTTATATTCTCAGCTAGATCAGTATCAGTGTTTCCTTTACTAAGTCAAAGTTATTCATAGACAACTGGATATTCACACACAAAGGAATGAAGTTGGACCCCTACCTCACATCATACACAAAAATTAACTCATAAGCCAAAACTTTTATAAAACTCTTAGAAGGAAACACAAGCATAAATCTTCACGATTTTGGACTGCGCAATAGTTTATTCAATGTGATGTCAAAAACACAACAGAAAAAAAGAGCAAAGTGGATTTCATCAAAATGAAAGACTTTTGGAGCTTCAAAGGAAACCATCAAAAGAGTCAAAAGACAACCTGCCGAATGGGTGAGAGTTTTTATAAATCATCTCTCTGATAAGAGACTTGGACGTAGAACATATGAAGAACTCTTAGAACTCAATGAAAAGACAACCCAATTTTTAAAAGGGCAAAGGATCTAAATAGACATTTGTCCAAAAAAAGATGTACACCTAGCCAGTAAGGTGACGAAAGGACTCCCACTATCATTAGTCATCAGGGAAATGCAAATGGAAACTGTAAAGAGATACCACTTGATTGGTGTTTTAGTTTCCCAGTGCTGTGCTAACAAATTACCACATCTTGATGGCTTAAAAACAAAGGAGTTAATATTCTTACAGTTCTGAAGACCGGAAATCTGAAATCAAGGCGTCTGCACAGCCAGGCTCCTTCCAAAGGCTCTAAAATGAGAATTCCTTGCCTCTTTTAGCTTCTGGTGTCTCCAGGTGTTCCTCGGCTTTAGCTACACAACTCCAATCTCTGCTTTTGCTTTCACACGGCCTTCTCCTCTTCTGTCTTATAAGCACACTTGTCCTTGGGTATAGGGCCAGAAAATCCAGGACAATTTCATCTCAAGATTCTTAACTTAATTCCACCTGCAAAGACCCTTTTTCCAAGTAAGGTCACACCCACAGGTTCCAGGGGTTAGGCTGTGGACATATCTTTTTGGGAGTCACCATGCAACCCACCACAGATAGCTATAATCGAAAAAGACAGATAATAACAAGTGTTGGCGAAGATGTGGAGAAACTGGAAACCCTCATATGTTGTTGCTAAGAATGTAAAATGGTACAGCTACCTTGGAAAACAGTCTCCCAGCTCCTCAGAAAGTTCAACATAGAGTTACCTGTGACTCAGTAATTCTACTCTTAGGTATAGACAAGAAAACGGATAGCACTATGTCCGCACGAGAACTTGTACAGGAATACTCAGAGCAGCTTTATGGCCAAAAAGTGGAAACAATCCACACGTCTGTCAACTGATGAATGGATACATAAAATGTGGTATTGTCCATATAATGGATTATTATTCAGCAATAAAAAGAAATGAAGGACTGGCACATGCCACAACAAGGATGAATCTTGAAAACTAGCTTACGCTAGGAGAAAGAAGCCGGTCACGAAGGACCACATACTAAATGACGCCACTTACAGGAAATGCCCACAACAGGCAGGTCTACAGAGACTGAAAGTAGATTAATGGCTGCCTGGAGCCGAGGGTGAGGGGATAGAGGAACACAGGGAGAGACTGCTAACAGGGGCCAGGTTTCTTTCTGGTAGTGAGCATACAAATCCGTGAAGATACTAAAATCTACTAAATTGCACATGTAAGTGGTTACCTGTATGCTGTAGTTCTTCTAGGTAAGTAAAGCTATTTTTTTTTTAAATCACATCTGAGTCACATAGTAAACTATGGTTATTTTACTCTCATGAATTTTTATGGAATTAAAGAGTATCTTGTTTTGCATTAGACTTAATTTTCCCTCTACTAACCCTGATTTATCCCAAATCTTAACTATACGGTATTCTAATCCATGAACACTCAATGTCTTTCGAATTATTTAGGTCTTATTTCTTTTAACAATGTTTCAAAGTTTTCAGTGTACACATCTTTTGCCATCTTAGTTAAATCTATTCCTAAGTATTCTTTTTAATGTTATTGTAATTGTTTTTAAATTTCCTTTTTGGAGAGCTCATTGCAAGCACATAGAAATACAACCAATTTTTGTGTGTTTTCATGCCCTGCAACTTTGCTAAATTCATTTAGTTCTATTTTGGCCTGAATTATGTCACACCCTCAAAATAAATTTGTTCTTTGAAATTCTAACCCCTAATACTCCAGAATGTAACCATATTTGGATAGGGACTTTAAAGAGGTAATTAAAGTGGGACCGTTAGGGTGGCCCTAATCCAATATGACTGTGTCCTTACAAGAAAAGGAAATTAGGACACAGGCACTCAGAGGGAAGATGATGTGAACACATGGGGAAAAGACAGCCATCTACAAATCAAGGAGGGGGGCATGGAATATCTTTCTGTCATGGCCCACAGAAAGAACCCACTCTGCTGACACCTTGGGCTTAGATTTCTAGCCTCCACAACTGAGAAAATAAAAATCTGTCTTTCATATGAACAGACACTTTTCCAAAGAAGAAATCCAGGTCGCTAACAGACATGTGAAAAGATGCTCAACATCACTGGGAATCAGGGAAATACAAATCAAAACCACAATAAAATACCACCTCACACCAGTCAGGATGGCTAAAATTAACAACTCAGGAAACGACAGATGTTAGTGAGGATGAGGAGAAAGGGGATCCCTTTTGCACTGTTGGTGAGAATGCAAATTGGTGCAGCCGCTCTGGAAAACAGTATGGAGGTTCCTCAAAAAGTTAAAAATAGAGCTACCCTAGGACCCAGCAATTGCATTACTAAGTATTTACCCAAAGGACACAAAAACATTGATTTGAAGGGACACCTGCACCCCAATGTTTATAGCAGCAATGTCCACAATAGCCAAACTACGGACAGAGCCCAGATGTCCATCGACAGATGAATGGATAAAGAAGATGTGGTACACAAAAACAAACACATAGATCAATGGAACAGAACAGAGAACTCAGAAATGGACCCTCCACTCTATGGTCAACTAATTTTCAACAAAGCAGGAAAGAATACCCAATAGAAAAAAAGTCTCTTAAACAAAAGATGTTGGGAAAATTGGACAGCCACATGTCGAAGAATGAAACTGGACCATTTTCTTACACCATACACAAAGATAAACTCAAAATGGATGAAAGACCTCAATGTGAGACAGGAATCCATCAAAATCCTAGCGGAGAACACAGGCAGCAACCTCTTTGACCTCAGCCGCATTAACTTCTTCCTAGACACATCTCCAAAGGCAAGGGAAACGAGCAAAAATGAACTATTGGGACTTTGTCAAGATAAAAATCTTCTGCACAGCAAAGGAAACAGTCAACAAAACTCAAAGGCAACCTACAGAATGGGAGAAGATATCTGCAAATGACATATCAGATAAAGGGCTAGTATCCAAGATCTATAAAGAACTTATCAAACTCAACAACCAAAGAACAAATAATTCAGTCAAGAAATGGGCAGAAAACATGAACAGACACTTCTCCAAAGAATACATACAAATGGTCAACAGATACATGAAAAAATGCTCAACATCATTTGTCATCAGAGAAATACAAATCAAAACCACAATGAGATTCCACCTCACATCAGTCAGAATAGCTAAAATTAACAAGAAAGGAAAGGACACTCATTGGTGAGGATGCAGAGAAAGGGAAACCCTCTTACACTGTTGGTGGGAATGCAAGCTGGTACAGCCACTCTGGAAAACAGCACAGAGGTTCCTCAAGAAGTTAAAAATAGAGCTACCCTAGGACCCAGCAATTGCACTACTAGGTATCTACCCCAAAGATATAAACATAGTAATATAAAGGGGTACCTGCACCCCAATGTTTATAGCAGTAATGTCCACAATAGCCAAACTATGGAAAGAGCCTAGATGTTCATCGACAATGGAATGGATAAAGATGTGGGGTGTGTGTGTGTGTGTGTGTGTGTGTGTGTGTGTGTAATGGAGTATTACTCAGCCATTGGAAAGGATGAAATCTTACAATTTACATCAACTTGGATGGAACTGGAGGGTATTATGCTGAGTGAAATAAGTCAATCAGAGAAAGACGATTATCATATGGTTTCACTCATATGTGGAATATGAGAAACAGCACAAAGATCATAGGGGGAGGGGTAGAAAACTGAATGGGAAGAAATCAGAGAGGGAGACAAACCACGAGGGACTCTTTTTTTTTTTTATAATTTTTATTTTGTTATATTAGTCACCATAACGAGGGACTCTTAACTATAGGAAACAAACAGGGTTGCTGGAGGGGAGGTGGGTGGGGGTTGGGGTAACTGGTGATGGGCATTAAGGAGGGCACATGATGTGATAAGCACTAGGTGTTATACGCAACTGATGAATTACTGAACTCTACATCTGAAACAAAGGGTGTAGTTTATGCCGGCTAATTGAATTTAAAAAAAGAAAAGAAAATGTGGTATATACATACAATGGAATATTACTCAGTGATCAAAAAGAATGAAATCTTGCCATTTGCAGTGATATGGATGGAACTACAGGGTATTATGCTAAGTGAAATAAGTTAGTCAGAGAAAGACAAATACCATATGATTTCACTCATGTGGAATGTAAGAAACAAAACAGATGAACACAGGGGAAGGGAAGGAAAAATAAAATAAGATAAAAACAGAGAGGGAGGCAAACCATAAGAGACTCTTAAATACAGAGAACAACCCTGAGGGTTGTTGGAAGGAGGGAAGGGGTAAGTGGGTAATGGGCCTTAAGGAGGGCACTTGATGTAATGAGCACTGGGTGTTATTTGCAACTGATGAATCATTAAATTCTACTCCTGAAACCAATACTACACTATATGAATTTAAATTAAAAAATCTTTCATATATGGCCTTTATCATGTTAAGGAGTTCCCTTCTAATTCTTAGTTTATTGTTTTTTTTAATGAGTATTAAATTTTGTCAAATGCTTTTTTTGCATCAACTGAGATTATCATGTGGGGTTTTTTTTCCCCCTCATCCTATTAATATGATATAATACAATGACTGGTTTTCATATGTTGGACCATCCTTATATTCTGGGAATAAATACCACTTCATTATGACATATAATCCTGTTAATATGCTGCTTCATTTGGTCTTTTGAAGATTTCTGCATTCATATTCATAAAGGATTTTGTCTATTCTTTTCTTGTAGTGTCTTTGCCCAAGGTAGAAAGGTAGTAGTGGCCTCATGGAAAGTTAGAAAATTATCAGTGTTAATTCTTCTTTAAATGTCTGGTGACCAGTGAAACAATCTGGTTCTGGGCTTTTGTTTGTTAGTTCTTTGATTCACAATTGATCCATCACCTTCCTAGTTCAGATTTTCTTTTGCTTTATGACTTAGTTTCTGCTGTTTATGTGTTTCTAGTAATGTATCACTTTCTCTACGTTATCCAATGTGCCGGTGTAAAATTGTTCATGGTACTCTTTTATAATTAAAAAGGATAATTTCTGTAAAATAAGAAGTAATGTCCTCACTTTCATGTATGATTTTAGACATCTGAGTGTTCTTTTTTCCTAGTCAATCTAGCTAAAAATTTATTTCTGTTGGCCCTTTTTCAAACTTTTCCTTCTGTTACTGATTTCTAGTTTCATTCCACTGTGATCAGAAAAGATATATGATTTCAATCTTAAAATTTACTAAGACTCATCTGGTGCTCTAACATATGGTTTATCCTGGGGAATATTCCATTTGCACTTGAGAAGAATGTGTATTCTGCTGTTGCTGGGTGGGGTGCCCTAATGCACGTTAATCTAATTGGTTTATAGGTGCTCAAGTACCCCACTTCTGAACGCTGTCTAGTTGCTTTAGCCATTATTGAAGGAAGGGTATTTTAAAGTCTCCAACTATTACTGCAGAAGTATCTATTCCTCTTTGTCTTTCTGTCAGTTTTGCCTCACATGTTTTTGGGCTGTATATGTTTACAACTGTTACATATTTTTGCTATACTGAATTTTTAAATCAATCCATAACATCCTTCTTTCTCTGCTGTAACTTTATTTTTTTAAGATTTTATTTATTTATTTGAGAGAGAGAGAGGCAGCCAGCGAGGGAGGGAGCACAAGCAGGGGGAGTGGGAGAGGAAGAAGCAGGCTCATAGCGGAGGAGCCCGATGTGGGGCTCGATCCCAGAACGCCGGGATCACGCCCTGAGCCGAAGGCAGACGCTTAACTGCTGTGCCACCCAGGCACCCCCACAGGTCACATTTTATACCATACATGCTCATTAACTTGGATTTATAATTATGTTTAATACAGTTCCCTTTTAAATCAGATAGCCAAAAGAGAGAAGTTATAAACCAAACCAAAAGTGCAATAACACAGGTTATTATATGTACCTAAGAAGTTATCCTTACTAGTGTTGACTTTTCCTATAGCTTCCAGTTACTATCTGGTGTCCTTTCATTTCTGTCTGAAGGAGTCTTTTCGGCATTTCTTTGGGGCAGGTCTACTAGTAATGAATCCACTCAGCTTTTGTTTTTCTGGAAATGCCTTATTATCCTTTGTTTTCGAAGGACAGCTTTGCCCGATACAGAATTCTTGGATGATGGTTTTCTTTCTGGACTTTAACTACGTCACCCCACTGTCTCCTGGCCTCCACTGCTTCTAATGAAAAGCCAGCAGTTTACCACCTTATTAAAGATCTTTTCATATGATGCATTGCTTCTCTCTTGTTGCTTTTAAAACTAGCTTTTTTTCTTAGGGTTCAAACAATTTGACAGTAATGCATGTCAGTGTTAATCTCTGAGTTTACCCTGCTTGGCTGTCTTTCAGATGCTTGGATGTGTAGGTTTATGTATTTCATCAAATCTGGGAAGTTTTGCCCATTAGTTCCTCAAACATTTTTCCTACCCTCTATTCTCTCCCTTCTCCTTCTGGTACTTTCTTTTTTAAAGATTTATTTATTTTAGAGAGAGCAAGTAAGCAGGGGGAGGGGCAGAGGGAAAGAATCTTTCAAGCAGATACCCCATTGAGCATGGAGCTCGACACTGGGCTCGATCCCACGATCCATGAGATCGTGACCTGAGCAAATAACAAGAGTTGGACACTCAACCGACTGAGCCACCTAAGTGCTCCCTTCCGGGACTCTTTTAATGCATACATTGGTGTGCCTCAAAGTATCCCACTCGTCTCTCAGGATTTCTTCATTTTTCTCCATTCTTTTTTCTTTCTACTGTGCACACTGGATAATTTCAACTGTCTTATTTTCAAGTTCACTGATGCTTTCTTCTGCATACTCACATATGCTGATGAACTTTTAGTGAATATTTCAATTCAGTTATTGTACTTTTCAGCTCCAGGATTTCTGTTTGGTTCCTTTTCATAATTTCTATCTCTTTAATGATGCTTTGTTCAGACATTGTTTTCCTGACTTCCTTTAGTTATTCGTCCACAGTTTCCTTTAGCTCACTGAATATATTTAACATTGATTTAAGAGCTGATTTAATGTTTTTGACTAATAATTCCAAAGTCTGGGCTTCTTCTGGAATGGTTTCTGTCAAATTCTTTTTTCCTGTGAATAGATCATACTTTCCTGTTTCTTTGTATGTTGTTATGAGTTGAACTGTGTCCTCCCAAAATTCATATGTTGAAGTCTTAGCCTACAGTATCTTAGTATGTGATCTTATTTAGAAATAGGGTCATTGTACGTAATTAGTTAAGATGAGGTCATTCTAGAGTAGGGTGGTTCTCATAATCTAATGTGAGTGTTGGCCTTACAAAAAGAGAAAATTTTGGGTACTCTGAAACACACACAAACAGGGAAGCCCAAGTGAAGACAAGGTAAGATCTATAAGCCACGGAACGACAAAGATTGCCAGCAAAACACCAAAAACTAGGAGAGAGGGATGGAATAGATTCTCCTCCACAGAAATCAAATGGAAACAACCCCGTCAACTACTTTGATGTTGGACTTCTAGCCCCTAGAACTGTGAAACACTAGAATTCTGTGGTTTAAGCCCCCAATTTGTGGTACTTTGTTATGGTAGACCTATCAAACTAATATATATGCTCTGTTGTTTGTGTATTTGTTTGTTTCCTTGAGTCTGGACATTCTGAGTATTACAATATGGTAACCCTGGAAATTACATATTTCCACATCTCAGAGATTGCTGGTTTTTTGTTTGTTGAGAGCTAGAGTCTTCCATGGATGACTTTTCCAAACTATTTTTGCATACTGTGTGTTCATTGTTGTGGTTTCTGTTCCATTGTCTCTGAGGTCAGCCAGGGATCTGAAAAAGAGGTCCTTAAATGTCTGACTCCCAAAATGGGAGGAGAAGGAGTGCCCTCTCTTGAAGTCCCACCACAGCAGGGAAGACACTTCAGTTGGTGGAGGCTGGTGCCAACCTCTCAGCAATCAGAAGCAGGGATGGGCAGTCAAAACACTGCCCTGATTTCTGGAGGACAAGGTCCTTACTGCCCACTCTGGCCCCAGAAAGCTGCACCAGGAGCAGAGGCCACCAAATCCTGCAAGTGCCCACCACAGTGCTGGGTTTGTGGGACACTGGCCATTACTGAAACACAAAAATCCCCCCCAATCTTCCAGCCTTCTCCTCAAGCTCTCCTCTGGACACTGAAAGTACTCAACTAGACTCCAGGGTTCCAGAAGAACTGCTTCAAACACTTCCCGCCAATTCAGTTGCTCTCCCAGTGAAGGGATGGGGTCCCTTCACCATTCTCCATAATAGCACCCCTGTTCACCCATCATTATCTCTGAGCGGCACTCCCTGCTATGGACATGTGCCTTCTGTTCAGCCATTCAGCTGCTGAAGGACACTGTGGGTTTTTTTTTTCCAATTTGGAGCTATTATGAATAAATCTACTATAAATATTCATGTACACACAGAAACGAACTAAGTCTTCATTTCTCTGGGATAAATGCCCATCCAATGGGTTTTTGATTTCTGCTACCATATTTTACATTTCCACCAGGTATCTGTTGGTTCTCTAAGTGTTACTTCTGAAGGTATGTCCTATTTATTCTCTGTTCATGAGAATAATACATTATTTCTGTACCTATGTACATAGTCTGTTTCTTTCAAGTCTGCTAATCTTTGTCTGCTCATATTAAATGTTGGGGATCAAAAAGATGTTTGGTTTTGGGGGTGATGAAACTGTTCTTTATCTTGATTCTAATGGTGGCTTTCACAACTGTTTGTCTGAACTCATAAAACTGTACACAGACACACAAAATCTACATCTTGCTGTAAGTAAATTATGCCAAAAAGTGGCTTTTTCAAAGTTTGAAAACTGTAAGCTCATTTTTATAGCTTATTGAATTTGAATTTCACTGTCCAATTACCTAACTGGGAAGTTTATTTGAGGAGCCTTATTCAGTATCTTTAGGTGTTTCTCTATGGACTTGTCAGATACCCCTGAGAAATCAGACTCTACCAACCTCTGGCCAGAGGGTGAAGGGCTGGTCGCCAGGCTTCTGGGAGCTCAGTGGAAGAAGAGTAAGATTCAGTATGTATTTGTTCACTTCAGTACTGTGCTGGATCCTGCCTTCCGTTAATCCCAGTACTCCCTAGTTAAAAGGTTTTTGGTTTTAACCATCACCAGAAAATAACCTTTCAGATATTTGCCAGTGTGTGGAAAGTGCTCTGTAGTGTCTGGAGGTGACAGTCTCACTGTTTCTTAAATGGATTTTTGGTTTGCTTGATGTCAGCTGGCCCCCTACATCCCCTCCAGACATACATGGTGTCACTAATTTCTGACCCTTTGATGACTCTGATGTAAAGTCAGGTTGGTTTCTTGACTTTTCCCTTACCAGCTTATCATCTTTTTTTTTTTTTATCTGTTGGGTTATTTACCACTCATCTGGTTTTTCCCCCAAAATGTCATTGCTATTTTAACTCCTTTACTCTCCCCCCATCCTTCAAAGATTATTTTTAAAGGCAGATCCCTTTCCATCAGAAGTTTATTGACATCACTCTATTGTCTTTGACACTGAATGTTATTATGAAAGAGCCTGGGGCCAGGCTGGTTCATTGCCCTTACAAATAACTAGCGTAACTAGAACATGTCTGTGTCGATCATGCTATGTTGGTTTCTTCTAGAAAATGGTATGTTACTTCAATCTTCAGATTCAGTTCTTCTTTAATTTTACGATGCTTTCTTCCACCATATTTCAGAATACCACTTCTGTATTTCTTGTTAGATTTTCTACTGCAGGGTATGAATTATATTTATGTTGGATCATCCTCGTCTACCCATGTCTATCTTTTTTTTTTTTTTTAAGAGAGAGAGAGAGAGAGAAGGGGTGGGGCAGAGGGAGAGGAAGAGAGAGAATCTTAAGCAGGCTCCATGCTGGCCGTGGATCATGACCTGAGCGAAATCAAGAGTCGGACGCTTAACCGACAGGGCCACCCAGGCAACCCTTGTCATCTTTATCTCAACCTTTCCTATCATTAACTTTATTCTCTGTCATCTGTTTCTTTTGATTCCAATGTATTTGGTAGTTCAGTGATAGAGTGCTTTTGATTCTCAAATGTGACCTTAACAATCAATCCAGGTGTTACTCCCCTGCTCCCTCCTTCCACATATCATGTATTCACTAGGTAGAGAGCCTGGGGCTTTTTACCCAGGAGAAATCCCAATGTCTCTTTCTTTCTCCTCTCTGTCTCTTCTCCTAAGGGCAGTATCAGGTATGGAATCACAGCACTGGGGGAAGAACACATGGTTTCTTTTTATCGGTCTCCTTTGGGTAACGTTTCCCCTAGTGTTGGCAGGGGTGTTTACCCTGGGCTTTTCCATATCATAGTAATAAGCAAAGGAAACGAGAAGCCCACAGATTGTGCCTTAGGAAGGAACATAGTGAGTTTTTAGAACAAACAGTAGACCAGTGTGACTGGACCATTATAAGCGGTGCAAAGGGCAGCATGAATGACTTGATTACACGATGCTTCTCACAAACAGTGAGCAGTTCAGATTGTATTCTTTGAGCACTGGGAAATCTTTAAAATGCTTTAGGTTGGGAAATGGCCTAACTGATTTGTATTTTTAGAACCTCCTCTGGCTGATGTGTGATAACCAGACTGCAGTGGGCTATGAGCGAATTCAGGGAGGCCAGGAGGAAGGCTACAGGCAAGAGATGATGGTGGACTGGCACGGGACGGGGAGCACGGGGATGGTAATAAGTAGGTCCACATGAGACATGCTCTGGGGGTCAAACTGGTAGCACTTCCTGGTGAACTGACTATTGCTGGTGACCAACACAGAGGGATTAAGGATGGCTCTCAGGTGTACCAGCGTGGGGGGGGGGGGTCCTTCCCTGAGAACCAAAACTTCACTAGATTCTCAAAGCAATTCATATTAAAACAGGTTAAAACCTTGGTTCTAGATACTTCACAATTTTGTATTATGAGGTCGGGTCACCAGAGAGTAGCACATGGGCACAGCCTTACTTAGGCCCCTTCAGGAACTCCTTCTGTATCATACTACGCAATGGCATTATGCCACGGGACTGCATTTCAGGAGCTAATAAGACACAGTTCTATAAGATCCACTACTGTATGTACTAAGGGGATATTCTAAGGCCATTACTCACCATATCTCAATGCCCCTTTTGTAAAAACTTGAGAAATCTCAGTCAATTTTCCCTCTTTTAGTCAGGTAGTAGGAGATAGATTTTTAGGTTAATTATAAAGCAAATCTATGTGACTTTATGGCATGAATTCTGTGAACCAACAAATTCACCTTTCTTCTAACACTATCCTAATCTTTCTTACCCTCATTTTGTTCCCACCTTCATTTTCTCACTTTGAAAAAATATATGTAATTTTGAGAAGCTTCCTCAAATCTCTTCATAATAGGAATTTAAAAAAATAATAGTAAATCAAATTTCTGGTCCTGTTGAGCACAACAAATAAATCACTACATAAATATATAGGAAATGGTTAGTTGATCTGCAGTGAAGCTTAGGGAAAAGACCTAAAATAATCCCACAAACCTAGGGGGGTTTTTCCTATAAAGATATTCCCATGTCTGGGGTATAGCCTTCTACGTGCTTCCTTTCACGTGCCTGTCTTTCTATCTTAATTTCTCATTAATTTCAAAAGTTTTAGAAGTAAGTGTTAAATCCGTAATTTTACTATCAATTTGCCAAGACTCAAGTTAAGTTCACCACTGCAGGAAAAAAAAAAGGCTCATTATCACAAAGGATTAATTATAAACATTGATGAAATAACGTCGTCGACAGCATACGTTTCTCATTGAAAACAACCAGCTAAAATAACATTATAAAGTTTTAATCCCTCATTTTCCCAATACTGGAGATGTAAATAAGAGCTCTGGTTACTCATCAGGCCACTGAACTAGTGCTATGATTTCAAGGCATTTCCAGTAATTGATGTGACTTCAAGGGAGAGGAATGAGATTTCAAATCTCTTTTGCTGAAAACATGAGGTACTAATAATCCTCCAACTCTTTTTATTTCTTCCTATCTCTCCTATGTTGGAAGGGGGTACAGAAAAAAAGCCGTTCAAACTACCCATCAAATTACAACGTAAGAAAATATTTATAAGCTTGTTATGATTGGATGGGGCAGGGGTGAGGGGGAAGTGGAAATAAACGTGTGCAACAGACATCTTTTTGGGAATCTGACAGCTCACAGCCCATAACAGGCTGACAACCATGGGAACTTCCCCCCTCCCCACCCCGAGCCCATCAACAATGCAGATGTCCCCTGTTGATGGGACAGGAGCCTGACTCTGGCCATGCTGACTGGAAGTGGGTGGATGGCTGATCCAACTCGGACCAATCAGATGTCCTCTTCCATAATTCAGAATTAATTCAGAATTGAGACTGAGAAACAGTGAGTCCATCAGTTCCTCCTCAGACCAGAACTATTGAATAAACTTGTTTGTGGAAGAAAGGGCTGATTTTGGCTGCTATGTGCACTCCAGAAGCAAATAAAGTCTGCACGCAGAAACAAGAATGAGTTGCCCGCATACATGAGTGGGGATGGTCTTGCAGGTCCTGGTTCTCATCCCTTCCTAAGGCCTTGATATACTCTTGCATTCCAAAAAGTCTTATAATAACTTGCGCTTTCCTGTATAAGCTACTCAAACAGACATTTGTCACTTGTAACTCGAAAGTCCTAATACATCTTTTGTCCCCCCTTCCCCCAACTGTATTATAATTATTAGCTAGAGAAATAGGGTTTAAATTACTTAATTTCTGATTATCCTAAAATAGGAATAGGATTTCCTACACTCTAACCATTACAGTAACTTGCAAAACAAAAAGTGACTGCAAAGTCAGCTGATTCGAAGAGAAATTCTGAAAAAGTAAGCAGTACAACAATCTTACCTCGAGATTCTCTTTTTTATGTACTTCAATAGCTCTCTCTTCAGATAACCCACAGCAGCCATACTCCAAAGGAGTAAACACCGTAGTTGGAATGTTAACATAATCACACTGGAAGATAAACAAATTACATCTGCTTATTTTGTGACACTTTTCACAGCAAAAACCTACATTGCATCCATTTATAAGAGGAAAACGGATAAGTCTGGTTCAATGTGATTTGTTCTTCCATTTCACCACTTCAGGGAATTCGTTGCTACACTCAAAGTAGGGGTGAGCCCAACTCCAGAGCAGAGACCACACTCTGGCCAGTGGCCCACGAATGGGACCAGCTCTCCCCAAGCCCCAACCTGACTTCCACTCTAAAATGTTTTCTTTCCATCCCTAGGATTCTGGACCCTGCTCCCCTGGAGCCCCTCTACCAGGTGACCCGAGAATCATGCCATTTCACTGGAAGCTGAGGCCACCCTTGGCCATTCATATAACTTCCACAGAGGAGATGAGCAAAGAAGCAGTTTAACAGTGTTGGACTGGGTGGCCGCCCTGGGCCATCAAGGGGAGATGGCATATGTGTAGGGGGTGCTAACATGGGAACCGGGATCTCGTAAGTCCTAAGGTTCTGACAGAAGCCCCAGAGAGCCCTTATCAGACTGAGGCAGAGCATGAGCGGACATCGCGGGGAGGCTGCAGACTCTGAGCCCTACGTGCCTCTTCCAGCAGCTCCCTGCACCTGCCTGTGGGAAAGTGAGTGCGAGCGCCGGTGGCATCCCTGCCTGGAGGAGAGTGTCTGTGACAGCGTGGAGAACTGGAACACACTGGGGCAAGCTTCATTAAAACCATGTGTGGAGAGAAAGTAGTGTGCAGGAGCAGAGAAAGGGTGGAGGGTACAACCAGAGATGAAGGTCACTAGGCCTACCGATCAATAGCCCCCTCAAGGTGTGACACTGCCCACAGCACTACACGCCTCCCCCAACCCTGCCAACAGGTTGTAGGTGATTAGGTCAGAGGTGACCTCTAACCCAAAGAAAGCTAATGCGTAAGCTGGCCAGAAATCTATGTAGAAAAAGGTGAGCTACGGCAGTCAAACTCTTTCTTCTGCAGGAAGATGAGCGAGAAGCAAAGGAAGAGCCCCAAGTGGGAGTGGGACAGGAAGAAGCGCACCTGTGCAGCTACAGCCACATAAGGCTGACGGACGAGCACCCTGTGAAACCCCCACCTGCGTGCCGTGACCCCAGCCCCGGTGCTAGCCCCAAATGCAGTGTGGCCCAGCCGTAGCGTGGGGCTCGTTCTAAGTCAGTGCTTCAACTTGCTAATGCACAGGGTCCTGGTGAGAAACCCCGTCAGGCTGCCTAGTGTGAGTAAGCGTCTATTTTTTGTTACCCCAGACAAAAACAAGTCAAGCACCACCAGCCATCCCTACAACAATGAGGTGGGTGATGTGTAACGTACATCAGCCTAGAATCTCTAACTGAGATACTCTAACACCACTTCACACTTGCTAACCTGCACGTCGTGGCTAAGCCGAGCATTTTTTCTTTTTTCCAACATGGTAGAAAAAAACCACACAACCATAAGGATAATCTTAGTATTTTCTGACTTCTGTTAGGCCCACAGATACTCATCAATCCATTTACAGTTGACCCTTGTGGGCGTTGGGGTCCTGACCCCCCATGCAGTCAGAAATCCACATATAACTTTTGCCCCCCCAAAAAACTTAATTAATAGCCCACCCTTGACTGGAAGCCTTACCAATAATGTAAAATAGTCGACTAGCACATATTTTTACGTTATATGCATTGTATATTATATACTCGCAATACAGTAAAGCTAGAGAGACAAAACGTTACTAAGAAAATCATAAGGAAGAGAGAATACATTCACAGCACTGTATTGTGTTTATTGAAAAGAATCCACATGTAAGTGGACACACGCAGTTCAAACCCACGATATTCAAAGGTCACCTGTACTGACCAGCAGCTGACCCCGTGCCCCATGGCTTACAGGGGAAGCCTCATTCTCAACGGGTGCCTCTGTCTCCCAGTTCCTATAAATTATGAATATTCAACAGGAAATTCCTCAATGTTCCTTCCTTTCGTCTAAAACACTTTCTCCGCATCTTAAACCGTCTCCTCCACCTGAACTTGCCTTCACCTTGCCCTGTCGCCTTCCGTCTACTCCTGTACCTTTAAAGTCTTTCTTTCTTCATACCCTAAACACACTGCTGCGTCTTCAGATCTCGCCGCCCAGCAGCCACCTTGATTCACTTCTTAGAGCATTCGGCGACTACTGTGCCTCCACACACCCCGAAATGTTAACTGCTTTGCCACACCGTGTGTTCAGCATCCCGGACTCCACCCGCTGATGCCCGCAGAGCTGCGTCCTGGTTGCCCCCACCCAGCAATGCCTCCATATATGTTCATGACCTCACGAAGCACCCAACACAGCATCCTTTATGAAGAAGACGTACTCAAAACATTTCACCTGACCCTCATCATGCAAAACAATCAGAGAAATTCAGAATAGGAGACATTCTACAAGGAAAATAGTCTGGACTCATCAAAAATCATGGAAAACAAAACAAGCAGGTAAATAAAGGTCGGGGAACCATTTCAGATTAAAAGAGACTTAAGAGTCAGAAGAGCTAAACGTACCACGTGAATCAAACACGTGCATGTGCACATGTGAAACGGCAATCTGAATAGTATCCCATTTTTGTTGAATTTCTCTGAATAATGAAACCGTGGTTACGGAAGAAGATGCTTGTTCTCAGGATATGCGTGCTGAAGTATATAGGGGCCAATGTCAACGACGCCTGCCACTTACCTCAGAAAGCTCTGGAAAACGAAATACACACATTGTACGCATACATATTCAGAAAAGGAGAGCAAGCCGAAAGTCAAAATATTAATACCTGGGGAACGTGAATGAAAGGGTGATATGGGTGGTTATTAGTATTCTTCCTGTGTTTTGACATCTTTCTAAACAGAAAGGAGGAAATAACGGTCTTCAACAGCTCCTCCTGCCTAGAGAAGGCCGTTCCAGGTCTCTACTGTGGCAGGAGACTTTCGATGAGCTGCCACCAAATGAATTTTCTAGCCTCATTCCCAGCTGTATTCCTCTAGCCCAAGTGCTCTGCCCGCACACACCCCAAATGCTCTGAGTATTACGGAAGGGACAATTCTTCGTGTAGGACAAAACATTGAGCGTTCCTCACCCCACCCATGCCCTTCACCCGCCAACATCTCCACACATCCCAGTGTTCTCAAGGAGTAGAGCACGATGTCCCCAGCTGGGAACTCAAACAGACTGCTCACAGCCCTGCTGAGCTCTGTGCTTGCGTCTGCATTATCTACTTACCAGAAAAGCCCTGTGCTTCCTTGGTTTTGAATGACTCATCCTACAGAGCCTGTCCCACATCTTTGAATGAAGACAATGAAAAGTGCATGAGATGGTAGAAATCACCACCTTCACACTTGGCAGAGGTAAAACCGAGGCACAGAGACTTGAAACAACCCGACCAGGTTCGTACAGCAGCAGGCACTGAAGCCAGGGCCAGCAACCATCCACCTGGGATGCCTTTACCAGTCCAATAAGTTACAACTAACTGCCCTTGTTTTTAGATTACGCATGATCTGCCACTCTCCTGGGAAGGCTCTTGGTGCTGGAACCATGCCGATCCATTGTATATCATAACCTAGCGAGAACTTGCACGCAGCAGACACTCAAATAATATTTCCTGGAAATCATTAGTAAATACTAATTTATCGGTGATGAACCCTTTACTTGCAAAACAAGTACACAAGTGTTATTTGTACTGATTTTTTAAATCACAATTTTGATCCAGATATCATCTCAAAAGAAGGAAACTCACCTTTTCCAAACGGCCAGCAAAAAGTCTGCGAGCCAGCAGCTTGCCTGCCTGTATGGCAACGGGTGTGAGCTCAAGTTTACCCTCCAGAATATCCCCAACAGCATAAACATAGGGCACATTGGTCTGTTCCATATCATTTACTGGTATTTTGCCACTCCTATTGGATTTTGGAAAGGAAACAAATACATCATGACTCATTTGGTACTGCTGGATGACTAACATGAACTCTTCCAAGAGAAATGACTAAGCACATAGAGCAAAGACCTCCGTCTAAGAAGAGAGGCACCTCAGGCCATCAACGTCTATAAGATCAATGGCTCAAATCATAAGGGGTCTGTAGCTCCAAAAACACCACCTTTCTGGTCGGTGAAACCATACTCATTTTTTGGATGCCAAGGACAGCTCCAGATATCCCCCAGAGTCGCACTTAGAGCTTTGAAATTTTTCCCCTTGCCTGAACAACAACATAAAAATTAACTCTAAATCAGACGGTGGGTGAAGAAATTTCCACAATTTATTTTTTAAAACCACTGTTTAATGTATCAGTTCTTTAAGGCATACACTAAAGAGTTACTGACTCATTAATGAAAAAAACTGATGAATACAGAGCCGGCGCAGTACTTATTACGAAATCAACTTACAGCATTAAAATTCTGCATCTTGGTAATTAAATGAGAATTCCCAAGAGCTGACCTGCAGAAATATTTTGCTTTGTGCAGCAGCAGTGCAATGATCCCACGTGTACTTACCTCTCATTGATTCTGACACCAATTTTCTCCAAGCCAATTTTCCTCGTACAGGAGTCACGACCAATTGCTAACAAAACCTATATTTAGAGTGAGATCCAAAACACAAATTGTCAATGTCAGGAATGAAAAAAGGAACATCACTACAGATCCTTCAGGATTAAAAGGACAATAACAGAATACTATGAACACCCTATGCCAATAAAGTTGACAGCTTAAACGAAACATTCCTTGAAAGACAGTTCACCAAGACACATACATGCAAATCTGAATAACTCTATGTTATGTGCTAAATTATGTCCCCACACCAAATTCACATGTTGAAGTCCTAAGCCCCACTGGCTCAGAATCCAATGTATTTGGAGACAGGGCCATGAAAGAAGTAATCAAAGTAAACTGAGGCCATAAGGGTGGGGGCTCTAATCCAATACGACTGGTGTCCTTTATAAAAAGAGGTAATTAGGACACAGATGACACAGACTGAGAGGCAACCACGTGAGGACCCAAGGAGAAGGCACCATCTGCAAGGCAAGGAAAGAGGCCTCAGAATAAACCAAACCTGCTGATACCTTGATCTGACTTCCAGCCTCCAGAACTGTAAGAAACTAAATTACTGTTGCCTAAGACACTCACTCTGTGGTGTTTTCTTATGGCAACCTTAGCCGAGGAACACACCCTATATTCACTGGAGAAAATGAATCCACAATTTGTAAACTGCCCATAAATTAACTCAAGACCCAAATGACTTCTCTGGTAAAGTCTATCAAAACTTAAGTAAGAAATACTACTAATGGGATACAAACTCCTACAGAAAAAAAGAGGAAGGAACACTTCCCAACTCCTTTCTTTGAGGCAAGCATAAACAACTGACACAAGAATCAAACTGGATATTAAAATAACCCTATAAGCCCACACTCCTCAACACAGATGCAGAATCCTAAACAAAATGTTAGCTGGCAAACGAAATACAGCAATATATAAAAAGGATAATTGATCATGACCAACTGGGGTTTGTCCCCAAAATACAAATTTGTTTCAACACACAAAAATCAATGAATGTAATTAATCATATTAACCAAATAACGGAGAAAAGAATTTAATCGTTAACCAATAGATATGGGAAAAGAATTTGACAAAATTTAACAACATTTGAGGATTTTAATTTAGTCCTCAGCAGATTAAGAATAAAAGAAAACTTCCCCAACCTGTTAAAAGGCATTGGTAAAAAAAAGTCTACAGCTTCCATCCTAGCAATGATGAAAGGCTGAATGCTTCACCTCTCGGGTGGGAGCAAAATGAGGGTGCCCACACTCAAGCAATTTCTATTCAATGTTGTACTGAAGGACTTAACCAGTGCAACAAGGCAAGAGAAAGAAATAAAAGGCAGGCAGATTGAAAAGAAGAACAAAACCGGCTTTATATGCAGACGTCAACCCCAAGAATCTACAATAAGGTCAACATGTAAAAATCATTTGTATTTCTATATACTACCAACTAAATATTGAAAATTTAAAAATTTAAAATACCATTTTATAATACCTTAAAAACATGAAATATTAAGAGACAGATTTAGCAAAATACATGAGAGACCTCTAGAGCAAAATGATAAAATACTGCAGAGAGAAACTAAAGAATACATAGATAAATGAAAAGATCTATGAAGTTCACACACTGGAAAACTCAATATTGTTAAGATGGTCAGTTCTTCCAAACCGGTCTATATAATCAATATAATTCCAATCAAAAGCCCAGCAGGATTTTTTCGGTAGAAATCAACAAACTGCTTTTAAAAGTTATACGGAAAGGTAAAGAACCTATAAACAAAGCCGGAGGACTTACTCCACTGGTCTAAAATTTACCATAAAGCTTCAATATTGAAAACGCTGTGGTGAAAGGAGACAAACGTTCAATGGGATAAAGAGTGCAGAAACAGACCCACAGTTAAATGGTCAAATGACTTCAATACGGGCACCAAAGCAGCTCAGCTTCAAAACGGAAGTCTTTTCAACAAACAAATGTTGAACAAATATTTCAACAAATACCCATATGGAAGAAAAAGAACCCCTATTCCTACTTCATTCTATAAACAAAAATTAATTCAAGATGTATTACAGACCTGAACATAAAAGATAAAACTGTAAAGCTTCAAGAAGAAAATATGAGAGAATAGATTCATGACCTTTGGGTAAAAGGATTCCTTAGAGCACAGAGAAAGCATTAACCATAAAGCAAAATTGATAAACTTGACTTCATAAAAAATTTAAAACTACTGCTCATCAAAAGATGCCATAAAAAATGAATAGGCAAGCCACGAATGGGAAGAAAATATTCACAATATATCTACCTGAAAACAGAATGTATCCAAGACGTATACAAAACTCCTTCAAGAATAAAAATTCAAATAACTGAACAAAACATGGACCAAAGATTTGAACAGATAATTCATAACGGAAAATATAATAAATGGCCAGTAAACACATGAAAAGTTGCTCAACATCATTAGTCATCAGGAAGACGCAGATTAGAACCATAATAAGACACCACTACACACGCACTAAAATGGCTAAAATGGAAAAGCTGGACAAGCCCAAAAGTTGAGGGCATGGGACAACCAAAACGCCCATGTCAGCTGGTGGAGATATAAAGTGATTCATTCACTTAGAAGCTGTTTGGCAGTTTCTCAAAAAGTTAAACACAGAAACTATCCTATGACCATCTAATTTCGTTCCTAGTATTTACCCGTGAGAAATGAAAATATAGGTCTACAAGGGCTTACTCAAGAAGTCTTCATAGCAGTTTTAATCACAATAGCCCAAACTACAAACAGCCTAGATGTCCACTTGTAGGAAAATGAACTGTGGTACACTCATACAATTTTATATTCATATAATTCATACAATAAGGAGAACTAACTACAGACACACAACAACATGGATGAATACAAGGAGTACGTATCGTATAGTTCCATTCCTGTGACATCTGGAATAGGCAAAACTAGTCTATGGTGACAGAATCAGAATAGGGTTGTTTGGGTCAGGGAGTGGGAAGGGATTTGGGAGAGCTTTCTGAACTTATAGAAATATTCTGTTACCTTCAAATGAGTACGGATTACACAAACATGTACATTTGTCAAAACTGACCGAACTGTACATCTAAGACATATGCATTTTGCTACATGTAAATTATACTTTATTATAAAAGTAACCATTTACAAATTTAGGTATTGTGAATAACTTTATACCAATATATTTGAGAACTTAGATGAAATAAACTAATTTCTAGAAAAATAAAATGATCTAAAGTAACTCAAGAAAAAAATAGAAATAGCCCTATGATTGTTAAAGAAATTTGATCAATAGTCAAATACATATATCTATAGAAAATTCTAGGCCCAGATGGTTACACATCAATGAATTCTATCAAGCAGATGAAGAATGAATTCCAACATTATGAAAATGCAGAGAATACAGAAAGAGGTAAATACCCCAAACTTCTTTCATGAGCTAAAGCTACCTTGATATCCAAATCTTTAAAAGTTCAATATATGAAAGGAAAATTGAGCCAATACAATTCATGAATATTAATGCAAAAATTCTAAAGAACCAAATCCAAGAATATATAAAAAGAACAATTACCAAGCTGGGTTTATACCAGGAACACAGAGTTGTTTAACATTAGAAAATCAATGTAATTCAACACATTAACAGATTAAAGAAAAAAAATTTTTGAGCAACAGCTACAAAAGAAACACCGCAACCAAACATCCACTCGTGATTTTTAAAAAACAAAAAAGAAATAACCAAATAACCCTTGGCAAACAAGAAAGAGAAGAGAAATTCTTTAACTTAATTAAGAATATCTAACAAAATCCTACAGAAAACACTACTCTTTAATGATGAAACACTGAAAACTTTCAATACTGAGAACAAGACAGAATGCCTGCCACTGCCACTTCTTGGAGGGCCCAGCTAGTGTATTTATGCAAAAAAATAAAAAATAAAAAGGAAAAGAGCAGGAAGGGGGAAACAAATAGTTTATTTACAAATAGTACGAAGGCATAGAAAGAAAATTCAAAATAATCTGAGATAAATTATCAAGTAAGAATTTAGCAAGATTGTGGAATACTAAATCAAAACGCACAAATTGGCAACATTTCGATACATCAGGAACAGTTAAAGACAATGACATTTCCCAAAAAAAAACACCATTTATGACTACATAAAAATACATTAAATACCTAGGAATAAATCTAAAAGAAGATGTTCTTGATTTGCATATAGAGAAATTTATTAACTTTGTTAGGAATTATTAAAGACAACCTAAATTAAGAGACAGATATATGATATTCGTGGATAGAAGACTAACTATTGCAATAAAAAGTTACCAATTGATTTTTATATTCGATACAATCTTAATAGAACTCTCAACAGGAGTTGATTTATTTTGTTTGTTTCCTTACTGATTTTTTATAATAATTTTTTATCATATTATGTTAGTCACCATACAGCACATCCCTGGTTTCTGACGTAAAGTTCCAGGATTCATTAGTTGCGTATAACACCCAGTGCTCCATGCAATACATGCCCTCCTTACTACCCATCACCGGTCTATCCCATTCCCCCACCCCCCTCCCCTCTGAAGCCCTCAGTTTGTTTCCCAGAGTCCACAGTCTCTCATGGTTCATTCCCTTATTCTTTTTGCTTCGTTGATCCTCCCCATATCATTTCTTTTAACTAAAAACAATCACACATACGTCAGTATATAAAACATAAATGTATCATTACAGTTTACAAAAAAAATGTTGACATCCAAATATCATTAGTTTAAATTAGAACTGTTGTCACCCAATATAGTCCATGGACTATTCACACTGTTTGCAGATTTTATATTGTTTTTGAAAATAAAAAGATCTTTATTATTGTTTTTCATTATAAGATATACTCAATTTTTATTGAAAATATTCAAATGCCCAAACGTAGAGGATATCTAATGCCCTGGAAATAAGTACTTATAACAGTCAGATATATCTGCTTCCAGATTTTATACTATGTATAAATTATCCATACACACATATTTTCTTATATTTTTCATGTACATGAAAAACTACCAAATGTCAACAGCTCAACTACCTGACATTTTATTACAGCTTTACAAAGAACCAAGGGGAAAAAATTAAGCCTGGTAGAATTTTCCCATAAACTTCATCTGTGCTAATTTATGAATGTGTTCAACCACTTACTGCTTATAAAATAAAAACTTACTGTATTATATATTTCTTCAATAGTTTCTGGTCCTTCAGTGGATTTCGCCACTACTTTCAGCTTTCCGGGTGAACCTCTCTCCAACTGCTGAACCTAGGAAGGGTAAAGAATGTAATGATTCTATCTAAAGGTAACAGAAAATAAGTGGGTCAGAGGGTACACACGTGTGCGTGTGTAGGTTTTTTGACTACGTAAAGTTAGAGAAAAAAAGGACCGTTAACAAGATACAATTTGGAAGTGGAAATAAATCAATGGGTTAGCTGGCGGCAGCGTAATAGCAAGAATAAGGGATGCTCTCCAGGTGCTGACTTAATAAACCGTGTAGACCGTAGTACCACGTACCGAGTACCGAGACAGGCCAGAAAGATGAGCTGGGGAAGAAAATCAAGAATTTCACTTTTGTCTTCATAAATCTGACATGCTTCTGAGGAATTCAAGTGGAGATATCCCATAGCCAAATGTGTAAATGGGTGTGGAGGTCAGGAGAGATGTCTGAGCAGGATATATACATCTGAAAGCCATTAGCACTGAGACAATAAAGTACGGGCAATAAAGAAGACCGCCCAGGTAACAACTGCAGAGAAGAGGTGCTCTGACATTTGCAGGTTGAGGAGATGTGGGACCAGAGAGCTCAAGAATGGAGAGTGTTTCAAATGGAAGGAATGTCAATTTCACCAAATGCTGTGCAGAAGCCCCCCTACATAAGGGCAGAGATATGACCACTGGATTTGACAGCACGGAGTTTGCCACAGACCCCAGCATGCAATTTCAAAGGAGCAGCACGGATGCAAGCAGCTGAGAGTTGGCTGAAGTGGAAAATGGAGGCAGGAAACCAGAAGAAGCGTGTATAGAAGTTTCCCTGTGAACAGGGAAAGAAAAATGGGGACCCAGCCAAAAGGGCAGAGAGGGCAAAGGGAGGGCTTGTTTAAAGAGGAGAGAGACTCGTGGGAATGAGAGAGTGGAAAGGATGGTTAACTGAAGAGGGGCAGCCCTGAGAAGGAGAGAGGAGGCGAGAGCACACGGAAGGCCTGAGAGGAGCAAGGGCACCTCCCCATATGGGGGGGGGGGAGCACAGAGGGACATGTGGAGGTCAGTTTTGTAGACCAGAGGTGGGAGCACTGTCTTTAAGGTGTCCTTCCAAGTACAGACTAATTTATTTCATGAAATGAAGTAAGGAGAGCTAGACTGAAAAACTAAAAAGAGAATAAAAAACTAAAAATAAAAGGAATTCCAAATGCCGTCCAGACTTACCAACACAGGTATAAATTTTCTTAAGAACTTAACACCATGTTGCTCCATGTAGGAACCCACTTTCTCTGCCATTTCTTGATCAAAGCCACGAAGAAGGATTGAGCGCACCATGACCGTGACATCTAAGCCAATGCCGGCAAGAAACCCTGCACATTCCAGAGCAACATAGGATGCACCCACCACTAATGTTTTGCCAGGGCAATAAGGCAGAGAAAAAAGGTCATCACTGAAAAATAAAAACAACAAAAGGAACACGTAGGCAATAAAACTGAAGTAAGTACGTTTCGATGCGCGGTGGTCTTCTGTTGGCTGCATCACACCCTGGTGCTTGAATGAAGAAACATTAACAGAAAGAGCCTTTTGGAGTTTGTAAGAGTGTCCATTGTAGAGTAAGAAATATATCTCCGTTTTCTCAAAATCAAATTAGTGGATCACAAGTGAAGGTGTTTTAAAAATGAAATAGAATAGAAAACATTAGACTACATTACACGTGATAAGAAGAAACATGGTTTGATTTGTTCTGAGTGTGTGTGTTCACCTGAACAACAGTGTCACAAAAAAACACATTTCTTTTTTTTTAATTTAAATTCAATTAGCCAACATACAGTACATCATTAGTTTCCGATGTAGAGTTCAATGATTCATCAGCTGCATATGTGCATCTGGTGAAAAAAGTTTGAAAGTCATTGTCCTGTGTTATATAATGTCCAGGGATAATTACTATTAAATCCCAGTATTAGGAATAGCCATGCTTCTCCTGACCAACTGGTTCATTATTATCATACAGACATTAAGCCCTAACGCTATTTGTGTTTACTTCTTTGCTTTGGCCTCCATGAAGTTTAGAGCCAACTTCCCAGACCTTGTTGAGCAATTACCTAGAATCATACAGCATGTATGTGTGCATAAATTTAACCTTCTTATTTACTAACCTTATTTTCTCAGGCTTCATTACGGTAACCACTTAGCTTCTTGTGTTATACTTTTTATTTGTCATCAACTCAAATCTTTTGGGAAATAATATCAGGAACTAAATAAATTGGAC
The DNA here is from genome assembly GCF_017311325.1 of Ursus maritimus. NCBI lineage: Eukaryota > Metazoa > Chordata > Mammalia > Carnivora > Ursidae > Ursus > Ursus maritimus. Next base: position 794,679 of record NW_024423786.1, read on the forward strand.
ACAAAAACATAACACAATTTACGCTTACAATAGCCTATTTAATCTTACCTAGTGATACAGTACTCTTTATCTCCCCGGATTCCTAAATACCGGGGCCTTTCACCGGTCGCTAGGACAAATTTTGCAGCAGTGTAGTAAGTTTCCTGTCCTTTTCTATTGGTTGCCTTGAAAAGAGAAAAGGAAATTTCAACTTCTTCTGCAAACACGGTAGAGTATCAGACACCCTGGACAGCTAGTTACGGAGCTCCCCACCCAACTGGAGCAGATGTACAAAAATAATACTGCAGTCAATAAGCACCAACACAGAAAGAGAAGTCTTCAGAAAATATCCACCAAAAGAGCTCCATGGAGGTGGAATAGGGGATTGGAACGCCAGCAGAGGACAGCTTCAAAGGTGCTGGTATTTCAAGTGCAGACAAGAAAGCGAGAGGATTTGAGAAGAAAGGAAACCCACAGAAAGAACACTGCATAGAAAAGCACACAGGCCTGAAAGCCAGCAGATGTCTGGGAACGGCAAGTGGCCAGACAGTGGCAGGAAAGGAGGGGTGGGGGGGCCGTGTCCCCATGAAGGGAAACAGATCCTAGCCAAATGTTAACACCTTTATTTGCCATTCTAAAGATTTCACCTACGGGAAGCCAGGAAAGGTTATTCATTGTTTGCATACTTTCAATTATACAAGTAATTCATAAATACATTTTTCATTAAGAAAAATTAAAAAACCAATGAAGTGTTTAAACAAGAGGGTGGTTTAAATGGTGGGATGGAGGGAGGGCAGCCTGGAGACAGGCACCTGCTCCAGAGGGCCCGGAAAGAGAGAAAAAAGCACAGGCTGTGGGGGTGGGAGGGGGAAACCTGAGATTTCTAGCTGGAGCAACTGAGGAGACCCTGGTTATCAGTAAACGTGGAAATGCAGAAAAGAGGCAGGAATGGCTGCAAACGACTGGCTTTTTCAACCAACCATGCCGGCCATGCCACAATTTGAGAAATAAAACTACCTGACCAGTATTTCTATGATGCTTCGTGTGAGTGATGCAATTCAAACTGGCCCACATATGGTTTCAAAGGGGCAGCTTTCAACAGACCACCTCACACCTTCCAGAGATTTAAATAACTACAAAATAATCTCAAATCTCCCCAAGATCATTGTGTACTGTGCTAGGTAAGCAGAGTTCAAAAACAAACTAGGTGTTGAGGGTTGTATCTGGTTGTCTTTTGTAACTCCAATTTAAAATTCTTGTGTTCATCAAAACAATCTCATTTTCCTTACTATTGCTCTCACGATAGGAAAGACCACAAAGCTTATAAAATACGCTAATTTTCATACTACTTTTGTTAATACATCTTTGAATAACATATCGGAGCTCTGGTTAAGGTTTCATTTTATTTTTGTAATTATTCATTTTACTGAAGTCTAGTTGACACACAATGTTTCCTCAGTTTCAGGTGTACAACCTAGTGATTCCACAAGTCCACACGTCGCGCCGTGCTCAGCACGTGTGTAGCCGCCATCCGTCCCACACAACACTACTACAACACCCCTGACTGATTCCCCAGGCTGTACCCTCAGCCCCGTGACTATTCATTCCATTCTGCCCATCCCCCTAAGGTTCCATTTTAAAAAAGAATTACGCTCCTAAAATTTTTCATTTTTTAGTCTTTTAAACTTTCAACTATTTATTTAGTCTAAACATTTTCTTTTAAGGTAGTAATAAAATCAAAAGGCAAATAATAACTTTAAATGAGGAGCTATTTAAAAGGCAATTCCTCCAATCTAGCAGGATCTGTGGAATCCACAACAGCAGGAAGAAACAGGGCACACAAGGGAATGTGCACGCACACATCAGTGAGAGCCCGTCACACACGACATGGAATTTCAGATCAAGGCAAGTTCAAGCGATAGTAAAGAAAACAACAAACGAGACAAGACAAAGAATACCTTTATTTTATGATGCTCGACAAACTCTCCATAGGCATTGACATAGGCCACGGCCTTCTCCCGCAAGGACAGCCTGTAGCCCCAGTTTAGAGAGCCGATGTGATTCTGGATCGCTTCTGTCATAGTCTCCCAGTTGTGCTTCACTGAAAACAAATAGCCAGAGTGAAGGCAGAAAGTGCCTTTTTTCCTTTAAAGATTATTTATTTATTTATTTGAGAGAGAGCAGAGTGACGAGAACATGAGTTGAGGGCAGGAGGACAGGGAGAGGGAGAAGCAGGCTCCCCGCTGAGCTGGGAGACGTGGGGCTCGATTCCAGGACCCTGGGATTGAGCTTAACCAACTGAGCCACCCAGGCGCCCCAAGTGAATTTTATTTTTAGTGTTCAATCATATACGACCACACATGAGCCATATTATATATTGCTTTAAGAATCAAGAAGTGAACACAAGACAACTAGCCACTGAACTCTTGTTTTAGGCCAGTTATGGTTTATACTTCTTCTATTACAAAACATAAGCAAAAAGCAGAGTTCTGAAAAAAAGAGAAAAAAAATCCATGCAACAAAGAATGGGGAGAACAGTCCAAGACATCACAAGGCAGGAAGATCACCCCCACTCGGGAGCACCCCAAGGCCACTCTCACACCCCGAGGTCTGCGGCACATGGTGTCCCACAGGTGAAGGGAAGCGGGTCTCAGGCCAGTGAGCAGCACACATTCGCCCGACCAGACGAGCCCCGGCCACGCCCTTTCAGCTCACTTGGTGGTGGGTTTTATGATAGCGAAGGTCCTACATTTCTTCACGGCAAATGTGGGTTCTGCTCACCGCTGCCCACCATTTACATTACAATGTTTACTCATTTCCTGTAGCAATCGGAGCAGGAGGTGACAAGAATCCCTCATCATCCCCGTATCTTCTAGGTGGGACTGATTCCCTAGCACTCGCCTCGTCTGCTGTTGCTGCTTCCTGAAGGAGAAACCAGCCTCTGTGCAGCACCGTGTTTATAAGACACAGAGGCCAGCCCAGGACTCCCATCAAACTGGATGAGATTCCCAAAGGCAAACCCAGCCAACTGAGGGTGTCCTCTGGTCACGCCCAGTGACTCACCTCATCTAGCACTCTCGGAAAGGCCTCAGCACTCCTCGGGAATGTAGGAGGGTGCAGTGCAGGAGAGAAAAAGAAGTCACGGTACACTGAGTTTATGGCCTGGCTGTCGTATCACCCCCTCTAGGAAGCCAGTGTACAACAAGGGCTCCTGAGGTCTTGCCATCCAGGGGGTCACGGCGGTCGCTACGTGACCCAACCACCACGCCTTGATCCCAGGAGGTAACGACCCAGCAGGGATGAGCCTCTCCACAATGGCACATGCCCTCAGACCCTAAGTTAGCTCCTCCCCTCTAACCCAGAAAAGCAACTCCTCTAACCCTCCAAGGACTGTTTTTCCCAAGGACCTCGTCAGTTAGATTCCTACTTCACATGTCCTTTTGCTTCTGGCTCTTGTTGTAAGAGACACTCTGCATCAGTGTTTCCCAAATAGGCTGCACATCAGGATCCCCTGGGAATCAGGCTGAAACGTACAAATCCTTGGACCTGCCACAAACCTACGGAGTCAGGACGAGCTCCCCCGGGAGATTCTGATAGGGCAAGTCCAGGGGCTGGCACTTTGGACCACGTGCTCTACTGCTTTATTGACCTGTTTAAGCTTTGCAACAGTATCACAATTCTAACTACTGAAGGGAAAAATCATTTCCCATACTTTCTCAAAGGCTGCAGAGCTATTCTCAAATGTTTACTTTCAATACAAACTTTAGAATTATCTGTCAAGTTCCAAAAAGAAAAAAAAATTGTTGAGATTTTTCCTGGACTTAAATAAAATTTACAAATTAATTTTGAGATAATGTCTTTATAATATTGAGACATCCCATCCAAAAACCTCAGTATATTTTTTGTTATGCTTTTATATTCTTTCCTTATATATTTGTCCATTCCTAGTAAATTTATCCCAAGTCATTCTACCATTTTGCTGCAATTTTCTATTGTATATTTAACTTCTTATTGCTAATGTAAGAAATCTATTGATTTTACACATATATCCTCTGAGCAACTTAGTGAACTCTTATTAGTTCTAATATTTCTAGTTCAATCTCTTATATATTCTAGGTATCTTGTATATAATTCATATTATAGATTATCTTTTTTCTTCCTCCTTCTCAAGTATGTCCTTCTCTTTCCTATTCTTCCTTTTTGTGCACTGGCCAGAAGCCCCAGAACAATGCAGATATAGTAGTGGAAGAGGGCTGCCCTGTTTGATTCTTGACTTTAATGTAAATGCCTCAAGCTCTTCTCCATTAAATATTTACATCTGACTTTTCTTCATCATGTAAAAGAAGTGTCCATTTCTTTGCTTAGTTTAATGACAGTTTTTTTTTTTTAAAGAGCCATAATGGATGTGAAATTTTTATAAAATGCCTTTGGAGCTGGAATCCAGGTCAGCATGAGGATTTTAGCATCCCTACTACGGTTTCCTAATGACTCATTCTTGTATCACCAGAATGAGCCCTCAGAAGTCACAGTGCATTCTTTAAGTCACTGCTGGAGAGGATCTGTTAATGCTTTTCCTAGAATTTTGTAGCTCTATGGGCTATCGCTTTCTACTTTTACACTACCTTTCTGTATCACTGTTAAGTCAGCCTCAAAAAAAAGGTGGAATGTTCCATTTTTTCCTAAACTCTAGAACAGTTTGAATATTTAAAAACTGTCTGTTCCTTGAAGGAACAGGAAATTTACGTGTAAATTTGTAGTGTCTTGGAGAATGGGTTGTCCTTAGGCAATGTTTTCTTTGATAATTCAAGTCAATTCTGCTCATTTATATTTTCCTAGAATATATTCCTTATCATCTAGATATTTAAAATTCTTACTGCTGATTTGTATACTGAATTTGTTTTTTCTCTTCTCTTTCTGTAGTTATATTTCTTTTCTCAAGACACCTAATGTTATATTTGTATGACTTCTCTCCTCCTGTTTCCCTGATTGGATTTGCCAAAGGTCTCCCTGCTTCTTTGCATTTTCAAACATATTCTTGGTTTTGTTCATTGATTCTATTTTGGGGAGGGTGCTAAATCGTTAATTCCTCAGTGTGCGTGCGTGTGTGTGTGCATGCGTGTGCGCGCGTGCGTGTGCGTGCATGCGTGTGCGCGTGCGCGTGCGTGCATGCGCGTGCGTGCGTGTGCGTGCGTGTGCATGCGTGTGCGTGCGTGTGCGCGCGTGCGCGTGTCTGTGTGTGTGTTGGTTTGTTTTTATGCCTTGTACTCTCCCTATCTGGTATCAACTGACGTTGCTTTGGTTTGCATTTCCCTGATACAGCTTCTCCCACCCATTTAAAAATTTCCCATCTAGGTGCCTGGGGGGCTCAGTCAGTTAAGCGGCTGCCTTCAGCTCAGGTCATGGGATTGAGCCCCACATTGGGTTCTCTGCTCAGCGAGGAGCCTGCTTCCCTCTTCCTCTGCCTGCGACTCTGCCTACTTGTGCTCTCTGTGTCAAATAAATAAATAAAATCTTCTTTTAAAAAGTAAAAAAGAATAAATAAAAAATAAAAATTTCCCATCTATTTTATTTTATTTTTATTTTATTTTTGAAGATTTTATCTATTTATTTGACAGAGACAGACAGACAGCGAGAGAGGGAACACAAGCAGGGAGTGGGAGAGGAAGAAGCAGGCTTCCAGCAGAGGAGCCTGATGTGGGGCTCAATCCCAGAACACCGGGATCACGCCCTGAGCTGAAGGCAGACGCTTAACGACTGAGCCACCCAGGTGCCCCATCTATTTCATTTTAAATAGGAAAATTTACGTTAGCCATTTAAAATTTTAAAATTCCTAAATTCTCAATAATTTTCTCTTTTGATTTTAGGTGTGTGTCCTGTAAAGAGCATACAGATGAATTCTGTCTACGCAACTTGAGAAGCTGACTCATTCAGCTTTATTCTAATATATAAAAAAGACTGTCTCTATGTCTGTCTGCCGTCTTGTTTTCTGGGTTGTTTTTTGCTTGTTTTTAAATTAGTTTCATGCTGTTTATTTGTTCATTTCCTATTCCCTTTTGCTTGGAAGTTCTATATTCTATTTCTGATCTGGAAATTATGTATACATTTTAAATTTATTTTAATCCATTATTTCTCTACCAACGTCAAGAACGAAAGTATCTAGAACATTCTTCCACACCAAGATTTCCACACGCTTTCAGGTCCTTTCTCTTACCACTTAGATTCTATGGACTTCTCTTGGCCACTCCACGAAGCCTATGCCTAAAAACTGCTAAGCCCCAAATTCCATGTGATGGCTAACTAGGTATTTCTCAGTATATAGCACCTCAAAATTAACTTAGAAGACTTTTGTATATATGGGACAAAACTTTACCCACTTGAGGAAATGAGAAAGTACTTAGGACTACTAAGTTATCTACTCATGTAGATGAGTTCAAGAACATCACCTAAACCCTCAAGCAAGGCAAAGTGGCACAAGCACGCGCCCTGCTGTCCCCGCCGAATGCGCGGAACCCCAGCAGTGCGGGCAGCGGGTGCGGGCAGGGCGGACACACCAAGGAGTCGCCAGCTTGTGGGGAACCCTGCGGAGGGAGTCACCCACATACCCTCCCTGCCTGGCTGTCCCCATCACAGGCCATGTGTACAATTCCATTCTTCGTGGCCTTTCTCCATTAGGGGGCATTGTGTTTCCTCCCCACTTGGCCTCGATTATTTTAGAATTATTAAAACAGGGTATAAACACTTAGGGTTTTAAATAGACTCCTTTGGGTGCCTGGGTGGCTCAGGCACTTAAGCATCTGACTCTGGATTTCGGCTCAGGTCATGATCTCAGGGTCATGGGACTGAGCCCCATATCTGGCTTGGTGCTCAGCAGGGAGTCTGTTTCTCCCTCCCCCTCTGCTCTTCCCCCTGCTTGTTGTCCCTCTCTCTCTCTCTCACAAATAAAGAAATGCAATCTTAAAAAAAAAGAGAGACTCCTTAACTACCTAATTGCCAATCCAAAATGTACCTAATTCAAACCCTATTCCATTTGTCCTTTAGGCACCATTTCCCTCCAGATGGTTCTCTTCTGAGACTCTCTAAGCCCTAAATCTTTTTTTTTTTTAAAGATTTTATTTATTTATTTGACAGAGAGAGACGGCCAGCGAGAGAGGGAACACAAGCAGGGGGAGTGGGAGAGGAAGAAGCGGAGGAGCCTGATGTGGGGCTCGATCCCAGAACGCTGGGATCACGCCCTGAGCCGAAGGCAGACGCTTAACGACTGAGCCACCCAGGTGCCCCTCTAAGCCCTAAATCTTATCCTTAAAAATCTAGCCCCTCCTGGCTTCTGGGACATGACTCTCCCAGTTTTTCCTCACCTTCCTCACCCACCCCTTAGGTATTAACATTTCTCAGGATCCTGTCTCTGTCTACTACTCTTTTCCATCCATAGGGCCTCCCCAGCCCCTCCCAGCAATTCTTAAGAATTCAGCCACCACCTACAACGTGGGCTGCAAACCTAGGCCCTGCCTAGACCTCCTTCAAGCACAAACCATCCTGACAGCGACCTCCACCAGGTGTCCTGCGGGGGAAAATCCATTCAAGATGAAGGATTTAGAGAGAAGGATTCTTGAAAGTGAAGATGACCCCGAAGTTAAACTGCCAAGTGCAAAGACAACCAGCTGGTACTAAAGCTGGACCCAAAGCTCTCCATAGAGCTGAGTGTCTGAGGAAATTTGTCCATGGAGAATCTGTCCAGCCACAACTCATTATGCTGAAGTCCACCACGCCTGGCCACTAACTCACCCCTGCCTGTGTTTTCCAGCTCGGCAAATACACTGCATTGTCACCCACTCCCTCTTTCTGGATTCCTTCCTTTCCTTCGCCCTCCACCCACCCTGTGACCGGGGCGCCCAGCGAAATCACCAGAAGGGTCTGCTCATGCACACATTTCCTCCATCAAAATCTCTCGGGAGACAAGTCCCTGTACTTTTTTTTAGAAATTCCATATATGTTATTCTAAGGAGACAAAATCACCCATCTGCATCTAGCCTGCCAATTCCAAACCTTCAATCCTCTAAATCCACCTCACACTCTCCAGTCTGAAATCAGTCTTGGCCCAGGCTTGGTCATTTCTCCTCAGGGCTGGGTGACAGCACCCCGCCTCACTTCCTTGTCTTTGGACTTGCCCCCTCCCAACCTCCAACCTTCTAAATTCCTTGGATCCAGAGGGGTCCAGAAGCCAAACTGTGGTTCAGTCTCCGACCTTGCTGACACTCCTCAGTGACTCTCTTACTCCCTCTGGGGTCAATCACAACTCCTTTAGATGGCACTGAAGAGCTGTCACGACCTGCTCCTCTGTCATCTTGTTTCTCCCAGCACCCCACCCCCATTCTCCATGCCAGCCATTCACTATCCCCCCAGAGACTCCACGTTTTTCTCCCACCTCCAGAGTCAGAGCATGCTCCTTCCTGTCTTCAATGACCTGCGTCTCCGTGACCTTCAAGATTCAGCTCAAGGGTTACCTCCACCACCTCAGACTCTCAGTGACACGGTACATGCCCTCAAGGCAATGCTCAGAATCACACTGTGAACGACAGCGCACCGAACCGCCTCTCTTCTCCTCTCTTCCGACAGATCCTGTGCTGCTTAAGGGCGGGAGTTCTGTTTCCCTCGTGTCTGTATTCTCAGAGCCTAACCAGTAAGTGTCTATTAGATGAATTTGGTGTCCATCTTTGACTAACCAAAGACATATACAACTACTGGTAAAATAGAAAATGTTATGGCGATAATGGATAAAATTCAAATAATGACCCTGGCTATTCTATTTTCTTTACACTTGAAGGAAATCTGAAAATAGCAATCATTCTCTCACATTGTGTAAAGAGTCTGCAACAGCTGTAGCTGCCAAAGGCCCCAAGGTCCCCAAAAGCAGAGACAGGTTTCAAGTGATCACCTCTGACTCCTCTGTGCCAAAGTGGAGTCTTGATGAGCGGTCATTAAACGAATTTCAGACTCAACTACAGAAATATAAACAGCAAGTCTTTCTCTAAGGAACGCATTCTCCCTTCTTATCTCCCAATTTATATTTTGATATACTGTTACCCACCTTGTTGGTGGTATTCCCAGCCAAATTTCCTGGCGTCGCTTAATGCCTGCCCCAAAAGGGCAGCCTGATGCATCAATTTCTTAGGGACACAGCCCACATTTACACAAGTACCACCAAGACCTGAAAATGAAGATAATAGGGTTTTTTATTTTATTTTTTTTAAGATTTTATTTATTTGAGAGAGAGAGAGAGAGAGAGAGCATTAGCATGGGAGACAGGCAGAGGAAGAAGCAGACTCCCCACCAAGCAGGGAGTCCAATGTGGGGCTCGATCCCAGGACCCCAGGATCGCAACCTGAGCCAAAGGCAGACGCTTAACCGACTGAGCCACTCAGGCGCCCCAAGAAGATAATAGTTTTAATGTTTCCTCTGTGTCTGTGGGTGTGTACATGGTACTACACATACAAGTGGAGCAGGTGTTGTTAAACATGTGGAAATGACACACTCAGATGGTTGTGGGGCCAACAGCAGACCCAGCGATAACACGCAAACAATTAAGTCAAACTTCTCAACTGAGAGTCTGTGAAGGAGACCCAAAGATGAGCAAAAATACAGGTGTACACTTGAATAGCTTTCTGGGGAGAGAATCCAAAACTTTCATTTGAGTCTGACCCATAAAGGGACCAGAACTACATTAGATTAATTAGATAGACACCAGAACAAGGGCTGGGACCCCAGCTTCCAGCCTTTATTCTCTGTAACTCTGACTCCTCCTCTGAGCCGACATTAGGTCCACTGCAAGCTGCCTGGTAACATCTACTTTCAATCTCGAACAGCAAAAAATAGGCCATGCGTGATGGCCCCATGCAGGGCATGAGTCAGAAAACTCCCCTCTGATCACAGTCTCTCTTCTGGTAATCCAGAGAAGCAGGATATTTCTAGACAGGAGAGAAAGAGGGGAGAGGGCAGGAGAGAGGGAGAAAACAAAGATACACACACGAATTTTTTAACATACAAATGTTAGAAGGAAAATCAAGATAGATTGGCTTTACGTATGAAATTCTAAGGTAAAATTGTTTGAGTAAATTTGAATTTTAAAACAGGATTTTCCTATTTTGTCAGGATTCTGGCAGGAACCTGATGACATCCTCAAGCTGGGACACTAAGGAGAGTTTATAAAGAAATGATTACAGGGGCGTGGGCAGGAAGAGCGAGGAGGGAACAGAATAATGAGTGGGCCATCACCAACCCCACGTGACAGGCAAAGCACACTGAGTGAGTGACACAGCCCACGGGGGGTTGGCCATGACAGGGGAGGTGGGACCAGCAGGAAGGGACCACCAGGGCAGGAGCTGGGGGAATGAAGATCCTCCAACTCCACTCTCCTCCCTCCTTGGTTGTCCTCCTGTGACCACTAACTGGTAGAGCCCAACTGGAAGCCAGAGGGCAAGGCTGCCAAGGCATCAGCTTTCTGGGACATGGAAAAAGCTAGAGACATGAAGAACGGCTCTAACGCATAAACAGAGAGTATCCACCACAAAATCTGTGTGTTTAGTGAACACTTTCGTCTACAGCTGGAAGCTCACTGTGCACTCTGCTGACTGCACCTGGACGATGACACACACAGTAACCTGACTGAGCATCATGCAGCCCTTAGAGTCAGCGATGAAACTGCAGCAGAAACACAAGACAAGGTCGTCGCAGACTTAGGTGAGCACCACACAGTACACACTGTGATTGCGACTAAGGGAAAATGTTGGTGCACATGTGCAAGAATTATTATGGCACAAACGTCGGAATACTGGAGTCATGGAATGTTTTCTTTTTGCAAAATCTTCATTATGTTTCTATTCTTTTGTTAACTATGCGATCTTAGGTCAGTTACTTAACCCCCTCACCTATGAAACAGGCTAGTTGCAGCTCTTGAGAGAGTTGTGAGGATTAACAAGATTGAAGAAAGCCAAAGATAGCTGTACAGAGCAGAAAATTACAAGAGTCACGACAAAGAAACACTGCTTACCCCAGGACGTTCCCTGAGGCGACGGGACCACAAAGTCTAGCACCATAACTTTCTTTCCCAAGATGGCGGCTTCCTACCAAAAAAAGCTACATATAAAGATCTTCTCATTTTCCTGACAACCCCCAATTTTTCTCTCCCTGAAAGGAAAAGACTGTGGAAGAACACAGTCCCTTCTCTTTTTTAATACAATAAAAGCTTGGACTATAACATCAAAATTGGCTTTTTAAAAGTAGCTGAAGAAGTGCTTGCAGCAATGACCAGGAAAATTATCTCTGGGTTTCATTATTTTCATACCTGAGCACACGCAAGGCCACCAGAACCGCCCCCGATGACAATGAGGTCATAATCGTATGCTGAGTCTTCCTGAAGGAGCTTCTGTAATAAACCACTCTGATGAGCCTATGGATCATAGGAGAGAGGAAGGCATGACCTGTTTTAAATCTGTTCCTTTGTACCCGATGCTGAATTAGCATGCACTGCTTTTCTAAAACTCCTAGAAACAGTCCCTAATTCATCTAAGTTCTTATTGTAAATTTATCTAGATGGTATTCAAATAGGGTCCCACTAGGTAGAATGTACGCTAAGAACATACATTTTTGTTCATTATCACCTGATGGCTACACGTGTCAAATGACCCACAGGTCACGGCTTTATGGCAGGCGAGGTCATTTTCCTTGGTCTAATCATCAACGTATTATAACTAAGTAAAACAGCCAAGTACCATTTTTCAAGATCCTCTATCTTTGGTTCATCTGTGCTAGGCTTTATTTTGAAAACAACTCTTAAGCATCATCAGCAGGACGTGCACATCAAATTTTTACATGGTTTCTCATAAATTGACCTAAATTTTGCAGCATCCTGGTAAACTTCCTACACAACACAACATTTTGCTTTTTCTTTCAGCAGCGGTCATAAGGCTAGCTCTGCACGATGGTCTCCTGCTCACTCGGCCCTCCTTCTGATCAGAAGTAGCTTAGGCAAGGTGAAACGATCAATGCATGATGTAGCAATAGTTCTCTTTATGTGAAGGCGGGTGCTCCATCCCATGAAGCTGGCCTTATTTTTTTACTTTTTTATTTTCTATTTTGTTATATTAGTCCCCATACAGCACATCCCCAGTTTTTGAAGCTGGCTTTAGAAACACCATGTGGCACCAGCTCATCCTGGGAAGCACAGCGGAAGCACTGTGTCACTGCAGGACGCAGCACATGCCACATGGCCCCAGATGGATGCGTGCTCTTGGAGGCTTTCGGCACATTCCAAAAAGGACTCCTTTGGCCTCCTTACTGTTAGGTGCCCTTAGGAAAATACAACTCCTAACCACCTGCCATGCAGTATGAAATGGAACTGACAACTCTACAACTCCAGATTCATCCTCTGACATCTTTTCCAGGTGAAGAATGTCAAGACCAGCACTGCCCAAGGTGCTTAAGGGCCTCTCATTATGGTACATGCCCCATGTGAGCTGAGGTGTAGCTTCTGGGGCTAATGAAGCAGGATGTTAATAGATAACGACACGGATCATAGATTAACATAAATCCAGACATAGATCCAAAAATCTATTTTCCCAAGAAAATGTAATTTTAAGTTAAAGTCTCAAATATAAGTATTCAATCACTGATTGCTACCATTTACATACATTAAAAAAATACAAGGGCACAGAATTTTAATAAAAGGAAGAATTATAAAACAAGGACCTAACTTAAGAAGGAACATCAATTTTATCTATCACCACTTTCAAGATTATCTGATAACCATCCTCTATGCTTTTCCACCTTACAACTTCTAAAAGATAAATGAATAGACTCCTTTTTTAAAAAAGATTTTATTTATTTGACAGAGAGAGAGAAAGAGAGCACACAAGCAGGGGGAGCAGCAGGCAGAGGGAGAGACAGAAGCAGACTCCCCACTGAGCAAGGAGCTGATGTGGGGCTCAATCCCAGGACCCTGGGATCATGACCAGAGCTGAAGGCAGACGCCCAACTGACTGAGCCACCCAGACATCCCATGAATAGACTCCTTTTTTAAAAGCCATTTTCTCCCCTTTTAGATAGATTTAAAAACAAACTGAACAAATAGCATTAAAAACATATGATACATTACCTGGAAAGTTCTATCACATCCACCCATATGCACTTTATTAACAAAAATATTGGGCACGGTTCTCTGATTAGTGATCTCTGACAGCACTTCTTGGACATTGGCCCCATCATCTGAAGAATAAAAACTTAAATATATAAGAATATTGCAAGGGTTCCAAACTTTTGGGAGTTGAACAGAAGTGTTACAACACCAGACGCTCACATGCACATACCCATAAAACATATTTACATATTACATAACTTCATGAAATGATGACTCAAGAAGGGGAAACACCTGTTTTCAAAGGAAACCTTAAAGAATAAAGACAAACCTGCGAATTCATTTAAAACCCTTCTAAATTAGATTTGGGTCTATCATTCAATGGTCTTGCCAAGACAAATAAATAAAAATCCTCTTTAAAGAGCAGCATCAGGATAAAACCTACTTCCACTGTCATAAGTCAGAAGACGCTTCCTATAGTTACATTTGAAAAATCTTTATGATCCACAGTCCAAAATGTCTCCTCTGCCCATAAATATAAAACAAGGCCATGACTGCTTATGACTGCCCTAGGAGGGATACGCCGCAGAAAAGTCTCAAAGATTCAAGAACATTTCACTTGTTAAGGGGACATGGCTAAAAAGAGTTGGCGAAGTCTGGTGAAGGCAGAGATCGAGCTCTTTCCTGTTCACCACCCTGTTTCCCCCCCTTGCAGATCACAAGCGTGGGTAAACCATTTGGTTACTATTAGATGGATGGGTGCGTGGATGACAAGAATTAAAAATATAAAGCTGAAAAATTAATGTGTTCCCCTCGTGCATAATACAATCAGGAAATACGGGTAGTTTCTTTTCATCCATGACAGCTCAATCTATTTTGCCGGAAAGTTGGCAGATGCGTATGAGGCGCCTGCAGTTCCCCGACCGTAGCAGGTTATACACCCTCTTCCTGCTCCCTTCCCTCAATATGAAAAGCATGTAAGTTAAAAAAAAACTACACCAAATTATTTGTCAGAAAGAGTTCTATTTTCTGCATGGTTGAATGTAGACAAAAACAGCTCACCTAACCCAAAGAGACAAGAGAAAATTGAATTGAACAAAGCAAATGGGAAGTAGTCAATCTTGTTGACGTTTATTACAAACAAAAGTATATACTGCCCATTCTACTTACCGACTTGATCAAGTTCCAAGATATTACATTCAATTCCCAAAGAAGAAAACAGTTCTTTAACCTGGAACAAAAATTTACCTGAGTTTTACTCTCACAAAGATTCAAGAGAGTTATGAAATATGGGCATAAATGTGTCCAAAGCAAATGTCCAGTTCTCTAAGTTGCAGCCAAAGTAGTATTCTAAAACCCACTCCTTACCATCACTTAACAACCTTCCGGGCCCTCAGCCCTCAAGATAAAGCCCAAATGTTCCATTTCCAAGATGGAGACACTGGGAGCTTGGCAGACCTGCTCCCCGGTGAAACACCCACAACTGGTGAAAATTCATTTAAAAAAACACCATTCAAAGTCTCTGGGAAGTGTCTAAAGGGCACACAACAAATAAAACATTTAGTCAAAAAGATGTGGTAGACGTCAGTAGGAACAGGCAGAGTCTGCTCCTGTCCCTCCCTCCCCTGCCCTGGGTCAGTTTGACAGAAGCCCCACTTCAAGTGAGTGCGGACAAGGAAAGGAGGCTCCCTACTCCCTGAAATCGCTGTCACCAGAAGGGGCAGGCCACCTGCATTTCTTAGTCTCCCCATAGCTCTGAGTGGCAAAGGCTACATTCCTGGAGAGCATGGCTAACCGCACAGGGGCTCCTTTCCTCCTTCCTCCACACAGCCCCCACTCATAGAGCAAAGGCTCTACCCCAGGCTTAAACTATTGTAGAGCAAGGCTGCAGGCTGGGAGAGGTAAGCCAAGAGTCCCCACCCAGAGCCCTGCTCATAAAGTAGGGTTGTCACTCTGAGAGATTCAGGTCACTGTCCTACCCCTAGATCTGAAGCAAGGTCTCAGAGATTTTGCCCAGGGGAAGTGGTAAACCATAAGATCAGAGAGCTCCAAAGCTCTATCCAAAAGAAATGACTTTATTTGAAATAGACCGTGTGGAAGGGCAAATCTAAAGGCAACGGAGATTTTGGTGGTAAGCAACAAAGAGAAGGCTGGTAGCTTCATTAGAGTAACAGGCTAAGCTGCAAGTCAGCAAGTTGACCAGAGAAAACTGGGACAGAGATCGTTAAGAATAGTCCCTCCAGGGTGAGAATAAGCCACAAATATGCCTCAAAAACTACCTCCTGAAAAAGGGCCCAGATTTAACTGGACAAGAGCGTGGAACAATTTACACACCCAGGACATTGTCAGAAACAATAGAGCAACTCATCTGCAATTAAGGGGGCCTAACATCTAGGTATGATACCAACAGAGACAGAAAACATAACACAAAATAGGTGATGGGGATTAAGGAGGACACTTGTTGGGATGAGCACCGGGTGATGTATGGAATTGCTGAATCACTATACTGTACACCTGAAACTAAGAAACACTGTATGTTAATTGGAGTTAAAATGAAAATTTAACTAAAAAAAGAAAAGAAAAAGAAAAACATCACACAGTCAACTAGAGCCCTGCTAAAATCTGTCATTCCAGGGTGACTGTACACAGATCCAAGAGGGCACACTCTGAGAAGTGACACCAGAGGCTCTGTCTGTCGGTGGAGATAAACTTCCCTAAGATAATCCTGCCAACTTACTATAGAGAAATAAACAAGCAAAGAAAACAAGCCACAAAGAGGAAAGAGTCAATACCTGGAGTTGCTACACTATCCCACCTGAAATGTCCAGGTTCCAACCCAAAAAAACTACAAGGCATTCAAAGAAACAGGAAAGTGGATCCATAGACAGGAAGAAAAGCAGGCAAGAGAAACAGCCTCTGAAAAGGCCCAGATGTCATAGGGAATACACAAAGGAGCCATGACAAATATGTTCAAAGAACTAAATAAAGTTATGCTTAAGGAGATGAAGAAAGGTAATAGAAATTATTTTTGAAAATCAAATGGGAAGTACAGAGTTGGAAAGCACATTAAAATGACAAGGTCACTCGAGTGCTTCGACAGTACATTTAACCTGGCAGAAGAAAGCACTAGGACACTTGAGGTTAGATCAATGGAGATCGTGCAACCTGACGCCACAGAGAAAGAAGACTGAGGAAAATGGATAGTCTCAGAGAAACAGGAGACACTACTAAGCACACCAACATACAGTGTGGATATGAGAAAAAAGGAAAGAGAATGAAGGAGAAGAAATTTCTTTGAAGAAATGTCCAAAATGTCCCAAAGTTGATAATATCCAAGAAGCTCAACAATCCGTGGATAATCTTAGGAGGATTCCTTGTACTTGATAAATCACTGTTTTCTTGCAGCTTTCAACATTCTCTCCTTGTCTTGTTTCGCAGCAGCGTGATTACAATTTGTCTTGGTGTGGGTCTCTTTGGGCTTGTCCTTCTTGGGAGTGCTTTGAGCTTCTTGTGTTTGTATATTCACATCTTTCTTCAAGTTTGGGGAGTCTTGGGCCATGATTTCTTCAAACAAGCTTTATGATCCTTTCTCCCTGAACTCCCATAATGTATATATTGTTCTACTCTATTTTGTCCCTCAAATCTGCTATTCTGTGTTCATTTTTCTTCATCCTTTTTTCTCTTTGTGCCTCAAACTCAGTAATTTCAAATTCCCTGTCTTCAAATTCACTGATTTTCCCCTGCTGGTTGGAGTTTTCCACTCAAACGTGCTAGTGAATTTTGTAATTCAGTTATTGTATTTTTCAGTTTAGAGTTCCTGTGTGGTTATTTTTTTGTTGATAATCTTATTTTGTTTCTATATCATTTTCCTGATTTCTGTTAACTCTTTGTATTTTCCTCTTTGAGTGTATTTTGAAGTCTTTGTCTAGTAAATCTGAAGGCTGTATTTGCTCAGGATGTCTTTGGAGATCTATTTTTTCTTTTGAATGGACCATGTTATTTTGTTACTTTGTATGCATATGATCTTTTGTTGAAAATTCAGCATATAAAACAACTGCCTCTCCTAGTCTTCGCAGACTGGCTTCATGCTGGGGGAGAACTTCACTAATCAGTGCAGCATGAGGGCTTAAGGTCTTCTGAGGACTTTTCCAGGCATTTGTCTTTCCTTGTATTGCTTTTCACATATGGGCTCAGTTTTCCTGTATAGAAGGCTGTTTTAAAGTGTGTTAAATTCCATAAGAATCTCTCCCCTGCTTCTTCTTGGGATCTTAGCGGTTCTGTTGTATTCTTCTGCAATTTCTTATCCCCAGGCATCTGCAGATTTGAAGTCCACTTTCAGTTTTCACGAGCCACGCCCACTGCTTCTCATAGCTTCCTTCAGCCTAAGATCCCAGACACTTCTGACTGTCTGTATAGTCTATGTTAGACATCATAGAGACAAATCTCTTAGGTAGCCCTGAGTTAAGAACATTGCAAATTTGGTCTCTCCGCTCTCTTCATTTTGTTGAAGGAAACTGGGGCCCAGACTGCTGCTCACCTCTTACTGTCCCTTGGAGCATCAAGGAGTGGGTGAGGGAAAGGCCATTAAGAATGTCACAGAATTTTCTACCATTTTAAATGTGGCATTTTCTTCATTGGGCATACGCTTCATTGTTGTAGATCTTTGACTAGTTTCCAGAGCGCCTATTAAGTTATCTAAAATCTTGCAGTCCAGAGGCAGAGGGATAAAATATTTAAAGTGTTAAAAGAAAAAACTATTGGGACACCTGGGTGGCTCAGTGAGTTATGTGTCTGCCTTCAGCTGAGGTCATGATCCTGGGATCGAGCCCCACATCTGCTTCTCCCTCTGTCTCTGCCACTACCCCTGTCTGTGCGCTCTCTCTCTCAAATAAAAAAAATCTTTAAAGAAAATAAAAGAAAAAAACTACCAACCAAAAATTCTATATCTAGCAAAAAAAAAAACCCACAAACAAACCCAAAACAAACAAAAAAACAGTCCTTCAAATATGAGGCAGAAATTAAGACTTTCCCAGACAAACAAAAGTTGAGGGAGTATTAATACTAGACCCGCCCTACAAGAAATGCTATTGGGAGTTCTTCAAGTTGAAATGAAAAAAATGCTATACAGGAATCAAGCCATCTGAAAATGCAAAGTTCTTCAGTAAAAGTAAATATCGGGAAAAACATATAAAGAAGTATTATTATAATTTTAGTTTATAATCACATTTTCTTACTCTTTTATAGACTTTTTAAAAATAGCATAAAAATAACTACAAATCTATGATAATGGGTACACAATATATAAAGATGTAATCTGTGAGACTGATAATGTAAAAAGAGGCAGAACTATGAAGAAGCACAGTTTTTGTGTGTGATGGAAGTTAAATGGTTATCAGTTTGAAACAAATAACACCTTTAGAATGTTATATGTAATTCCCACAGTAACTACAGAAATATCTAGTAAGTACACACAAACGGACAAGGGAAGGATCACTAAAAAAAAATAAACACAAAAGAAGACTGTAAGAAAGAAAATGGTGGACAAAAAACTATGATATCCACAGAACAAATAAAATGCCGAAAGTCCTTCCCTTGGGTGCCTGGGTGGCTCAGTCAGTTGAGCATCTGCCTTTGGTTCAGGTCATGATCCCAGAGTCCTGGGATCGAGTCCCACGGTGGGCTCCTTGCTCAGCAGGGAGTCTGCTTCTCTCTCTGCCCCCAACCTGACTCATGCACTCACATGCCCTCTCTCTCACACAAAAATAAAATCTTCAAAAAAAAAGTCCTCCCCTAACAATAATTACTTGAAATATAAATGGAATAAATTCTACAATCAAAGGACATAGACTGGCAGAATGGATAAAAGGCCAGGATCATGCTGTCTAGAAGAAACTCATTTTAGAGCTAAGGACACACATCAATTAAAAGTGAAAGGATGGAAAAAAATATTCCATGTATATAGTAAAGAAAAGAGAGAAGGCATGGCTCCTCTGAGATAAGGCAAATAAACTTTAAATCAAAACTGTTACAAGAGACTAAAAAGGATAATATATAACAATAAAAGAGTTAATATACCAAGATGATATAATAATTACAAAAACAGAACCACCAAATATCAAAGCTTCAAATATATGATGCAAACACTAAACAAATTGAAGATAGAAATGGACAGAATTACAATTACAATAAGAAACTTCAATATTTCACTTTCAAAACCGAGTAGAGACCAACCAGACAAAAGATAAGGAACCAGAGGACTGAAAGAACACTGCAGACCAAATGGACTTCATAGACATATTACAAAACACTCTAACCAACGTAAGCAGAAAAGACATCTCAAGTACACATGGAACATTCTCCATGATAGACTATACACTAGGCCACAAAACAAGTCTTAATTAAAAAAATGAAATCATACAAAGTATCTTTTTTGATCATAGAATGAAACTAAAAATCAATAGCAGAAAGAAGAGTAGGAAATCCACAAATATGTGGAACTTAACACACTCAAACAATTGGTCAATGAAGAAGTCACAAGGGAAATTAGAGAATATCCTGACAAAGGAAAATAAAACATACCAAACAAAACATACCAAAATTCGTGGAATGCAGTGAAAGTAGCAATTCAAGGAAAATCGATGGCTATAAATGCTTATATTAAAAAAGAGAACAGATCTTAAATCAATAACCTAACTTCACACCTTAAGGAACTAGAAAGAGCACATAACTAAACTCAAAGCTGGCAAGGGGAGGAAATGACATAAACATTAGAGCAGGGGTAAACAAATAGAGAATAGAAAACGAGAGAAAATCAACAAAACTGAGTTACTTCTTTGAGAAGGTCTACAAAAATTGACATAACTTTAGTTATACTAAAAAAAAAAACAGAGAAGACACAAATAACTAACATCAGAATTGAAAGAGGGACCATTACTACTGTTTTTACAGAAAGAAAAGGGATTATAAGAGTATTATGAACAACTGTATGCTAACAAATTAGATCATCTAGATGAAATTTATAACTTCCTAGAAACACACAACCTACTAAGACTGAATCATGAATAAATGAATAGTAAATGTGAATAGACCTGTAACTAGCAAGGAAACTGAATCTGTAATCAAAAGCCTCCCAAAAAAGAAAAGCCCAGAACTAGATAGCTTCACTGGTGAATTCTACCAAACATATGAAGAAGAATAAACACCAATCCTCCTCAAACTCTTTCAAAAAATCAAAAAGGGTACACTTCTAAACTCACCCTGTAAGGCCACCATTATCCTAATACCAAAGCCAGACAAAGATACTACAAGAAAACTACAGACCAACAACAGACCCTGGTGAATAGTGACACAAAAATCCTCAACAAAATGCTAGCAATACAAATTCAACAGTATATTGAAAAGATTATACAACATGACCAAGTGGGATTTATTCCCAGAATGTAAGGATGGTTCAACATATAAATACAAATCAATGTAATACACCACATCAGCAGAACAAAGGGAAAAACTACACGATCATCTCAATGAACGCAGATAAAGCACTTACGAAAATTCAGCGCTTCTTCATGACAAAAACACTCAAAAAACTAAGAATAAAAGAAAACTACCCCAACATACCAAAGACCATATATGAAAAGCCCACAGATAATACCATACTTGATGGTGAAAGACTGAAAGCATTTCCTCTAAGACCAGGAACAAAACAAGGATGCCTGCTTTCACCAATTCTACTCAACATAGTACTGGAAATCCGAGTCAGAGAAATAAGGCAAGAAAAAGAAATAAAAGGCATCAAAATTATAAAAGAAATATAACTTTCTCTGTTCACTATTTCTGATATATATAAAGCCCTAATGATTGTATTAAAAAAAAACTTAAACAAATTCAGCAAAGTTGTAGGATACAAAATCAACACAAAAAGTCAGTTGCTTTTCTATATATTAGCAATGAACAATCTAAAAGAGAAATTAAGAAAAAATTCCACTTACAATAGCATAAAGAAGCCTACTTAGGAATAAACTTAGGAAGGAGGCAAAGACTTGTACACTGAAAACTACATGTTACTGAAAGAATTAAAGACACCAATAAATGGAAAGAAACCCCACGTTCATGGACTAGAAGACTTCATATTGGTAATATCTACATATTAAGTGCAAAGTGATCTACAGATTAAGTGCAGTCTCTATCGAAAACAAATTTTGCAAAAATGCATACAGATATTAGCCATTAACAAATGGCCAATGAGGACACAAAAAGATAGTCAACATCACTAGCCATCAGGGAAATGCAAATCAAAACCATAATGAGATACCACTTCATGCCCATTAAGATAACTACTATCAAAACAAAACAAAACAAAAAACAAAATAACAAGTGTTGGCAAGGATTTGGAGAAATTGGAAACTCTGTGCACTGTTGGTAGAAAAATAAAATAGCATGACCGCTATGGAAAACAGTATGGTGGTTCCTAAAAAAATAAAAAATAGAACTACCTTATATGTGATCCAGCAATTCCCACCTCCGGGTATATACCCAAAAGAATTCAAAGGAGGGACTCAGACACATATTTGTACACCCAGGTTCACAGCAGCAACATTCACATTGGCCAAAAGGTGGAAGGGATCCAAGTATCCATCAATGGATGAACTGACAAACAGCATGTGGTAAATACATACACACGATGGATATTAATCAGAAAAATTCTGACACAGGCAACAACATGGTTGAACTCTGAGGACACTGTACTCAGTGAAATAAGCCAGTCACAAATGATTCCACTTGTATGAGGTAACGAGATTAGTCAAATTCATAAAGACAGAAAGCAGAATGGTGGCTTCCAGGGCTTGATGGGAGGGGAAATGAGGAACTCGGTTCGGGAAGATGAAAGATAGACGGCAGGAATGGTTGCCCAACAACAGTTAAAATAGTCAAGTTTATGTATATGTATATTTTGCTTCCCCCAAAAAAGCTAATAATAGATGTATAAAATTTTAACACACAAACATGAATTAGGGCTGGGGAAACATGGCTTAAAGTTAACATGGGGAAGGGGTTTAAAATATCAGGGCATTCTCTCCACTGTAGTTTGGGCCATTATCTTGTATCTGACTTGAACAGTAGCCTCCCGACTAGTCTAGCAGGTTCCACACTTAGTCTAATCTTCACACCACTGCCAGCTTTCAAATCACAGAACTTTCACTCCTCTTCTCAAAAGTCTGAGACGGCTCTGCCTACATCATTAAGTCCACACTTACCAGTGAGCGTTTTGAGGTCTCATCAGTATCACCTCGAAAGTAAATTTCCAGCCATTTTCCAGTTTACTCTCCTGATTTCTATCATATCCCCTCCGTCCAGCCACACTATTTTCATTTCATCATTTCCTAGTTTTGCTTATACTAATTCCTTAGCTAGATGTTCTTTCTCACCTACAGATATCCAATGTATCCCTTGAGGAACGCTTAAATAGTTTCCCTGAAAATTTTCTGATCCCCATAGAAACAACTGTCTTTGTCTCTCATTCCCACAGCCCTTGTTTCTCTACAGGCACTGCCTGCAGGACAGGACAGCCAGTTGATTACTGTTTGCTGGACTATGAGTTCTTAGGAAGAAAGACCAGTTTATTCATTTTCATGTCCCCAAATACTCGGCCCCCATAACACTTGCTGAATGATGTTAGTGGCCCAATCAAGGAACAAACCTCTCTATAGGACTCTGTGCAGGTAAGGACAGATATGAAACATGGTGTCCAATTTGCGGTGACACATTTCAAAGGTTCACAGTCAAGCTATTAAACAATGAAATTAGTGAAGTGTCACGTGTACAGATAAATGATATGAGTACCTAAAGAAAGTGGGCTGCTTAGCCAGACAAGAAGAACACTCAGGGAAAATACTAAAAGATCTGCCATCCAAGTAGAAGCAGGTTCTTAATTCTATGCACTGGAGCAACATTCAGCTCCAAAACTGAGTACACGTTTCAGGGAGACAAATTTTGCCTCAATTTTTAAAAAAAATTCTTCTAATCGGAGCTGTCCAATTACGTAATGGGACTGAAACTACTGGCCACGTTATTGGAAATGTTGACAAACACAGGGTGGAGGATCATTTGTCCTAAGATTTTCTGCATCAGCGAAGGTTTAACTAGAACGACCTAAGACCATTTATTAATTCAACACACATTAAATGCCTGACACTGTTCTAGATCCCAGTGATACAGCACTAGACAGGCACAGTTCTGACCTCTTGGCCCTTTTACAAGCTCCAAAGAACAACTTAAAAACAAACAAACAAAAAGACAGAAGGTAGTGCTTAGAAACAGACCAATGCATATACAAGAACCAGGTGGATGATGAGTGAGCATTCAAAGTAGCACAGGAAGGATGGGTTCTCCAATAACTGAAGCAGGGATAACTGATAAGTCATAAAGAAAAAAACAACTGGATCCCCACTCAGCATCAAGTACAGGTGGAATAAAGAAGATGAGTGTGAAAAATACGCTCTAAACTTTCAGGACCTAAAACAGGAGAGTATCTTTAAGACCTCAGAATAGAAACAGATTTCTTAAATGTGACATAAGAAGCACGAACTATTAAAGGAAAAAAAAAGTGACAAATTCAGCCTCATTAAACTCGGCAAATTTCAGGTAGCTAAAAGATCCCATAATCAGAGTGAAAAGAAAAGCCAAATCTGGGACATTTCCAACATATACAACCAAAGGATTAGTATCCAAAATATACAAAGAACACCTACAAATCAGCACAAAAATAAAAACATTATAGAGAAATAAGCAAAAGATGTGAACATTTCATAAAAGAGGAAAGCCAAATGACCCATAAACACAAGAGAAGATGTTCAACTTCCTCAGGGAAATGCAAAATTAAAGCCACAGTAAACTACCATTTCATAACTGCCAGAATGGTAATAATTAAATGTATCACCTATTCGCAAGCAAGTAGGGCAGCGGGAACTGTTATACACTGCCAGTGGGAGAGTAAATTGGTATAATCACTTGGAAAAACATCTTTGCATCACTTAGGTAAGGTAGAAATCATGCATCCTCTATGGTCCTGCAATTCAGCTTCAAGATATCTACTCTAAGGTAAGTGTTACACGCATGCACTGGAAGATACGTGCAAGAAAAGGCACAGCTGCATTGTCTTCAAATGCAAATACTAGGCACTGCACAATCAATAAACTACGGCATGATTCATCGTAGGGATTACAGATACGAAAATTAACAAACCACAGCTACAGATACTAACATGCATGAATCTCTAAAACATAACTGTTGAGAAAAAAACTGCAAAATAATACGTATGTATGATAAAGCACCAAAACAAGCCAAAAGGGACAAAATATCATTTAAGGATATACACGTATTTGGCAAAACTGTAAAGAAAAGCAAGGAATTCTGGATAGTGGTTAACCCTGGGGGGAGGGAGGAGTATGTAATGTGAATATTAGTAAAGGGAAAGCTCACTAAATATAGTTAGAGATTTAGCAGGGATAGCTCTACCTGGAGAGTACGGATAGTGCCCTACCACTGTCATCAACTGCAGACCCAACAAGGCAGAGAAGGACCTTGCTCAGATACTACTTTACTACCCCAGCAGAAAGAACAGCTTTCTTCTCCCCAGGGAACAGGCCAGCCAATGAGAGACTGTCACAACACAGCCGGTGAAAAGTCATCATGCCTGAAACTCCCAGTTTACTCTAATGGACTTTTTGTTTATAAAGCCCTCCCAACACCACCTACCACCCTTCCTCTATAAAAGAGCATCCCTCTCCTCTGTTCAGCAGACTTGCCTATGGTTTTGCCTATGGTTTCACGGTAGCTTGCTTATCCTGGATTGTAATTCTCTGCTATTCCTGAATAAGTCCATTTTTGCTGGTGAGAGAACTGACAGTTTTACTTTTTAAGGTTAGCAGTAACCAGAGAGAGACATCCAAGGTTTCCAAAATACTAGTGTTTTATTATTCTTTAAGATGTATATGCATGATATACATGTTTTCTCAAACAATATACAAGGCAATGTAAACTTGAAAATAAATCTGAAAAACATAGCCTATAATTTGACAAACCTAACCCAACAGTTTATGTTTTTGCATATTTCATTTACTGTTATTTCAACTTTTTGTAATGTACAGTTTGAAACACTGAAAGTCCCTATCAGACAGATGGGTTTATCTTCCAAAGGTTCCCTTCTAAATGAGTTATTTTTTCCACTAAGAATAAATGTACCCCTAAAAATAATGCTGTATGCCCAGCTAGCCCCCCACCAAAGTTAAGGTAGTGTGCAAGACAGCTGAAACTACCCATCACCCGGTACCATCCTCTCACCCTTCATTATGTTCTTTTTACAGGATGTAGAAACCAGGGCTCCGTGGGGTTCTGTAACCTGGTCAAGGTCATGCGCTTAGGAAGTGGGATCTGAATCCAGCTCTAGTCCCCTCCCAAGTCGTGGCCTCTCCTCACATCACCCTTTTATTAGGCAAAAACTTTTTGGAAATCCCTTTTATCTCTCCAAAAAACTCTTGATAAAGAAGCCAACTTCAGGCTAACAGCCAGAAGGGGGAGGGAGAACCAGGGGTTAACCCCCCAGGCCGAGGCCCCAGAACAATTATGCTAGGCCTAGGAACGCCCCCGGCACCGCCACGCCCCCGGCACCGCCACGCCCCCGGCACCGCCACGCCCCCGGCACCGCCACGCCCCCGGCACCGCCACGCCCCCGGCACCGCCACGCCCCCGGCACCGCCACGCCCCCGGCACCGCCACGCCCCCGGCACCGCCACGCCCCCGGCACCGCCACGCCCCCGGCACCGCCACGCCCCCGGCACCGCCACGCCCCCGGCACCGCCACGCCCCCGGCACCGCCACGCCCCCGGCACCGCCACGCCCCCGGCACCGCCACGCCCCCGGCACCGCCACGCCCCCGGCACCGCCACGCCCCCGGCACCGCCACGCCCCCGGCACCGCCACGCCCCCGGCACCGCCACGCCCCCGGCACCGCCACGCCCCCGGCACCGCCACGCCCCCGGCACCGCCACGCCCCCGGCACCGCCACGCCCCCGGCACCGCCACGCCCCCGGCACCGCCACGCCCCCGGCACCGCCACGCCCCCGGCACCGCCACGCCCCCGGCACCGCCACGCCCCCGGCACCGCCACGCCCCCGGCACCGCCACGCCCCCGGCACCGCCACGCCCCCGGCACCGCCACGCCCCCGGCACCGCCACGCCCCCGGCACCGCCACGCCCCCGGCACCGCCACGCCCTGCGCATGCGAACTAGGACGTTCCTGGCCACCAGAGGTTGAGGGGAGTTGTCGTCCCTTCCCAAAGAGTTGGATGTTTGGATGTCGAGCAGCATCCTTATTATCCGTTTTGCGTGCGAATCCTCGGATCGTCCAGTCTCCGTGATGAGGCTTTGGATTGCCCCCTGCGGAGTACTTCCATGCCTTGTAAGCCCCCTGAAACCATCTTAAAAATAGACATACCTCAGTGAAGATAGATGTCTCAATCTTATGAAAAGAGTGAATAAATAAAGTCGTCTTTAGGAAAGATGGCTATTTTTTTTTTACTTTAAGTTTCTATTTTAACTCCAGTTAGTCAACGTACAGTGTTACATTAGTTTCAGGTGTACAATATTCAATACTTCCATACATCCCCGGCGCTCATCACCTTTGTTACCATCCCCCCACCCACCTCCCCTCTGGTAGTAATCAGTTTGTTGTCTGTAGTTAGAGTCTGTTTCTTCGTTTGTCTTTTTTTCCCCTTGTTCATTTGTTTTGTTTCTTAAATTCCACATACGAGTGAAATCATGATATTTGTGTTTCTCTGGCTTATTTCTCTTAGCATTATATTCTCTAGCTCAATCCATGTTGTTGCAAAGTGTGTGTGTGTGTGTGTGTGTGTGTGTGTGTGTGTAACACATCTTCTTTATGGATTCATCAATTGATGGACACTTGGGCTGCTTCCATATCTTGGCTATTGTAAATAATGCTGCTATAAACATAGGGGTGCATGTATCCCTTTGAATTCACGTTTTCATATTCTTTGGACAAATACCCAGTAGTGTGATTGCTGGATCATAAGGTAGTTCTATTTTTAACTTTTGAGGAACCTCCATGTCGGTTCCCATCCCCACCCACAGTGCGCGAGGGTTGCTTTTCCTCCACATCCTTGCCAACACCTGTTGTTTTCTCTGTTGATTTTAGCCATTCTGACAGGTGTGAGGTGATAGCTCATTGTGGTTCTGATCTGCATTTCCCTGATGATAAGTGATGGTGAGCATCTTTTCATGTGTCTGTTGGCCAAGATGGTTATTTTTTTTAAGTTTATATCCCACAACTAAATAAAAACACTACATTTCCTATTGCAACACAGGTTTTTTAAAAGATTTATTTATTTAGAGAGAGCATTTATTTATTTAGAGGGCAAAGGGAGAGGGAGAGAGAGAATCTCAGGCAGACTCCACACTGAGCACAGAGCCCAACATGGGGTTCCATCTCACGACCCTGAGACCATGACCTCAGCCAAAATCAAGAGTTGACGCTCAACTAATTGAGCCACCCAGGCGCCCCACAAACAGTTTTAAAGTGAGTTTCCTAGTTTGGTACCCCACAGTCCCTACTACACAGAATTCTGGAGGCACCCTATATCAGAACAGGAATCCTGTATTTATCATTTGGGTGGGTGGAAGATCTCAGGGCTGAACTTGGTCACCATGGCCTACAGCCCTTTCCACTGCAATGAATGAATGAAACCCCAATAACTAGAAAGGCTCAACTGCAAGCCCAGCAGGCTGGCCTGGTCCCTGTCAGCTGTCATCTCCTGACTCTGTCTCTGGTTCCGTCTGTGCTTCGGCCACACTGGCTTTCTCCCTCTGCCTTAGATATGTCAAACCCATTCCTGTGTTAGGGTCTTTGCATTTTCTGCTTCCTCAGCCTAGGATGTTCTCCCCTCTCAGCAAATCTAGCTCCTTCATGTCAACAGAGTCTTGACTTAGATGGTACCTTCATACAGAACATTTTGCTGTCCATCAAAAGTGAAGTAGCCCTCTGTCTCCATCACACCGTACACATCCTAGTTCTTTCATGACACATTTATTGCTGTTTGTGATTACCTTCTGTACTTACAACCAGTAAACCATACTGTTTGTTGCCTGTGCCCTCTTGCCTGTCAGCACCACCAGAATGTAAGCTCCATGCGGGAAGGACCTCAGCACTCTAGCTCATGGCTCTATCCCCAGAGTCCATCGCCATGCTTTGCTCATATTAGGCACATATGAATGAATGAGTGAATCAAGCATGTCACAAATTGTCAGCATATATTACCATAATTTGCATCCCCGCTGTCCCCCCCCAGGCTGGGACTCAAATCTTTTTCCTTCCTACCCTACTCATCCAGAGAACCCCAAATTAGGGAGGTGGGGCATAGACCATGCCATTCAGGGACTGTCACTCCTCCTGCCCAGCAGCTGGGTAGCTATTTTATGCCTTACCCCACAAGCATGTACTGAACTTTCAGGGCTGTGTTCTGGGTTTAGGGAATAAGGAAGTGGATGACAGTGTCTGTCTTCATATTAGAAGCTTTCAGGGAGAGATGTCGAAAGGAAGGGGCACGAATGGGGAAGTCGCTGTAAAGAGGAATATACGTAAGCTAACTATGGTGAACTGAAGAGTAGTTTTCTCAGACAATGAGTTGGAAAAGGATGCAAACGGGGAGACAGCCCAGCTGACCCACAGAAGCAGGGCACAGCCCAGGTAATGTGGGGAAATCCTGGAAGATTCACAAATGGGCAGAGCTGAAGTGAACATTATTGCTGATGAAGTAATCAGGGACCGGATGGCGGAGACCCTGTTGACTTACTGTTTAAAGACTCTCCGGGAAGAAAAGGAAAACAAAGACAATGATTTCAGGCGGGAAACAGCTGGTTGCCCTGTCAGCCTGAGTAAAGATTAAAGTGTGGAGCCTGTCAAGTAATAAAGGGAAGCCTCACTATAGTGGAGTCAAGAGGCCAGTAGGGGGAGCTCTCACGCCCTACCCCTGCTAGTCCAGGCTGCAGACCCAACTGGAAGAGAGGTACTACGCAAGTCCAAACTGCTTTAGCCACCACTTCACTATCCCAGCAGAAGGAAGAAAGGTTTTACTCCTGCCCCAGCAACAGCCCAGCCAATGAGAGGCTGCCACAGCTCAGCCAATGACAAGCCACTAGCTTCAGCCCTCTAACCTGCCCCAGCAACAGCCCAGCCAATGAGAGGCTGCCACAGCTCAGCCAATGACAAGCCACTAGCTTCAGCCCTCTCCTTTTGTCCTAGGGACTTGCCAATGGTTTTCCCTTAGCAAGGTTATCCCAAATTGCAATTCTCTGCTATTCCCGAATAAGACCGTTTTTGCTGATAAAATACTGGCAGTTTTATTTTTAAGGTTAACGAGAAAATGAGGAGCAAAGAAAACACCAAGAGGAATGTCTCTTTCTTCTTCATATTTAATGTAAATTATTTGTGCCTTCTTTCTTTACCTCTTAGTCAATTTTGCCATAATGTTGTCTATTTTACTTAATTTTTTCAAAGAAAGCTTTAAATTTTATAAATTAAATTCACTTTTTGTGTCTTAATTCATTAATTTCTGCTTTTACCTTTGTTTTATGGTTCATTTTTTCATTTTTTCCTATTCCTTAACTTGTACATTTAATTTATTTCTCCCTTGTTTCTTTTTTTAAAAAAAATTAATTTAGCTAAAATAATACACACTCTCCCCCCTAAAAAACTCAAGCAACACATAAAAGTAGAAAGGATAAAATAAAAATATAGGATAATAATCATACCAAAGTATCGTAAAAAAATTATTTGTAATGTACCATGACCATCATTCCAGATACCTCTTTAAACACTTAAACAAATAGAAGTATAGAGAGATATATAATTTT
Source organism: Ursus maritimus (assembly GCF_017311325.1). Classification (NCBI taxonomy): domain Eukaryota; kingdom Metazoa; phylum Chordata; class Mammalia; order Carnivora; family Ursidae; genus Ursus; species Ursus maritimus. The sequence goes on from NW_024423786.1 coordinate 824,710, forward strand.
TTTTTAAAAGATTTTATTTATTTTTGTGACAGAGAGACAGCCAGCGAGAGAGGGAACACAGCAGGGGAGTGGGAGAGGAAGAAGCAGGCTCCCAGCAGAGGAGCCCGATGTGGGACTCGATCCCGGAACGCCGGGATCACGCCCTGAGCCGAAGGCAGACGCTTAACGACTGCGCTACCCAGGCGCCCCGAGAGATATATAATTTTTTAATGTACAGTCATGCTAATTTTAAAGTAAAATATTAACAAGAATTTAAGAAAGAAAGCTAAAGTGAGACTGTAGGAATTACTTTTTCAGATTTTTCCAGACTTCTTTTTTTCAGAGATGGTATTAGTTTCTCAAAGATTTCTTTAAAGAAGAATGATCATGAATGATGAGATGGAGGTTGTTAATTTTTAACAAGTTCCTACTTTCAACTGTATGTTTTTACTTGCTGATGAGAAAAATGAAGAAGTGAGAGCACTTACATTCTCTTCTACCTCTCTGCCTTCTTGCCCATGAGTTTTATGAATGATACTATTGTTATGTTCTCAGGCTTTATGACATTTCTATTCTGTGTGGTAGCTCTACCTCTCACAACTCAATCTTTTAAATTTAAGTGAATTTGATGTCAAGTACTGATCTTCTTGCCTTGTCTTCTGTATTCCTGAATTTTAGAATTTTAATCACTTCTTCATTGTTAGGTTTGAATTATCCAAAGTAATTCTTTTTTTTTTCCGAAAAGGGTCACGGTTGTTGTCTTCCCTGAATTTTTACATGCTTGAGAATGTCTGTCTGTTCCCTACATCCATGAACAATTCAGCTAGCTCTAAAAATCTTGGATCATACTTTCCTACCCTCTAAACTTTGTAGATTTTCTTTCCTATCTTCTGGAATGGAGTATGGATGTAGAAAATTCTGAGAACAGAAGTTTCTTTCTTGTATAAGGTATTAATTCCTATTGCTGCAGAACAAATTACCCCCAAAACAGGGCAACTGAAAACAACATATGCTTATTACCTCACAGTTTCTGTAGGTCAGAAATCTGGGATCAGATTAGCTGGATGATTCTGGTTCAGGGTGTCTGTGAGGTTGCAATTCAGCTATTGGCTGCGGCTGAAGGATCTGCTTCCCTACTCACATGGTTGTTGACAGGACTCAGCCCCTCACCACAAGGGCCTCTCTATAGGTTTCTTGAGTGTCTAATGGCAGGTAACTTTCCTTAGAATGAGCGATTGAAAAGACAGAGAAAAAGAGAGCACATGCACCCAAGCTGGAAGCCATGTCTTTTTATAACCTAATCTCAGAAGTGACATCCCATCATGTTTACCATATTCTGCTATCTAGAAAGGAGTCACTAAATCCAGCCCATACTCAAGGGAAAAGGAATCTAGCACCACCTCTTGAAGAAGAGAACCATATTGACGAATTTGGGTGCATACCTTGAAGACTACCTGCTTTTTCTGTATAGGAGCCTATCTCTTTTTTTTTTTAAGATGAGGCCTTATTATAGTGTCATCTTTTCTTTTTTTAATTTATTTCTTTATTATGTTGTTAGCCACCATATAGTACATCATTAGTTTTTGATGTAATGTTCAGTGATTCATTAGTTTCATATAGCTCATCACAACATGTGCCCTCTTTAATACCCATTCCCCAGCTACCCCATTCCCCTACCCCCCTGCCCTCTGAACCCCTCAGTTTGTTTCCCGGAGTCCATAGTCTCTCATGGTTTATCTCCCTCTTTGATTCCCCCACCTTCAGTTTTCCCTCCCTTCTCCTATGGTCTTCCGTGCTATTCCTTATGTTCCACATATGAGTGAAACCATATGATAATTGTCTTTCTCTGCTTGACTTATTTGACTCAGAATAATCCCTTCCAGTTCCATCCATGTCGATGTGAATGGTGGGTATTCATCCTTTCTGATGGCTGAGTAATATTCTGTTACACACACACACACACACACACACCCCACATCTTCTTTATCCATTCATCTGTTGAAGGGAACCTTAGCTCCTTCCACATTTTAGCTATTGTGGACTGTATAGAAGCCT
>NW_024423786.1:826767-856094 GCF_017311325.1 Ursus maritimus
GAGGAGGAGGAGGAGGAGGAGGAGGAGGAGAAAAAGGGGGAGGGAAGGAGGGGGGAGGGGGAGGAGGGCAGGAAGAGGAGGAGAAGGAGGAAGAAGAAGGAGGAGGAGGAGAAGAAAAGGAGGGGGAGGAAACATCACCCAGCTATGTCTTGGTGTGATCTTTTGATCTGCAAATCCAGATATTTACTTCTGTTACATCTTTAGATATTGTTTCCATTTTATTTGTTGACCTCTTTATCCAGAGAATTATTATAATATGTTGGGTTTCCTTTGCTTTCACATTTATCTCTATAATTATTGTTACGACCTTATTATTTTCCATTAATTTCTGTTAGTTTGTGTTTCTGGTACTTTATTTACCATGTCACAAACTGTGTTTTCAGTCATTTATTCTGTATGTGTTATTTTATATACCACTATTGTATATCTCCTGATTTTAGTGTGGTTTTTGTGCTCTATATTACCTTTATTTTTATTTTTAATTTATTTTCTGGGCCCTACCAGCTTTCTTTTAATAATCTTATCACCTTCTGTGGGCTTATTGTCTCTTGTTTGAAAGACTCTATCTTTTTCTTGTGCTTCCTGACCTTGTTTTTAAAAAAGAGCATGTTTCCTCTGACTACTTTGAAATTATGGACAATGGCTCATGTGAATTCTGCCAGTGTCTTCCTGGGTGATTCTGTGCTTTTGCAGATCTGTGGTGTGTGCTTTTCCTCTACAATATGCTTATGTGCTCCTTTCCTCATCTCTTGTTTTGGCAGCATTTATGCATAGATGATGCAGTGGACCCAGTGGTTGTCATGGGTTCAGAGTGGCAATCAAAGTCACAGGTCACAATAAGGTTAGTCTCATACTGTGTTTAGGGAGCTTTACAGATGGATACAGGACACGTTATGCAGCATGCACCACCTTTGCATTTTATTGGGATTCTCAACAGCTACCCAGGCACACAGCTTATTCCCCTTACCGCACAGGACACGTACACCTGCTGTGGGTGAGAGACAAGATGCACATGGGCAACCTTAACACGAAAGCTGCCACCTCAGTTTTTCACCATTTTTAAAGGTGTTCTTCTGGCCATGTAAGTGCATGGCCCGGTGCCAATTCATAGGTCTCTCAGGCCAGGTACAGACCCATTAGGTCATGGAGAAACAGCAAAGAAAGCAGACATGATGCAACATATTTATCTCACCTCTACAATTCCCAAGGAGACCGTACTGAGAGAGGAGAGGCCTGAGATCAGTTTCCCAGGTAGGCCAAGGGCAGTCCAAGTCCGATGTCATCCATTTACTCAGAGGACCTTGCAGGTGCCTTCCTAAGTGTACCTTTTCTATCTATGGAATTGTTTTTCTGCTAAAAAATACTATATATAGTAAGAAGCAGAGAAAGGGGTGCTCACGCTCTAATTTAAGTTTATTGTCCTCAATATTGTCCCCAAGGATTTGTGCCAAACCTACTATCACCTTGGCCCTGAGGATGCATCTAACCTTAGTTTCCAAAATTCGAGCATTTCACAGCCAGTCATCCATATTATGAGACTTTGTGTGCCGTGACCCAGTTAGCTTTGCTCCCTCTCCAAGCCTCACCCCCTGGTGGTCTCCTCGGCCAGAGGCTGGGCCATGGAGGAAAAGCATAATTCATTTCTCCTCCTACTCTCTCAATCCCCCGGTACTTCTTGTTTTACTCTGTGTCCTGCTCATGCCCTTACATCTGGTTGACCCATCAAAGCTTCATTGGATGGAGCTTTTAGAACCATGACACTGTTTTCAGGAAATCTGTGCTTTAACTAAAGTCTAAAAAAAGACAGCATGGCTTGGGATCCCAGTTCCTGTACCTACTAGTCAGTTGACTGAGGCAACACTCATAGAAGGAGACTAATAAGAGTTCCTACCTTAGGGGTTGGTGTGGATTTTAAACAAGTCAGCACGTGTTAAATGCTTAGGATAGCATGTGGCATAGGCATGTGCTCAGTATGTCCGTGATTAAAATTTCAACACTGATTCCTCACAACAGCCCTCTAAAGAAGACATTGGCTCCATCTCACAGGTGAGAAAACCAAGGGTGCAGAAGAAAACATAATGTTCCCAAAGCCACAGGCGTAAAGGGAGAACTGAGACTTGCATCCTTGCTCACTTACCTCTGTAGCACTCTGTCCAGAGTTAACACCGAGCTATGTTTTGTTCTTTTGGTGGATTTTCAGGGAGAGCGGAGAGTAAAACTGCCGCTCCTTCATCTCTAGCAGCTGTTCCTTTTTCTTCTTTTGCACCCGATGAATGCATTTTAAAACTATGAACTTTCCTCTACACGCTGCCTTGACAAGATTCCATTGGTTTCATTCTGCTCCTTCTCATTGTAATTCGTTTCTAAGGTTTTTAATTTTTGTTGTAATTTTCTCCTTCATGCACTTTTCAGGAGGTGCATTTTAACATTTCCAAATGGATAGATTTTTGTCACTGCTACATCTGCCCTTTGTAGCAAATTTCCAATTTTATTTTATTATGGTCCAAAAAGATGGCTTCTCTGATTTCTACTTTTTGTAATTTATTAAGATTCTCTTCATAGTTAGATAGCAATTTTTGCCAATGCTTCTTGACTACTCGAAAAGTGTGCATTTTCGGCTTGTTGTAGACAAGGTAGAAGCTTGTGATTGTGTAATTCACATCACAGCATCCTCACTCATGTCGTCTTTTTTTAAATATATCAAATTATAAGAGATGTATATTAAACATCTCCCACTATAATGGCGAATTTGTTAATTATTCAATCCATTCGCTCATATAAGTTTTGGACATGTGGTTGGCTCCCAAGGACTTGTCTCACCTCTTCTATATGCTGTCATTTCCAAGTGTTTGGGATATCATTGATGCTGTACCACAGATGGGCCATGATGGTCTCAGAAAACTGAGGAATGCCTTTCTCCTGGCTCTAGTTTATTTCAGAATTTCATACCTAAGCCAGGTCTAAGCCAACCACTCCGTCATGCTCCTAGCTGTACAGACTGGTTCAGGCATGTCCAAATGACCTAAGTTGGCCCATGATAAATGTAGACCAAGATTGTATGTGTGTGTGTGTGTGTGTGTGTGTGTGTAGTTGAAGGTAGACTAGACACTAATGAGCTCAAAGATCCAAGAGTGAAAGGCAGCGTACAAGGCCTCCTGAGACCTAGGCTCAGAATAAGAACCCCTTCACTTCTGCTACATTCTGTTGGCCGAAGGAAGCCAAAGGGCCAGCTCAGATTCGAGGGGCAGGAAATACATTGCTTGTCTTGATGGGAGTTCCTACACAGACACATCACTGAGGAAATGGATGGATACAGGGAGGGGTGGAAAGGGCTACTTTTGTAACCAACCTGCCATGGGGAAAAGAAAATCAGGGTTTTTAAAAGGTAACAAAGATGTACCTCTTTCTCTAGGTGGGATCTCTTTTCTTTTCCTCTGTGTCCTGGCCATGAATGGGCCATTTCCCAGATCAGAATTCAAGGTGTTCTGTGTAATTCAGACAGCGCTGTTTATTTCTCTGGATTCCATATACAGGAAAGCCTTTGGACGGACCCGGCATGGCTCCTCTGAGCTAAGGGACATCACCAGAGTGGAATTCAATTCACCACTGGAGCAGAGGGTTGAAAGGGGAGACTTGCCCTCCCCCTCAACGCAAGGAGGCAGCAGAGGGTCAGACTGAGGCTCTCAAGGGAAGAAAGAGCTAGCGTAGTCCCCCTTCCCTTCTGGAGTTGATCTTTCCAGAAGCTAGCCATGGAGGTTCTGAGGGTAATGGAAGTGCCTGCTCAGGCGGAAACTTAAAATTATGCAGCTGCTCCCCTGTCTATGAATAGAGCCCTTAAGTCACCTGGGAACAGATTTGCCTTATTATCTTTTGAGTTTCCTTAAGTTATATAAATGTAAGGCAACTCGGCACTGTTTTGTTTTTTTTTTTTTTTTTTTTTGAGAAATGTATAAATGGACCTTCACTTTTTTTGGCTTGGAAATGCCTACCCCTCCAACGAGTCTTGAATATGCAGAGCTGGGGAAGAGATGGTGATAAATTTGCACGAGGGCCGCCAGCCTGCTGGGGAAAAGGCGTTTGGAACTTTGAGCTGTTCTTTTATTGGAACCAGCACTCATAGAGACTGGTGTAGCCTCCCTGAGCCCCTCTCGTCTCTCCACCGCTACCAAGGAAAGGGTGCCAATGGCCATAGGGGCTAATTCTCTAGGAAAGAAGGACAGAGTCTGGCTGGTGGGTGTCTGTCCACGCCATGCCAGCCTAAGGTTCCTGCACAGGCTGTGGCCCCTCCTGCGACCGTGCGTTCAAAGAGTTGTCAGCCTAGCGCCAGGTGGGAAAACGCAAACCCTGCACGGCTCTTGGGATTTATTGGGCAATTTGGACAGGGAGGTTTCAAGTCTGAGATGCAGAATTTTTGTCAATTGGAGCAAACGGGATTAAAGCAGAACATCGGACAGCAAGAGCCATGCTATCTGTTGGGAGGATTGCTGAGGTCTTTGCGTTCAGGTCCAGTACTCAGTACAGCCCGCCTCACGTGGAGGCCCTCCGTCTGCTTGTCTCCCCAGTTCCCTGGGATGCCCTAGAGCAAAGGGGCGGGTTATTCCTCTGCCAAAAGCCCCCAGTCATCTCTCTGCCTCCCTTAGAGCTGGGCGCAGGGCCTGAGTTCGCTAGAGGACTCGGGTGATTTCAGTGCGTTCCGAAGCCTGCTCAGGAGCCCATCCCCACTTTTCGCGGTGTAACCCGCAGGGATGCGCTCCTCCTGGTTCGCCCACCCAGCTGCCTTGTAGACGCCCATTGCGGCCGGTCCCAGCGCGCACTTCTCAGGCCGACCACCAGGTGGCAGTGGGCCTCTCGGGAAGCGAGCGGCGCAGATTCCCCGTCTCCCCGCCAGCTGCTGCCGCGCACGTGCGCCCCTGGCTGCCCGCCGCCCCGCGCACCTGCGCGCGCGGGGAGAGGGGCCTCCACCGCGACCCTGAGCAGAGCGTTCTCCCCCCTACCCTTACCCAATGACTCCACCTCTCCTGATCTTGAGTTCCCCTCAAACAATATAGGGAGCCTGACGGATTCACGGAGGGGAACGGATATGAGTATACAGTAGGAGCTGTAAAGGCTGCGGCAGACACGCCTGGTGTGGACACAATGACGAAGAGAAGAGATACACACTCTACTCTTAAGGAAAATCGTGGGTCAACTACTGGGACCCCCACCCTGTGCAGCAATGCATGTTGACAGTTGGGAAGAGCAAAAATTCCAAAGGCATGGTTGTGAGGAGGGAATGAGAAACACAGTGCTCAGAGTGCTTTGCATGTTGAAACCCCGCAACCGCCCTCTGAGTCTGTAAACTGCTTTGATTATTCCCATTTTACAGACAAGGAAACTGAGGCCCAGAAGTTGTGACTTGCTGGAGCCCACATCTTAGTAAGTGGGCTCGATGCAGAATGGATGTAGGGAGAATGCTGTGGAGGAGGGGAGAGACACTGGAGAGAGATGGGTAAAGTGAGAGAGGGGCAGGAAAGTGAGGAGAAGGATGCCTGCTGGGGACAGCATGGGACAGGCCACCAGCATGGGTTTGGGCCCTCTCCCCAGGGGCCTGGGCAGGGAAGCATGGTGCCCTCTGGGAGCCAGGCCTAGGGCCCAGGGCCCTTCTTCCTCTTTGCTGACAGCTTAGACCACACTCCCGTACTAGCCCACATTCTCAGACCCCTTGCATTCACAGCCGTGGGCAATGCTATATTTGTGTGATTTTCTGATTAATGTCTGGTGCCTCTCCCACCACGACTGGAAGCTCCACGAGGACGGGGAGCGTCCTGTTTTCACCACTGTGTCATCAGCGCTGAGCACATGCTGATGCATGGCTGGCACTCATGAGTGATAGGAATGAAGGGAAACACAGCAAGAAGTTCAACCCTGGGTAGCGTGTGAGGTGGAGGGCCTTGGGATGCTGTTTGCACAATCATCTCTTTTGTCTCAGCCCCTCCTTCTATTTCAGGACCTGACTCTCTTGCGGTATAGGTATGTGTCCTTTCAATACATAGGAGCTGGATAGATGCTCATTGATTGTAGAAAATGTTCAGAGGAAAAGAGTGAAAGAGGCTGGCGATATCTTTGAGGCCACATCCTTTGTGCTGCTGCCTTAACTGCTTTCCAGCTGTGAAATATCTAAGTGCAGCCGCCCCATTTCCCTGGAATGGCTGTCTCGGGGATGTGACCAGGAGGAGACAGTTCCCTTGTCCTTCCAGGGGCTGGGTAATGGCCTCATAAAAGTGGAGCCAGCGCTCTCCCATTTGGTTTCTATTCACTTGCAGGAATCATTGCACGTACCAGAATTTTTTATTCCTCAACTGTAGAGGTGTTGTCTGCTGGTTCAAAGATGCAGAGTGATAGTTATTGGAGATGTGACTGGTTTCTGCAAGTTCCACTGTCTAATTTGGGAGACCAGTAACTGATGATTACTAGAATCCCGGTGGTTTTATTTCCCTCTTTATTTATCTTGCAGTATTGTTTGTGCTTCTTGTCTTTAAACTGTCATGTGTGAAAATTTTCTGAGAGGAGGTCTGCGTGTGCTCCTCCCTGCCTTTGCCTTTCTTCCTTTTTTAATGGCTATAAGGATTAGTGTCTAAATAGAATCAACCAACAGGAATACATCCATTCTACTGCTTTATGAATCTGACAGGTGATAGTAATGGGCAGCAAACCTGTAGAATAGAAAACCTATAAAACAGGCCTCCAAGCACCTCTCTTTTGTCAAGTTGTGATGAAGGATATCTATAGACTCAGGGAAAAAAACTCAACCAGCCAGGGAGTGTGGGTGCATTTCTTAGGTCTGGCAGAGACGATGTTTATAACACACACGAGACTAAAATTCTAAGTTGCAAAAATATCAAAGCTGGGCTTGGAGGAAGATCTTGACTTTTCTCCATTTACAAAGTCTGTGAATTTGAGATTATCCTGTATTTATCTCAGTCACTGGGAAACAAAAGACACAAAACCTGATTCTTAAGAAAAGCAGAAAGAGGAAGACTCAGGAGTACAATGAGTGTGATTCTGGGACCCATCCTGCAGGAGTAGGGCTGGAGCTAGAAGTTTTTGTCCATCCCACCAAGAACCTTTGGGTCAACCCAACCCATCCACACTCAGTCCCCCAGTGGCCCAGCAAGGACAGCCATGAACACTCAATGCCATCCTTAGGAACACCTAGGGCAGACTTCCTTACCTACCTGCCACACTCCGCTGTGTCAAAGCTGATTCTTCACCTGGGTTTGGCTTTCCTTTTCAGCCTCTTTTGCATATTGGATTGGTCAACTGATCTTATTTTCTTGGCTCAATCCTTGGCACTTTGGAGGAATTTTAACACTTTCTGGCTTTCTCCTCCTCTTTTTTCTGTCCCCAGGGAGAACATCTCAACCTGGCTTTGACTCCCAAGGACCCATCAACTAATTCTCTACCGGAGCCCACCAAACCAACCTGTTAAAAAAAGGTCAATGAGTTACTGTTTTGGAGCAGTGAGAAGGGGTGTCTGAGAAGCAGAAGAGAAAGCTGGTGGAAGAGAAGAGGTATGTATGACTTGGCTGCCCTTATTCTCCCCAGACACAGTGAAAGTGAAAAACTCTGATTGATCTCCATTTTAGCACCAGTGCTGCTAACTGCTCAGATCTGTTTGCAAATCTGTGAGATGATTTGAGAATTTGAACATGAGCTATGAGAAAGACTTTCCACCATGTCCTCTAAATAGTAACACTATGAAGGAGAGTCACCAAATTCAATCAATGAAAAATATATCTGAGGAATCTGATTGAATAGAGAAAACAGGACAGGAATTTTGAATAAGTGTAAGTAATGACTCCAGAGAAATGTACAAAGATACTGCCTTTGTAAAAAAACAAAAAGAAAAAAGATACAGATACTATAAATGTGGTTGATATATTAGAAAAAAAACCAAAGCTCAATAGGTGGGCTGAAAATGGAATGAATACAGCTCAAGGTCAAATCAGTAATCCAGAAAACCCAACTGAGGAATTATCCCAGAACATGCCATAAGAGCACAAAGTAACAACATGAAACAAAAGTTAAGGGACATAGAAGATAAATAGAAAAATTGCAAAAGCCATCAAAGAGGAACTCCAGAGAGTAGAAAGAATGGAAGGAAGGAAATTTTCTAAGAAATAATAGAGGAAAATCTCTCCAAACTAAAGAAATAATGATGCTGAGATTGACAGGGCCCTTCAAGAGATCAACATGATAATAGAGCAGTATCTTCAAAGTCCTCAGTGAAAATTGTCTGGGACCTACAACTGTATACCAAGCCTAACTATGATAAAGCTATCATTTATTGTGAGGGGGAAATGAAGACATTTTTTAGGCATGCAAGATGCCAAACATTTAAGACCCACAGATACTCTCTAAAAAAACCCAAATACTGGAAGATGAATTCTAGCAAGAAGAAAAATGAAGACATGTAAAAGGAATGGAGTACAATAAACATTGCTTCAAATAAATGGTCAAATAAAACAGTAAGCGCTGCATTTTAAGGGTAAGTGTTGATTGTTTAAAGCAAGACACTTTAAATAACGATGCAGGTGTACTACTTGGAAAACTGACAGTATCCTCAAATGCTGAATATATGCATATGCTAAGACCCAGTAATTCTTTTTTTTTTTATTTATTTATTTATTTATTTATTTGACAGAGATAGAGACAGCCAGCGAGAGAGGGAACACAAGCAGGGGGAGTGGGAGAGGAAGAAGCAGGCTCCCACCGGAGGAGCCCGATGTGGGGCCTGACCCCACAGCGCCGGGATCACGCCCCGAGCCGAAGGCAGACACCCAACTGCTGTGCCACCCAGGCGCCCCAAGACCCAGTAATTCTTTTCCTTCCGGGGCATGTATGTCTCCTGTGAAAATTAATAAAAGGAAACTTTGTTTAAAATGAAGTTGGGAGGCCAGCAGGGGGCTCTCACTCCTACCACTCCTTGTCAATTGCAGACCCACCCAACAGGAAGAGAGGGACCTTGGAGTCCATACTACTTATTATTCTTTTGCTACCCTAGCAGATAGAAGAAAGTTTTTCCTCCTCCCTCAGCAACAGCCCAGTCAATGAAAGACCATCACAACTCAGCCAAGAAGACGCTGTCACAATTCAGCCAATGAAAAACCACTACCTTGAACTCCCAGTTTACTCCAGTGGACTTTGGCTTTATGACGGACTCTGCCGACTCCACCCTTTTCTCTATAAAAGAGTTTTCCTCTTCTTCGTTTTCTGGACTGCTGTAGCTTGCTCAGATTGGAATGCTCTGCTATTCCTGAATAAACCCATTTTTGCTGGTAAAATAACTGCCAGTTCTATTTTTAAGGTTAACAATGCAAAAAGAATGCAGAGATATTTGTACCAAAAAGATAAATGCTAGAGTGCTCATAGCAGCCTTATTTGCAACACCTATAAAATGGGACAAATGTTCATCAACAGTGGAATAGATAACTTATGGTACAGTCCTAGAAAAGCACCAGTGCTATTTGCTTCTGTGGAGTCTCAAAGGCATAATGATGTCAGACACACAGGACTAGATGTTGCAATGTCACATATCCGAGGCTGAGGAACAGGACACACTGACTGATGGTGACGGGCTTATATGTGGTAGGGGAAAGACTGGGAGACCACCAAGTCTTTGTGAATACTGGTAAGGTTCTGTGTCTTGCTTGGGGTAGGATTTACATGAATGCGTTTTCCTTGGAAAAATTAATCAAGCTGTATGCTTTACATTTAGTCATGTTGATATATGTCTGTTATACATTAATGAAAAGCAAAATAAATTAATCGTGGAACAAAAATTCTAGGGAAGTGGTCCATGTAGTAAAGGGAAGGAGAACTGGCGTTTGGTCTCTTGTGGGAGTAACTTACCTATAGATAGTGTTTTTCAAATGTGGGAAAATTTAACAAAGAAAATTCAATTGGTATAACAAGGTGTAAGAAAAGGGAAAGAAAATTAAAAAGCATAATACACATAAAACAAACAAAAAGGAACGAACAGCTCTAAGATCAGTCATCATAACAGATGTTATTGGGTTAAAATTGTTAATTGGAAAAAAAAAAGACCCTTGTTGGATAAAAATACAAACCCCAGCTCTATACTCTTCATGTGAAACATATCTAAAAGAAACAAGCCAGGAAAAATGAAATTGAAGGACTGAAAATGCTAATAAAACAAAGAAAGAGGGTAATATTAAATTCAGATGAAATGGAATTCAAGGCCAAAGCATTTATAATAAAAACAACAGATATGTCAAATTGAAAACAGGGAACAATATGCAGGGTAGCTAATGATCATTTTTTTTTGCCCTGAAAGCATAACTTCAAAATACATAGAGCACAAATCTGATAGAATTACAAGTAGAACAAACCAAATCCTAATCTTATTGGGCGATTTTGACAAAGCTCTCACAGAAATAAGTAAGTAAAGAGAGGATTTGTCTAAAACGACAAATGAGCTTGAGCTAATCACACACACACACACATACACCCTTCTCCTCAACTAACAGAGATTATATTATTCTTTGAACCACAAATGGAATATTCTGAAAAACTGTGTCTAAGGCCATAAAGGAAATCTTAATAAACTCCAAAAATCTGCTATTATTTAGGCTATAGTCTCTGATTGAAATGCAACAAAATTAGGAGTTAACAAAGACATTTCAATAGCTCTTGAATTAAAGGGAAAATAAAAATATGTAATGCACAAACTATTTATGTCTGAACAATAACAGAAGCACCCTATCAAAATCTGTGATTTTCCGCCCCAGCAGTACTCGAAGGAAAAAGTATGGCTTACATGCCTGCATTCATTACAGAACAAAATAAAGATTGACAATTAATGAGCTAAACTTTCAACTCAAGGAACTATTAAAAAAAAAACATTAAAAAATCTCCAAAATGTAGAATGATGGGATTAACACTAAAGTAGAAATTAATAAAATAAAAACAAAAAAATACAGTTGATCAATGAAGTCAGTGGTTCAGGAAACAACAGAGGGCAACTTGGGCAAACGAAGCTATATGCTGACCTCCCTCATAAACGTAAATGCAAAACTCCTGAATCAAACCCCATACAGGATAGAAACCTGAATGGCCACACAGAGGACTCAGTGTCCCCCAGCAAGGTCCCTTGGTCTATGAGTTGTTCTGTTTGTTTCGGTCTGAATGTACTTCTCCCTCTCCCTCCCTCTCTCTCTGGGACTCTGCACGCATCTATCTTACCTTTTCTGGATGCATCTATTCCAAATATGTTTATTTGTGAGTCTCTAGACCTTTCTTTTCTTTCTCCTTTGGTTTTACATTTTTTGTTTCGTGTGTGTGTCTAGAAGTTTTTGTGAGACTGTCTTTTCCCACTTCTGTGTTTATCTTTTTTCCTTCTCTATTTCTCTCCCTTAATTGGTAAAAATATTAAAAAAATAAGTAAATGTTATGATTTTATTAATCGAATGTGTTCCTTGTTTTAATTTTTAAATTAGGCCATTTTATAGTATTATCTTTTAAAATTAAATTGATTGAGTTTTTACTTCTTAAAAAATTAGCAAATTCAATCCATCAGTTTATTAAAAGACATCTCTGGAATGCAAATGTGTGTTAAACTTAAGAAAAAATCTACGAGTTTAAATCACTGCTTTATTGGAGTACAAGAGAAACCACATAATTATTTTCATAGAGAACAAAAACATTTTTGAAAATATTCCACATACATACTTTCATGATAAAAAAAAACAAAGCTTCTAGCAAATTAGGTTCTTTCTTAATATGATAAAGGCCATTGGAACTCTACAGTAATCATCATACTTGATAACAAAATAAAAAGAACCAGTATTACTATTATTGCACCGTTCAACCTTTTTATTGGAGATGCTAGCTAATACTATAATACAAGGGAAAAATTGTATTAACACTGGGGAAAAAAGAACAAAACCAAGATTATGTACAGACCAAATGATCACCTCCCAAGAAAATTCTCAAGAGAATCAATTGACATACCAATAAGAGAGTTAAGCAGTGTAGCCAGATATAAGATCAGCATAGAAAAATCGATAGCTTAATTACATACTAGCAAAAACCAACTAGAAAATGAAATGAGAAATGAACCCATTCTTAAAAGCAAGAAATTCTATAAAATATCTAGAAAAAACTTAATAAAAATGTCTACAAACTATATAAAGAAAGCTACCAAAGTTTACTGAATGACCTTCAATAAGAGTTCTCCCATAAATTAATCTATAAATTCAATAGAATCCCAACCAAAATCTCAGTAAGATGATTAATGGTATATGACAAGATGATTTCTTTCCCTCGGAAGGGAAATTTCCAGAGGCAGCCAAGAAAATTTGAAAGAAGAAAAACAATAAGGAGTAACTTCCCTTGTTAGATATCCAAATGTCTTGCAAAGTTATAGCAATTAAATCAGTGGTAAATTCTACATAAATAGCCAAGGAATAGAGAGACAAATCTAGACACATATCGTGTACATACAGAAAAAGTGGTTTATTATGAAGTTGACTTTTTAAATTTAGTGGTGTGGGGAGTCTGGGTGGCTCAGTCAGCTCAGTGTTCTCTTGATTTCAGCTCAGGTCATGATCTCAGGGTCATGGGATTGAGCCCCGTGTCAGGCTCTGCCCTCAGTGGGGAGTCTGCTTGAGATTCTCTCTCTACCTCTGCATCCCCCTACTGTGCACATGCTCTCTCTGTCAAATAAATAAATAAGTCTTTTTTTAAAATTTAAAAAATAACTTTACTGGTAAAACAATGAAATATTGATGGGGGGCAACTGGCCACCTATATGGAAAAAAATCCTATATAGCATAATCCCATAGCATAATAAAAATAAATTACCAATGGTTTTAAAAGGTAAACATAGAACAAAACTATTTACAATGTTAGTAGGAGTTACTTATTAAAACATAAAATCCAGGGCGCCCGGGGTGTCTCCGTCAGTTAAACGTCTGTCTTCAGCTCAGGTCGTGATCCCAGGGTTCTGGGATCAAACCCTGCATCGGGCTCCCTGCTCAGCTCCCTGGTTCTCTCCCTCTGCTGCTCCCCCTGCTTGTATTCTCTCTTTCTCTCTCAAATAAATAAATAAATAAATAAAATCTTTTAAAAAATATAAAATCTACAAACCAAAAAAGGGCATGACTTAGAGATTTGACTGAACACAAAATTCAAAACTTGTTTGTCAAAAAATAACATAAAATTAAAAGACAGTGGTAGACTGAGAGAAAATAGTTAAAACATCTGAAAAAAGGGAGTAACACCCAGAGCATATAAAGAGCTCGTATAAATCAATGATAAAAGGACCCAAAACAAAACAAATAAGGTAGATAGAGGATATGAAAAGGTGATTCACAGATAAAAGAAAGATCAATGACCAACAAACAAATGTAAAGATGCTTTAATTTATTTATTTATTATTTATTTATTTAATTTATTTATTTATTATTAATTTATTTAGGGCATTGTAACTAAAATTAAAACAATTTTGGGGGGGGGCAGCTGGGTGGCACAGTCAGTAAAGTTGCTGACTGTTTTGGCTCAGGTCGTGATCTCAGGGTCATAGGATTGAGCCCTGTGTTGGGCTCCACGCTCAGCATGGAGTCTGCTGGAGACTCTCTCTCCCTCTCCCTCTGCCCCTCCTGCCCATACTCTCTCTCCCTCTAAAATAAATCAGTAAATCTTAAACAATTTTTTTTCTACCAGCACACTGGCAAAAATTGAATGGTAACACATGGCTACGGTGTGGGGAAATGAGCGTTCGCATACATTGGTGGTGGGTAGACGTACTCATGGTTTGAACCTGCAGTTCCACTTTTAGGAATCTGTTCTTTAGAAACCTTGCAAAGGTGCACAAAGACAGGTTCATTGTAGTATGCTTTGCATCAGTCGTAACGATCCATCAGCAGGGTGGGGAGGAGGGCACTGGTGGGCGTGTGTCCAGTGAGTGGACAACCGCCACCAGGCCAGGACCTGCTTCCCTGGACGAGTGTGAAATCAGGAGGCCACTGCCCCCAGCACCACTAAAGTGTGATGTTTCCTCCCACGCTGGCTCCCAGGGGTGGTCCCCCCGGGCCCCGAGCATTAGAGCTGTGTGCTGTGGACGGGTATGGTTCCTTCCTGACAGGGTCGTCATCCCTGAAGTGGGAACAATAATAACACTTACCACATCAGGTTGTTGGAGGATTAAACCAGACGCCATCTGTACAGGCCCCAATCTTCTTCCCATCTTCAGGAGAAGACTCGGGAAATGGTCTGTCCAGTCACGTAGCGTGCTCCTTGGAGCTGAGCGTGAGAGGAGAGCTCACGCCAGCTCAGCCTGCTCCTTGTCAGGAATGCTGGAGAAAACCACTTCTCACCCTTTGGCGTTACCATTATCATGACAGTTACAACTACCAACAGGAGTCCAGTGGGAGACCTGCCCTCACTAGACAGGTGCCACGGGCGCATCGCGGCTCAGTGCCTTTCTCAGGCCCCACTGTCTCCTGGCCCTCGCTGGTGCTCTGCCTGGCATGTCCCATCTCTGTCATCTGGAGGCCGCTGTTCTGAGACCCTTGCTCATCTCCCTGGGGCTTCGGGGCCCTTTGGGCACCAGCCCTGCTGCAGCCTCACTAGCCTTTATGCTGCTATATTTCCAAGTCGCCCTGCCCCTCAGCACATGTCGATCATTCCTGTTGTGTTCTCGGCTCTGACATGCATTGGATGTGGATTTTAATTCCAAGAATTCATAACTATGTTTCCAGGCCAGACACAGGTGCAAACAAGCACAAAATTGTGCAAGCCATTTATTGGGGTTGGGTGGGTGGAGCTTTAGGAAGCCTGTCTTGAAGCTCCATTTGCAATGCAAACACAAGTTTTCTACTTAGAGGGTATTTTGTTTAGCATGGCACAGAAGAGGTGACAGATTATGGGAGGGAGGGTAAAGCTCCCCCAGCCACACTCTGGTGTGGCCCCTGCTCTATGCAGGACTTGAGTAATGGGCTTGAGTGGAGAAAAGGTGACGGCCTCCATAATCCTCGCACTGCTCTGAAAGAGGCTCCTGCAGCAGCTGCCAGCTCCTGGGGACGCAGCGGTGGGCCCTTCCCCTGCTAATTGGTGCAAAAGGCTGGAAAACCATTTTGCCAAGTAGGCAACTAGGATTACCACTAAGCTCTCCAAGGAATCGTGTCAATTTGTAGCTCTTGTTATTTCCTGAAAGCTGGTGTGTGCATTTTAACAAATTCGTAAACCTTGAACGGTAAGAATCCCATGGCAGGGAGTGGGTATGGTTCTGTGACTTTGCATTCAAGCTGCAGAGATGGAAGGAATCACCACTGGGTCCAGGAGCTGGGGGGCAGCTCCTCCCAGGCTGTGTGCCGGGATGGTTTCCCAATCAGGGCTGGTAGCCAGGGCTAGCAAGGTGCAAGCCTCCTTGACCAGCAGCCCCTCTCTCCCTTCCCTATGGCCACACACCTTTGTGGGCCTCAGGCCCCGACTGTCACGTGGGCCGATAAACAGGCTCTCTTCATCCCAGTTCCTAAGTCCCACACCCAAGGGCCAGGCAGGCCACACCGCAACGGGTGGTGTGCCAAGTCCAAGTGGAATCCTAAAAAGGGTCTTATCTTCTGAGGTACTTGGACCAGGGTTCAAATCCTGTCTCTGCCCCCTTCTAGCTATGCGACCTTAGGCAAGTCACATCTCCTATCTGAGTCTCATTTGGCAGATTTCTCGGGATGATGACTAGCGTAATAATAACTACTGATAATTGTTTCCTCTTTGCCAGGTACTGTTCTCGGTCCATCATGTGTATTGACTCACGCAATCCCTCACCAGCCCTACGGGAGGTTCCGTGCACACCCCTGTTTTACAGACGGGGAGACGGAGGCACTTGTAGATCACACACGTAGCACAAGGCACGTCTGTACTCCTCCTCACTCACTGTCTTCCCTCTCTAATCATGGAGCAACTCATTTCCATTCACTCAGTCACTCACTCACTCACGCAAGGATTTCTTGAGGACCGATCCCGTGCCAGGCCCTGTGCTAGGTGCTAGGAATTCCGTGATGAATGAAGCAGACACAGTCCCTCTTCTCTGAAGCTTCTGTCTTAGGAACCGTGTGTGTGTGTGCACGTGAACACGCGCGAGCATGTGTGGTGTGGTAGTATCGGCTAGAAATCAACCATAAACAAATAAGCAACAAAGATCCAAACGGTGATCTTTCTCCAGGAAGAAGAAAATAAAACACAGGAGTGGGAGGTGGGAGGAGGTGGCCTGGCTGGGGATGGGACATCTGTAGAGGCCGCTTTTAGGCGACAGGCTTGAGCAACGAAGCCTGAGTGAGGTAGAAGGGCCCACAGTGACCAGGACCACGGGGCTGAATGCTAACAGGCTCCTTAGGTGACCCGCCTCGAAATAGCTGTAGGCCCCAGCTGACCAATGGGCTACTTGCAACCGGGCACAGGTACCAAGAAAGGAAAATTCCATAGGTACCCATACCTCCTCACGCCTCCTCTTGACTACAGCCCCCTCCCCCCCACCTCCCCCACCCCCACCTCCTGGCAGACAGTCTCTCCTTTGCGGTCCTGCTCATTGCTCCCTTGCAGTGAATTCAATAAGCCTT
This sequence comes from Ursus maritimus, assembly GCF_017311325.1. Classification (NCBI taxonomy): domain Eukaryota; kingdom Metazoa; phylum Chordata; class Mammalia; order Carnivora; family Ursidae; genus Ursus; species Ursus maritimus. The sequence continues at coordinate 843,387 of NW_024423786.1, forward strand.
TCTCTCCTTCGTTCTGCCTCGGGGGAATTCTTTCACCTGACTGGGTCACCCTGCAGCGTCTGAGCTGAGACCTGGGTGTCCAACACAAGCAGCTCCCTCCGGGGAGGGAGAGCAGAAGGGGAGCATTCCTGGCCGCGGGAGCAGTGGGCGGGGGCGGGAGGGGGCAGGTCCAAGTCAGCAGGTCCCCGAGAAGCCTGTGGTTTGGGTCTGGGGCCAGCCACTTGCCCAGCTCCGGCCCACCTGCCTCGCTCAGTGCCTGTGAGCTATGGCAGTGCTCCAGGCCACCCCGGAGCCCAGACTGGGTGAGCTCTTGCCTGGCGGTGGTTGCCAACACCCCGACCAGCTCAGCGTGCTGGAGCAGGTGAGGCTCCCGTCAGATACCTCCTGGAGCAGGGCCAGAGACTGCTTGAAGTAGGCCAGGAAGCCCAGCCTCCACCTGGGTCTGGGCCTGCCTTTCAGATTACGGCTGTGTGTGAGTGTCAGTGTGTGTGCGTGCATATGTGTGGTAAAGGGACACTAATCAGAGAAGAAATGGGAATCTGGCTAAGCAGTCCCTGCTCTTCACGACCTTCGTGAATTGTGAGGCCCACCTGACTTTGTTGAGAGAATTTATCTCTTTCCACCGAAATCCTTGGCCATCCACGACCTTTGTCCCCCCACTCCCAGCCAGCTCTGCTCGGGGTGGGCGGGGCGGGGGGGCTTCCCGCAATGCAACTGCTGGCTCCGGGGAGCCTGAGCCTGCCTATCCCAGCTGGCTGTTCTGCTCGCTAAGCAGCCATTCGCAAGGCTGAACGGCTAAATCCAGCGCAGAAGCAGGAGCTGAAACCTCAGAGAAGTGGAATAGGAAATTAGCGCCGGGAGGCTGATCCCGACTTTCTGCTTGATCCACTTACGCTTTTCAGCTGACTCATTCCATCCGCAGGCTTTGTCTCGCTCCAGGGACTTCCTGGATTTCAGGAGAGCCGGTGGGGAGCCGAGCCCCAGCGAGCGAGGGCCCAGGGACCATGGATGGAGCAGCTTCATTGTCTGGGTTTGCTCCCTCCCGTTCTCTGTTCACACACGAACGGGCTCACACTCATTCACAGCGATCTACCATGCAACACAACCGCACTGTGACAATCCAGTCCTGGCCCAAAACAGATGGCTGCTCAAATGGGGTGCTTGAAGAGGATTTAATAAGGGGACGATTTATGAAGGTATGGGTGGGGCTATTTCTGTCAGGTGATGTGTCCGGCCCCGGAAATGTTCCTGCTGGCCTAAAGCAGTGATGGCCTTCCTGTCCCCTTTGCCAGGGCCTAGTTTAGGGTGGGGTGTGACCCATGCCTGGTCAGTGCAACTCCAGGAGAAGATTGCTGGTAGCTTCTGAGAAAGATTTCCTTTATGCTGAGAGGGAGAGAGTCCTTCTTTCAGCCAACTGTGGTGGGCAGATGCCCGGAGCTGAGGCTGATGTTATCTTGATACCATAAGGACAGACAGACCTCATCAACATGTTGAGCAGAAAGAGGGGAGGAGCCCTGACTGTTGGTGGATCCAGACTCTTAGTACTAAGTCTCCATGGAGAAGCGCATGCTCCATGCAGGCAGGCAGACCTCAAAGACAGAAGACGACGAAGCCAACACGTGTCACATGCCAAGCTCCTGCTCCAAATGCAGCCCATCATGGAGGGACCAGGAGTGCTATGCTAATGGGTGTCCTGCCTGTGGAACCACGGGGCCAGGAAAAGGAGGTTTCCCTGACCAACGGTGTCAAGGGGCCAGGTAGGGAGCAGGGTGGCACAGAGCTCCCCTGAGTTCAGATGGTGGCAGAGATCAAGTAGTGTTCTCTGCATTTTGAACAGGTTGTGTTTCAGGGACGGGCCTCATCATCAACCATCTCCAGAGTTTACCCCAAAGACATCCTCCATTCTGGGGTCGGAGAGAGCTTCCCAGAGCACAGCTTGGACCAGATCCCACCTCAGCTCCAAAAATCAAGGGTTCTCTACTGTCCACTGCCTGAAGGGTTGAACTATACACCGGGCACTTCGGCTTCCATCCTTATGATTCCACCAAAGTTTGCAGAGTTTTCCCCACCATGTCCCATTCTCTAGCACTCTGGGCCCTGTCACATCCTTCCCTAGGTCCACCATCGGCCAACCACTCTGTAAGAGAAGAGTTCTTAACACTGGTTCAAGGGTGAATCTGGGGGAGGTCCATCTAGTCTGCTTGGAGCAAGATCTAAACATTTTTGCATGAAACTACCTAATCTCGTTGAAATGCACTGGTGACTGAGACAAACCTCTTATTGAAGATTACATAGAGATGGAGGAGAGGGTTCTATCGTACAGCACAGAACAAAATCTATTCATCTGCCACGCTGAACCGTAACCACTTTCTCTGGATTTCCTCTTCCTACAGGGTGTCCATCTTCTCCCCTTCCTTCACGCCAAACCCTAACCTCCTTGAATCTAGCTGGCTCTGCCCCCACCCCTACCCCCACCTCTCAAAACCCATCTAGCTCACAATCTTCCCAACAAAGGCCTCGACAGCCAGCCTGAACAGGCTCCCTGGTACACAAGCCCCCAAATCTGGGTGCTTCTTGTTCTTCAGGCCTATAGGGGATGGGTATGAGGGGCTCACGTCATGCCCATCCTACACATGAGAAGCCTGAGGTTCAGAAAGGCAAAGAGTCACAGAAATCTGGGAGATGCTCCCCCCACCAGTAGCACCCTGCTCCCTCAGTGACTCCTCCTGGTGGCTCCTGGACTGCGGGCCCACCCAGTCCTCAGGCAACACCTCCTTCAGGTCTGCATAGGAGCATCCTTAACTCCACCTCCCTTCTCACCAGGGCTCCATTCCTTGCCAGTGGTTTCCAAACTTCAGCTCTGTGCCCCATGAAATGAGGAAAGAAAGGGCAGCAAAGAGAGGGGCAGCAAAAGCAATTTGCCTTCGAAGGTATATACGTGTCAGCATCACGGAGCGGTCATTTAGCTCCCGGGAAACACCTTCTGTAGGCAGACTATGTATAGAATATAGGTATCATACGGCAGGAGACGAGGATGCTGTTATCACGACACGTCTATTCACAAAATGGATTGTGATTTTGTCTCAATATGCTGTTTTAGCATCTGAAATTTCTCAGTTCTTATCAGCAGGTTTTTCTTATACGGACCTCCTCAGAAAACACTAAGGGGCCAAAGTGCTGCTCCTTCAGCAGCAGTGCTTGATGTTGCTAGTGCTTGGATGGCACTTTTCTCCTCCCTTCTACTCAGAGAAGACAGCACTTCCCAGCCCTTGCAATTTAGGGGAGGGGGGCCCATGTGACCGAATGGCCAGAGGAATGTGAATGGAAGTGAGGGGTCCCTGAGGCAGAGAAAAGCAGGGGTTCACTTTTCTAGTCTCTGAAGCCCACCTTTTTTTCTCTTTTCCCCCAATTTTATTGAGAAATAATTGACATACACGAATATATAAGTTGAAGACACATACATGACGGATTGATTTACATATACTGTGAAATTCTTACCCTAAGAGGTTTGGCTAACATCCCTCTTCTCATATACATACAATAACAGGAGAAGAAAGAAAGAAAAAAGGAAAAAATTTCTCCTTGTGTTGAGAACTCTAAGGATTTACTCTCTTAAAGACTTTCCCATACCTACGGTAATGGTAGCCATAGACATCACACTGTATGTGAGTCCCCAGGACTTCTGTATCTTAAAACTGGATGTCTGCACCTTTTGACCACCTTGTCCAAACCCCTCTCCCCCTACCCTCCACTTCTGGTGATCACAAATCTGATCTCATTTTTCTATGAGCCTTTTTTTTTTCTTTAAGATTCCCCATATAAGTGAGAACATACAGAATTTGTCTTTCTCTGTCTGACTTATTTCACGTAGCATAAAACTTCAAGTTTCATCCATGTTGTTCTAAATGGTAGGATTTTCTCACTTTTTTAATGGCTGAATAGTATTTCATTGTATATTATATATATACTATGACTTCTTTACCCATTCACCTGTAAATGGACGCTTAGATTGTTTCTACGTCTTGGTTATTGTAAATACCGCTGCAGATATTTTTTTTTGAGTTAGCATTTTCATTACCCTTGGATATACTCCCAGGAGTGAAAATGCTGACCTCTTTGACCCCAGCTGCCTCAACTTGTTGCTAGACACGTCTCCAAGAGAAACAAAAGCAAAAATGACCTATTGGGACTCCATCAAGATAAAAAGCTTTTTGTATAGTAAAGGAAATAGTCAACAAAACTAAAAGGCAACCTACAGAACGGGAGAAGATATGTCTTATCAGATAAGGAGCTAGTATCCAAAATCTATAAAGAACTTACCAAAATTAACATCCAAAAATCAAAAAATTCAGTCAAGAAATGGGCAGAAGACACGAACAGACATTTCTCCAAAGGAGACATACAAATGGCCAATAGACTGATGAAAAAATGCTCAACATCATTTGACATCAGAACTACAAATCAAAACCACAATGAGATACCACCTCATACCAGTCAAAATGGCTAAAATGAACAAGTTAGGAAGCAACAGATGTTGGTGAGGATGTGGAGAAAGGGGAACCCTCATACACTGTGGGTAGGAATGCAAACTGGTACAGCCACTCTGGAAAACAGTGTGGAGGTTTCTCAGAAAGTTAAAAATAGAACCACCCTATGATCCAGCAATTGCACTATTAGGTCTTTATCCAAAGGATACAAACATAGTGATTTGAAAGGGCACCTGCACCCCAATGTTTATAGCAGCAATGTCCACAATAGCCAAACTATGGAAAGAGCCCAGATGTCCACTGCCAGATGAATGGATAAAAAAGAGGTGGTATATGTATATAATGGAAATAATACCACACACACACACACAGAGGAATATTACTCAGCCATAAAAAGAATGAAATCTTGCCATTTGCAACGACATGGATGGAACTAGAGGATATTGTGCTAAGTGGAATATGTCAGTCAGAGAAAGACAAATATCATATGATTTCACTGATATGTGGAATTTAAGAAACTGAACACATGAACATAGGGGAAGGGAAGGAAAAATAAAATAAGATGAAAATAGGGAGGCAAACCATCAGAGATGCTTAATTCTAGGAAACAAACTGAGGGTTGCTAGTGGGGAAGTGGGGGGGATGGGGTAACTGGGTGATGGGCATTAAGGAGGGAATGTAATGTACTTGATGTAATAATTGCATATAACTGGCTGTTATATGCAATTGATGAATCACTAAATTCTACCTCTGAAACTGATAATACAGTATGTGTTAACTGAATTCAATTTAAATAAAGAATTAAAAAAAGACGTGGAAATGCTGGATCATATGGTAGTTCTATTTTTAATTTTTTGAGGTTCCTCCATACTATTTTCCATAGTGGCTGCAGCTATTTACCTTCCCACCCACAGTGCACACGGGTTCCCCTTCCTCCACACCCACACCAGCATTTGTTAACCCCTTGTCTTTTTAGTGACGCCATTCTAACAGGCTTGTTTAGATTGTGGTTTAGATTGGCATTTCCTTAATGACTAGTGACATTGAGGATCTTTTCAGGTACCTGTTGACCTTTTGTGTATCTTCTTTGAAGAAATGTCTATTCGGGTCCTTGGCCCATTTTTAAATTGGGTTATTCGGTTTCTTTGCTTTTGAGTTGTAAATGAGGCCCATTCCTGCCCTGCTAAGTTGACCAAAGAAGCCAGTGTTCCAGATGGTGTGGTTAAAGCTCGGTGGAGCGTCCGACAGGCAGCATTGCCGAGTCTTGTCCATCTACATTTTGCCCAAGTGAGACATGAAATGTTATGGCATTAACTCCCCCCAAATATTTTAGACTTTTATTGAGGTATAATTTATATAATGAAAAATGCCTGGATGTTAAGTTTACAGCTTGATGAGTATTGATGAATGTATATGTCATGTAGCCAATACCCTAAGTATTATTTTCCTGTCAATTTCCATCCCCTTTCCCAGACAACACACAATGTTTTATAATTTTCAGGGTACAAGTTTTGCACATCTTTGGTTAAATTTATTCCTAAGTGTTTTATTCTTTTTGATGCTATTGTAAGTGAAATCTTAATTTCATTTGTGGATTGTTCATTCTGAGTGTATAGAAATAGAACTGATTTTTGTATATTGACCTTATGTTCTGAAACCTTGCCGAACTTGCTTATTACTTCTGTTGAGTGTGTGTGTGTGTACTCCTTAGGAATTTCTATATATAAGACCATGTCATCTGCAAATAGAGACACTTCTTCTTTTCCAATCTGGATGACTTTTATTTCATTTTCTTATCTTTCTGCCTTGGTTAGAACCTACAGTGCAATATTGAATAGAAGTGATGAAAGCAGACATCCTTGTCTTTTTCCTGATCTTATGGAGAAAGCTTCCTTTTGGCTTTTAACACTGACAAAGCAGATTACTTTTCTCACTTTTCTACTCTACCAGCCCTTCTCTTCCTCTTGCTTGCTTCTGGAGAACCCTATCTAAGAGAAGCCACCTCACACAAGGCTCTCTCCAACACACCCTCTATACTAGTTGCCAAGTTATTAATTCCAAAACCAAAATCTTTCGATAATAATAGCAATCACTGACTTAGCTCACCGAAGTGCCGAGCTCTGGGTAAGCATTCTGCGCCATGTTCCCTATCACTCTCATATCCACCAGAAAACTGAGGTGGAAAGATATTCAATAACACGCCTGGGGCAAAAGTCTAGATAGAGGCAGGGCTCAGCCTTGCACCCATCTCACATGGTCACATCTCACTGCTCTCTTCAGACCCTGTGCTGTTCTCCAGGTACCACACTGCTCAAGAGCCTCCTTGGCTTGAGCTAGGTCACATGGTCACTTCTAGGTTATGCCGCAGTCAAGGAAGCCTGGGGAGGGAAATATTTTTTCCCCAAGTGCAGAATTTTATTTTATTTCCCTCTTATTTATTATTCTGAAAAACTTCAAACCATAGGAACAGTGACAGGATAAGAAAATGGACTCTAATATATATTTCACCTAGATTCGCCTATCATTAACATTTGAGTGCAAGCTGCAGAAACTATGACACTGCATCCCCAAATACTTCAGCATGCATCTCCCAGGAACAAGAAAATAAACATTAATTCAATAATATCACCTAGGACGTTGTTCCATATCTAAAATTTTCCAATCGTCCCAAGTACTCTTTTTACAGTGTCATTGCTGTTGTTTTACTGTCGTCATTTTTATCCAGGATTTCATCAAGATTCTTGGTTGCATTCTTTCATCTCTTTTAAACTACTTTTTTTTTTTTTTTTACTTTGTTTTGTTTTTCATGACATTGACCTTTTGGAAGAGTCTAGGACAGCTGTTTCCTAAGAGGTTTCACATGGTGGATTTGCCGGATTGTTTCCTTGTGATTAGATTCAGGTCACACATTTTTGACAATACCCTACGGGATCAATGCCTGTTCCTTTTTGCATCACATCAGGAGGGAGATCAGGTCAGGTTGCCCACCTCTTGTCCTGCTAAATTTGACCGTTTAAGGCAGTGACTTCCGGGTCTCATCATTGTGATACAGTTTTCCCTTTGTAATAGTTAAGAAATCTCTGGTGAAACTTGCAGGTTACCTGAATATCCTGTTCTCTAACCACCTTTCGCTCAGTGGCTTTAGTATTCATTGATGAGTTTTGCCTGATTCAGTTAATTCACTGAGGCTTGCAAAGTGGTGATTTTTAAATCTCACATTGGTTTGTTGGCATTTTCTTGTAAAGTTTTCCCTTCCCCCCCCAGCCTCTCTTTCTTTTAACACATGGACTATTGGATTTAAAAAAAAAATTAGTATGTTATAAGCTCAAATTGTCAAATTGCTATAATGCTCAAATTGTTCCAAGTTTGGCCAGTGGGGGGCAAAGTTTTCTAACCAGGCACATTGTTGCACAGAAATTGGGATTCTGTTGTAAGGAAGGAGAGAATGGGTACTGGGCAGCAGCTGGTGGGCTTGTTACAAAGGCCTCAGTTTCCTTAGCCTTACAGTGGGGCAAGAACTCTCTCTGGAGGATTTCCAGGACTAAATGAATTGGTCGTGGATTAACTAACTGCACACAGCGTGCTCCTGTGTCATAGAACCTGGGGCAAAGAAGGCCTTCAAAAAATATAAACCTCCCTTCCCCTCTTTTCCTCTGCATCCCTATGCCACTGCCTTTATTCAAACTATCATCCTACTTTGGATTTATAATGTCATGTTATCTTCCCCGTTTGCACCTTGGTTTTCTCATCTGGGAAATGGGGGTGCTGAACTTGTGGGGTCGTCATGAGACTTAGCTAAGCTGCTGGCACCAGAAGCCCCACTCTAAGTCTTGTGGAAATCTGATTCTCTCCCCGGATGTTGCGCACAGTGGGGGAGGGGGAGACCACACACAGTCTCCTGCTCAGTCACGTGGTTCTAACTGTTTGTTCGTAGAATCAGTTCAGTGTGTTATTTCATCATTGGACCCAGAAGTGAAATCCATCCCTTTCCTCAGTTCTTCACAAGCCCTCTGCACAGACATAGATGCTCTGGTGTTTGGGAGCCCTGCAAAAGCATGTGGGGTGTGTGATGGATGCTGAAAGTACCCCACTCAGGGTTTTCACCAGCTGGTGAGGTCATCCTGCAGCTTGTGTGGTTGTGGGCTGTTGACAGGTGCCCCCTTCACTGGGGAATTGTGCTGGGCTGCCAATAACTAACTGACATGGCAGACAGAAGGCCTGTCCCCTTGTCGTAGGATGAGACTAATTCTGAATATAATTTGTTCTCCAGAGCACCACCCCCACCCCAGCCTGGCCCAGCATTAAACAGAAACCAGTCTCCAGCTCTGACCACATCTTTACTTAGCTTTCCCCCCACCTCATCCTGTTCTCTTACTTCCTTTCTCCTGAGGCACTTCTCCAATAAACCACTTGAACCAGAATCACCTTCTCGAGCTCTGCTTATATGGAAGAAATGGAGGACAGAAAGAAAGGAGGAAGATTTACAAATCAAAGTATTCTGAATGAAAGTAGCAGATACCTTTGTTCATAAAAATCCTCTGGCCCTACCTCTGGAATGTTCACCAGCTTCTTCACCCAAGCTATTCTCACTGGTCTCTCTCATTCACTCTCTCCTCCTCACCCCTTCTTTCCCAGGTTCCCAAAAGATTCTTGCTATTTTATGTAGCAATTCAGTGTTTCTCAGTTCCAGATTCCAAACTCAGCTCCAGGCCCACTTTGGTAAATCAGAGCCATTTAGCAACTTGGTTGAACAAGAGGGGGCTTCATTCAAGGTCAGTATGGCTGTGCATTGCAATCATTTGTGTTCCTCCATTATTCGTATGTCCTCTGTAAGAAGCATAAACACAACGCTTGGTACATCGCACTCAATGCATGACATGTATGCTCCTTGGCCAATATTTCCTGAATGCTTATGATCATTCACTGCCCTCCCAGGGCATTTAGAATAAAACTCTGACCTGGCCTATAAGGCCCTACATGATCTGAGCCCTTCCGGCTCCATTGACCTCCTTGCCTCTGGCTTTCCTCTGCTCCCTTCTTACTTTCCAGTCATGTGTCTAGGCCTTCTATCTATTTCTTGAATGTGGCAAAGTTTTCCCTGCCTCAGGGCCTTTGCACTGGTTGGTTCCCAGCCAAGTTCTTCCCCCATCTTCTTCTGGCTAACTTCTGGCTTACTCATCCTTAGGTCTCAATTCAAATGCTTCTTTCTCAGAGAGGTTTTCTGGTCTCTCAAATTAAAGGAGGATCCCTCCTGTTAGTTTCTCTCAAGGCATTGTGACGTAGTTTTCTGTTTTTGGCACTTACCACAGTGGTTAGTAGGCTTATTTATGTGCTTGCTTGTTTCATTTGTTCCTTCCATTATATCTAAATGTCACTGTGGCAGGACGTGCCTTGTTTGTCCTTGCATTCCCCGTGGCTAGCTCAGTGCTTGCTCGGTGCTTGGTGAGGGCTCAACAGGAGTTTGCTGAATGAACCAAGCAGCAAACCATGCAAAGGTCGCCCTCACGTGCTTGGCTCAACCTCCTTCCTTGGTGGGCTTCTGGCCTTAAAACATCACCCTTGGCTTTGCTTCAAGGGCAATCTTTCCACTCGCCGCTCCACTCCAACACGCTTTCCACCGCTCAGGCACCACGCCTCCGCGTGATCCTTAGACAGATTGGCAGCCCGGGCCGTCTAGACTACAACCCCCACAATACCCCGCGGGCAGGCGACACATGATTGGTTAAGTCTCCAGAGGCGGCCAATAGGACCTGGCTTTGCTGGCTTGTGCAGCAGCAGCTCGAGTACCGGGAAGCGCGGGGCGCACAGGGAGCCGCAACCCAGCGTTCGGCTGGTTGCTCTGGAGCCGGGTCGCGTGGCCGCCTGCCCGCTCGCCTCCTGCCATGGGGAGCACCGAGAGCAGCGAGGCCCGCAGGGTGTCCTTCGGAATGGACGAGGAGGAGCGGGTCCGGGTGCTGCAGGGCATCCGGGTGAGCGGGCCGCCGGCGGGCGCGACGAGCGAGCGCGGCCTGGGCCGGGTGGGCGTGGAGGGCGCGGGCCGGCCTGAGGGGAGGTTCGGGCCCGAAAGCGGGCGGGCGCGCCTCGCTCGTTGAGCCCTCCCAACGCTCGGGTGGCGAGCGTCTCTCTTTCCGCCGTGTACGAGACGGACCTGAGGCCCGGCGATGCCCGGGGTCCGCCATCCTGGAGTGGCCGCCTTCAGGCTTCACTACCCTGGCATAAGGGGAGAAAGAGCGGAGAACGGGAGAGGTGGGGAGGCCACATCAGCTCCTGCTGACTCGTTGTAGACCTGGATTTGTTTCCCTGCACCCTAGTGCACGCGGCTTGTTCTGTATACATGAGATGCTTCCAGTCCTGGACAACGAACAGCCTCTTAACCGAGGCTCTCCGCTTCTCAACACCGCAGCCAAAGGAGCAGTTAAAAAGTTGTGAATCAGATCATATACCCTTCCCCTTGATAAAAACCCTCCAGTGGATGCCTGGCGCATTTAAGGTGAAGAGGAATCATCTTACCTTGTTTTACAAAGCTGGTGCTGCCGCCCTGTGTGACCACATCTCACTGCGGTTCCCTCTCCTCCCACCTCCCATCTATTTACTAGCCTCCCGACTGCAAGATGTTAGTTTGCTCCAAGCACAGGACCTCCCTCTGCTTTTGCTGTTTTCTCTCCCCTAGCTTTTCTTAGACCTGGTTCTTTACAGTTTGACTGTCATCTGAGTATCTTTCGGTGACCACTCAATCTAAATCCCACTGTCACATTTTTTTTTTCATAATAAGCATCACCGTCGGAAACTTTTATTGATAATTTACTTATTGTGTTTCCCACCAGTGTAAGCTCCTTGAGACTAAGATTCTAGTCTGATTCAAGACTGTATGCCCAAAACCTAGAAGAAAAATAAAAGCAGCTCACATCTGACTGCTTAGTGGGGACCATGGGTTCAACTGAATCCTTTACAGGCAACCTCTCATTTACTTTTCAAGGGCCCGGCGTGAGAGGTAGACTGCTATTTGCCCATTTTGTAGAGTAAGGACAAGTTAGACACTGAGAGGTGAAGTAACTTATCCAAGGTCATCTAGGTAACACTTGGGAGAGCTGGGTTTGAAGTAGGTCAACTCCAGGGCCTATTCGTTGAATGCTGCACCTTATACACCTGTGAATGGCACATGGTGGTTCGTAAATGATGAGTGGTTAAATGGATGAACCCAGTGAAACAGCGGCCAAGTTGAAAGAAAATGCACAGAGCTGGGTGTAGACGAATTAGTTAATTAGGGAGTAGATCAGAAAAAGACATCAGGAGGTCTGACTTCTGGGCAGATGCTCATTAGCTCGGTCGAACAACTTATCTTTTGAGTCTCAGTGACCACATTTCTAAAAAAAAATTGAGGGAGGGTGCTACTAGTCCTAGGTTCTGCCTAGGATAAGATGAAGCTAAGTGTGGAAGTGTTTAGAAATGGTAGTGTTTTGTGGTGGCCTCTATCCTTAGTCTAGCATAGTACTTAGCACATTTGGTGCTTGCTAGATGTTACCTAGTCTTGACCTGGCCAGAGGGGAGACAAAATGGGGAGGAGATGGCTCATGTTTGAAGGCTGAGAGGCAGGAGCCTGAATGGAATTTAGAAAAGCACCCTTGGCTCTGTTTGGGTGTTCTCTCACCTTTGTCACCTGGTATCCAGTGTTTGGGAATGTTGGAAAGTTAGGTCAGTCAGGGTCTTCTAAGATTCAAGGGAGTCCCTTTGAAGGTGAGTTCCTCTAAGTTGATAGAAGATCATCATTTTTTGGGGGTATCATGAGAATAGTATATTTTATTCCTAGTTCCCTTAACAATTCTGCAAAGTGTAAGTTCTTTTTAGAGATAGTCAGGCTTAGAGCTGTTAAAGAATTTGTCTAAAGAATTAACCTACCCGAGTGACTGATGGGACTTTAGTCCAGATCTTTTGGGTGCAAGAATAGCCTTTTCTCACTACTCCAAGCTCACTCCCTCAACGATATGCAAGGCAGCCTGAAAATTGTGTGTCAAAGCCTCTACCTGTTCTGACAGGGTACTGGGACCCCACTTAGTTCTCCCAGAGACTGTTGAAACTAGAGGGAGCTTTGGTGACTCTGAATGCTGGGCAAACTCATCAGAGAGAATGACTTGCCCAGATGCACACAATGGGGTGCATGGCCCCATACTATGAGAGACCCACCCTCCCTCCCTTCCTTCCTTCCTTCCTTCCTTCCTTCCTT
>NW_024423786.1:859343-914972 GCF_017311325.1 Ursus maritimus
CCTCCCTCCCTCCCTCCCTCCCTCCCTCCCTCCCTCCCTTTCCTCCTTCCTGCCTTTCTTCCTCCCTCCCTCCCTTCCCTCCTTCCTTCTTTTCTTCTTTCCACTTGTGTGCCTGGTTTGGGAGGGAGGGAGTGAGATTTGAGAAGGGAGATTTGAGAAAGGAGGTGATGGCAGTGAAGTGTTTGGGTGTAGGGGCTGCTTCTACTAGCAGAATTACTTGAGGATTGAGGAGTACACTTTGTTCTTAAGCTGGCAAGTAAAACTCAGTACAGAAGATCATTGGATGAACCAAGTGAGAAGTTACTTTAGTAGAAGGTAGATGCCAAAGAAGACTATCTGCCCCAGGTCCTTCAGAGAAAGTTCAATATTCTTAAAGACCACTCATTTTTAATCCCCAGGCCCTGATCTTGGAAAGTGCTCTAGTTCCCTTAAGATTCAATGCTAGGGCCTTGCTACTTTGCACACTTATTTGCATAAATTTACATAGTGAGTTCAAGCCCTAATTCCATGGAAGGTAAAAGAATTTAATTAATGCAAAACACTGCAATTATATTCAACTCCAGTTTTCAGAGCAAGCATGTGTGAAATACATAAAGATTTCATTTTATCCAGTATATTTAACCTCATCTTCCAATGAGAGAAGGCACCCACATGGCAATAATGTGCTGTGTGTGCCCACTTTTCCTCTTCTCTGCCTCATGGAAGCAGCCATATTTGGTAATTCGGATGAAGTTGGTTGCTATTCAACATGTAGACTCACTCTTCTCCAGCCTTTTCCCCTTGCAGCTGCTCAGCTGCCTGCCATTCTTCCCAAGTCCCCTCCTGGCCTGCTGCATGATCCCTGTGTCCCCAGGCTCATTACACACTCAGGGCTACATCACATTTACCCTTATCTATCGCTTGCATGAGGCAAATCTGGACCACTGCTGAGGGGAGGACCAAGGAGGATGTAGTAAGATGCACAAGAAACAGTCCCCAAACATGCCATTGCCAGAGAAGCCGTATGCCTGAACACCACCTGTAGCCACTGTTTATCATCCAGCACCTCAGTAAATGCTTCCCTCGAACAGGTGACTTGCCAGGCCCTGAGCCTGGCCTTGCAGAGACTATAAGGGATGAAGCACAAGGTCCTTGCCCTCATGGACACCTCAGCCCAATAGCAGGAGCAGACCAAAAGAAAGGAAAGAGGCAAGCGAATAAAACACTGCAAGTGTCGTGATGGAAACAAAAGTGTGCAAAGCAGCAGGGCTCCCTGCTTGAGGTGGGATGGCAGACACTGCCGTCCTGAGAAGGCGACGTTGAAGATGCGCCTGAGCCGGCCCTGAGAAGCGTGCGCTGTGCTGCGTTTTCAGAGCACTAGCTCAGACATTCCCCTTGCCAACCCTGTGAGCTGTTCACCCCATCTCAGACATGACACAGATTCAAGGAGGTGAAGTAACCCGAGGTCACAGCTAGTTAGTGGTAATGCTGGAGGCTCAGACATGCCAGCTCCAGGCCATGTGTGTGACAGCTACACGGGTGGGGATGTTGAAGAAAGTTGGCCAGGCGTTGAGCCTAGACAGGTGGTGGGCCCTGAATGCCAGGGAGGGCTGTCTACAGGTTTCCTTGGAGGCAACATTGCAGGTCTATAATCAGGAGTGGCGCTTCAGAAAGATTTTACCTGATGATGGTGATTTTTCTTTTCTTTTTTCGAAATAGCATTTTTGAAATGTCTTTTACGTGTAAAATTCACCCATTTGAATGATTTTTAGCATGTTTATGGAGTCGAACAACTGTCACCACAATTGGATTTTAGAACATTTATTCACAAGACCTGAAAAGATCCTTTGTGCCTATTTGCAGTCAAACCCCACTCCCTCACCCAGCCCCAGGTAACCACTAATCCTTCTGTTGCTATGAATTTGGTTTTTCTGGACATTTCATGTAAATGTACTCACACATCTTTTATGTCTGGCTTCTTTCACTTAGCATAATGTCTCTGGTGTTGGTTTGTTGATGTAGCATGTATCAGGACTTTGCTCCTTTTTATTGCCTGGCTGTACTTCTCATTTGTTTATCCAGTCACTAGTTGATGGACATTTGAATTGTTCCAGTTTTTCACTGTTGCGAATAATGTTGCTGTGAACATTTGTATACAAGCTTCTGTGTGTGTGTGTGGACATATATTTTCCTTTTTCTTGGATAGATACCTAAGAGTAGAATTGCTGGGTCATTCTATTTATGAACTTGGTGAGTTGTTAGGTTTAACTTTTTAAGAAACTGTCAAACTGTTTTCTAAAGTGGCTCAACCATTTTACATTCCCACTGGCAATAGATGAGGGTTCCATTTTCTCCATATCATCACCGACACTTGTTATTGTTTATCTTTTTGTTTATAGCCATTCCAGCGGGTGTGAAATGGTATTTCATTGTGGTTTGAATTTACATTTCCCAGGTATCTAATGTTGGACATCTTTTCATGGGCTTATTTTCCATCCATATATTTTCTTTTGTGAAATGTGTATTCAGATATTTTGCCCACTTTTCCTAGAATTATCTTTTTGTTATTGAGTTATAAGATTTCTTTATGCTGAATACAAGTCCTTTATCATATTACACATTGCAGTATTTTCTCCCAATGTATGGCTTGTCTTTTCATTTTCTTAATGGCGTCTTTGAAGTGCAAACATTTGCAATTTTGATGAAGTTTAATTTATCACTTGTTTTCTTTTATTAATTGTGCTTTTGGTGTCATATCTTAGAAATCTTTGCCTAACCCAACATTATGAATATTTTGTCCTGTATTTTTTCCAAGAGCTTTATAGTTTTGGCTTTTATATTTAGTTCTATGATCCATTTTGAGTTAATTTTTATATATGTTATGAGGTAAGACTTTAAATCGGGTTGGCAAAATTTTTTTTGTAAATGACCAGTTGGTAAATACTTTCTGCTTTGCTGACTAAGAGGTCTTTATCATCACTGCTACTCAACTCTGCCATTGTAGGGTTGAAGCAGCCACAGTCAGTATGTAAACAAATGGGTGTGGCTATGTTCTAATAAAACTTTATTTATAAAAATCAAGTGTTGGGTTAGATTTGGCTCAAGCACTAGAGTTTGTTGAACGCTGATCTAAATCCATCTTTTTTTGCATGAAATATCTAAAATTTTCAAATTTCATTTGTTGAAAAGACTATCCATTTCCCACTTTGGGACCTTTGTGATTATCAATTGACCATAAACATAAAGGTTTATTTCTGGACTCTCAATTCTGTTGAGAGTACCATTGATCTGTATGCTATATGTCTATGCTAGTATAACACTGTCATGATTATTGTAGCTTTGCAGTAAGTGTCAAAATTGGGAAATATAAAGATGCCAGTTTGTGTGTTTTTTGATTCTTTTGGCTGTTCAGAGTGCTTTGCATTTCCATACACATTTTATGATCAGTTAGCAACCTCTATAAAAAAAGCCTATTGGGATTTTTGACGGGGCTTGTGTTGAATCTGTAGATTACTTTGGGGAGAATTGCCATTTTAGCAATATGGAGTCCTCTGATCTATGAATATGAAATCTCTATTTATTTAGATCTTTTAAAACATTTTTCAGCAATGTTTTATACTTTCAGTGAACAAGTCTTACATTTCTTTTCTTAAATTTATTTCCAAGTATTTTATTCTTTTTGATGCTATTATGAATGTAATTGTTTTCTTAATTTTTGGATTTTTCATTGCTAGTATGTAGAAATACAATTGATTTTTGAATATTGATCCTGTATCCTGCAACCTTACTGAACTCATTTATTCATGTAGTTTTTTTTTTCTGTGGATTCTTTATGATTTTATATAGGTAGGATCATGCTGACTGTAAATAAGGAAAATTGTAACTCCTCCTTTCTGGTCTGCATGCCCTTTTTTTAATTTTCTTCCTTTATTGCATTGGCTAGAACCTTCAGTAGAGTATTGAATAGAAGTGGTGATAGCAAATGGCCCTGCCTTGCTCCTGGACTTAGAAAGAAAACATTCAGTTTTCCACCATCAAGTATATTAGCTGTAGGTTTTTCATAGTTGCCTTTTATAAGATTGATGATTTTATCTTTTAATATTCTCAGTTACCTCTTCCTCTCTATTATATCCTGTTTTTTGTTTGTAGGCTCTTGGAGTGCAAAGACTGTTTTATTTATTTCAGTGTCTGGCTCATTAATATGGGCATGTTGGATTGCATGTTTGGATTAATGAACTGATGATCCTTCTTTTAGCCAAGTTGGTGATCTTTGGCAACTGCACATGAGAATTTTACTCTTCTGTTTGTTTTACATCCAAGCTTTAATACAAACTTGTTCCATTTGTATGCAGTAAACTTCCTTTTCACCTTGGTATTGCCCAGTGATATGCTTCTTGAATCTCAGCATGAATGTTGATGCTCCCTATCATACTGTTTTACATTATATCCTTCATGGGGCACCTGGGTGGCTTAGTTGGTTGGGTGTCCGACTTGATTTCTGATCAGGTCATGATCTCATAGGTCGTGGGATTGAACCCCACCTTGGGCTCTGTGCTTTGCATGGAGTCTGCTTGAAAGCATCTCTCCCTTTACTCCTCCCCCCTCTTGCATGCACTCTCTCTCTCTCTCTCACTCTCAAATAAATAAATAAATCTTTGTATTACGTCCTTCATCTTAGTTGACTGCTTAGAGGCAGCGTGGTGAACAAAGTGTCTCAAAAAGACCTGGCCTTGGGTGCCTGGGTGGCTCAGTCAGTTAAGCGTCTGCCTTTGGCTCAGGTCATGATCCCAGGGTCCTGGGATTGAGCCCCACATCAGGCTGCCTAAGCCTGCTTCTCCCTCTCCCTTTGCCTGCTGCTCCCCCTGCTTGTGCTCTCTCTCTCTCTTTGTGTGTCAAATCAATCAATCAATCAATCAATCAATCTCGAAAGAAAGAAAGAAAGAAAGAAAGAAAGAAAGAAAGAAAGAAAGAAAGAAAAAGAAAGAAAGAAAGACAGACCTGGCCTGAGCTCTGACACTCAAAGCAGTAAGTCTGTCTTCTTTTATGCAAGGTGGACCTGTTTAGCATAGGTGCCTTGAAGGAGTTGGATCACAAGTCCTCTCGGACTTCCCCAGCTTTAACACTCTGTCTGGCTGACCATTTGGAGGAATGTAGTTAATGGGGCCACAATAGGAAATGCCAACTTGGAAAGTCAGGAAATGGATGGCCAAGTTCCCTAAGCTTTTCTGTGAGTGGCGTGTGGATCCAGATGTCAAGTCCAGCAAGCATTGCTGTCCCGCATTGCGTGCCAGTCCCTGGGCTAAGTGCTTGCCCAGGTGTTATTCTTTTTGATGCTTCCAAAACATTACATCCGACACATGGTGAGGTATCAGAAAACAAAGTGTAGCCAATTCCGCAGGGAAGCAGAGCACTCTAAGTTTCTCTACCCTTCCCCCTTCCGCTGCTGAGGAGTAGAGGATCATCTTAAAGACTGATGAAGACTCAGGTACCTGCATGTAGATACTTGCAGTGTCCGCCATTCACCTGGCTCAGGGGTTCCCAAACTCACTGTGTTCAAGGGCAGGAAAGGGCTGGGCATACAACCATGCTGTACTTAAGGGGCAGATCTAGCAACTTGCAAGGATTTTTTGAGCATCCTTTAAATTTTCGCCTAATAGTACTATAGTGTAACCAGTAATGACATTTAAATACTATAAGAGTTAAGGTGATTTCTACCTTCCCTTCTTTCTGACTTTTGAATATAACCTGTGTATAAGATGAAATTCCATCCTAATAATATTCCCTCACTGTGTCACAGTATGGTGTTGAAGATCTTTCTCTGTAAAAGTATAATCTATAAAGTCATGTAAATATAAGGATAGTTGTGACTCTGACTCTGACTAAGTTCATCTTGGGTCACTTCCCTCATTTGGGAGGTAAAGACGCTGCACTAGAAGCATCTTTGATCCTTCGGGTCTCCAGTCTACCTTTTCCACCTCTTGGTGGGGGGTCACTGCACGCTCTTCTGCAGCAGCTCTGGCTTCCAGATCAAACCTGCCGGCTCTCCTGTTTCTCTGCAGCTGATGGAGGCTTCAGAATGTTTCCTAGTTGAACCCTCTTTCCTTTCTGCACCATGGCCCTGGCCGTTCTCTTTCATCCTCATTTGTGAGCTATTGACTTTTGGATTCTAAATATCTAACCCAGAGCTGTCCCATTGCACATCGCGTGGGTGCATGTAATTCACTACATCCGCTGGAACTCACCTGCGTCCCCCTCCTCTGCTTCCCTCAGAATCACTTGTGTTTCTTATGCTATGGATGGCTCCAGCCAGCCAGCCCCTCAGCCAGAAAACTGGGTCCCACATTCCTTTTTTTCTCTACATTTAATGACAGATCTTGCGTTTTCCCTTCTAGCCATTTCTGTTTTTGCCTCTTTTTATCCTTGCTAACTCTTTATCTTTTTCCAGTCCATTCCATCTTCCCTGGACCATCTGATAAATTGTTCTTTTTCCCAGTAGACTTGCCTCCCACAAATCTATACCTCCTGGTGCTAGCAGGGTCATTTTAAAAAAACAAAAACAAAAACATAAATTTTACTTTTGAATAAGCTTCAGGCAAATGGTATTACAATTCAGGCAGTTCCAAAGGAGGCACGTAGGGAAGAAGTTCACTTCCCACTTGTTTTGTCTGTCTTGTCCTCTGCAGCAGTCACCGTTACTGGCTGGCCATGTCAGTGATTGTGCAGAGTTAAAGCTAATTATGCCACTCCCTTAGATTCAAGGCAGATTCTGGGGCCTGGCTCATGGTGCCCTCTGTGTGCTGGTGCCACTTGTTGCCTTTCGTTGCACGTGATGGCCGGGAGGACACCTNTTCCTGCTGTATTCTGAGCTGCTTCCTGCTTCCCTGCCTGTGATTCTGTTCTCGTTTGTCTGCAGTATTTTATCTCCCTGCGACTGGCTAACTTCCTTGTCATCCTCAGGACCTTCTGAAAGGCACCCTCTGTGATGTCACTCTGTTTCCCTGGGTTGTCCTGTCCTGGGTCTTGCAGACTTTGTGCTCACCTCCCAGTGCTTACTGTGAGGGCAGAAATGATCTGTTCCTTGCTTCCTTCGTTACTGCCCGTGAGCGGGAGTTGCATCTGTTTGTCTTTCTGTCCCCAGTACCCAGCCCAGAGCCGGTTTCTCTCACCCCAACCCGTAAGTCTAGAAACTTTGTGGTATTAATTAATTTGAATTGATTGCCAACATTTAGAACTTGGAGGCTTTACATCAATTCAATTTTTAGCTCTTTGGGGAAAAAAAATTGAAAGTCTGGTCCACATTCCCATATGGCGATATTTTCTTGGAGGTGTGAGATAGTTGCCCTCTCTGGGGGGCATATGCTTTCATCATGGTCCCTACCATGTTGTCCTTGCACTGTTTTTGTTTTTTTTCCCTACCAGGCCCATTCTATTAATTTTGTCGCTTGCCTGACGCCTGTGGACATTTGTGTTTGGCCCGCTCGATGTAGGAGGTCTCCAAGGGCTCTTCTTGTTCTGACATTCTGGGATTTAAATCTGTGGTGAGCAGCCGGTGGATCTAATTTGAGCTCATAGAAAACTGAAAGACTAGTGAACGCAATCTCCAAGGCAACAGCCTGAGGCAAGGAGAGGAATCTTTTTAGAACCACGAGATTGGGCAGTGCCTCTCTGGGGACGAGGGTGTCCAGGCACCAGGAGCCACTGACAGACTCAACTTCCTGCAAGCTCATTCTTCTGGAAACTGCCGCAGGTGCTCAGCCTGACTGGAGAAGCCCTAGGCCCAGCTTGGAGAGGGTAGTGAGCTGCAGTTTATCTGCTGGCGCCCAGCGGATCCTCAGACAATGTTGCCCTGAATGGCCTTGGCCGCGGCCGTGCGGGCCTCGTTGTTGCCTTCTCACCACAGAACCTCGGGCAAGCTGCTTCTCTGCACCGCACCTCCTCCACCCTTCCTTGAGGAGGATGCCTCCTCTCCTGCCCAGAAGTGAGCTGGGGCTGTGAACTCATTTGGTGAACATCAAAGCATTTGCTAATGTAAAGAGTAATGCTTAGGAAGCTGCCCCCACACTGCTACTTCGCCCATGTGTCTAGATGAGTAACATGTTAAGACTAAAAAAGTGCTAGTTTTCATATTGACATTCTCCTAATTTAAGTAGGCTGGCTGTTGTGTGAGTACATAGTGCTCCCCCTCCCCCTCCCTACCCGGGGGCTCAGTGAAGCATCAGTGGGGGAAATATGACTTGCAAATATTTTGTTTTTCTTGAATTGGCCATTCTGAGAACATGGTTACTTGCCACGTCAGCATGGCTCTGTACTCCTGCCTTACTTGTGCAGGTATCTCTGTTAGGTGCCCAGGGTTGGGATCCATGTCTTGGCCTGGACACTGAAGACTTCCTATGATCTTGGGCAAGTTGTCTCACCTCCCTGACTCCAATTTTTTCATCTGTACAATGGGAATGCGTTTAGCCCGGGGCCTGGCCTGGGAGCTTGCTCAGTGGATATTAGGTAGGCTGTTGCTATCATTATCTCTAAACAGGAGCTCCTGTCCCCACTCCTACGTCTGAGTTCCTCCGCCCCAGCTGTGAGCTCTGTTGCCCTGCTCTGGAGTAGGGGGGCATGACATCCGCTCTCTGGTCTGCCCCATGGCACTCTGATGCCAGGGATTCCGTAATTTCTTTCTCCACAGGCAACCTCTTGCAGCGTCCTATGTAGTGTGTTTACTTGCCTGGGGAACAGAGCTGCCTGAATGGATTTAGAATGTCACACACACACTTACAGAGCAGTGCTCTGCTCAGCGGTGGTGCCTCCCTCCCCAGTGAGCCAGGCCTGGGCCTTGCTGTCATCTTTCCCTCATTTTTCCTTTAAGACTTCCTGCAAAGTGCATCTTATTTTTAAATGCCAACTGTTCATAATTTCTCATGAATCCTTTCAGGCTTTTTCCAAGCCTCCATATACAAGCACCCTCTTTCCCTTTTTATAGCACAAATGAGAACATAGTGCATATACCACTTGGTAAATTGCTTTTTTCACTTGCCCTGTGCATTTATTCAGATGCCAGATCTCCAGCTACTTCACTGGTGTGGAGTCTTTTGCAACCACCCCCGCCCCGACTCCTGCAGAGATGACACTTCTAGCCTTCTTGCTCGTGATGTGCACTGCTTGTGGCAGCGACCCCGCCTCCAGCTCTTTGTGACCTCAGCCCCTCTAGCTGCTTTGCCAGGCTATTCTGTGTGAAGAGGAGATTGTGACCAAGGCCCTGCTTAGAAAGCGTCAGCAGCTTCTAGTTGACTGCAGAAAAAATTCCATTCTCCTTATCTTGTCCTTCAAGGCCCTCACCAGGTGGAGCCTGCCAGCCCTGCACGTCTTCCTTCCTTCATGGACCTGTGCTCAGTCTAGCCGGACCTCAGACTTCTCCCTCTGTGCCTTCTGTGTGCCCTTCCTTTCTGGAACACCCCTCAACTCCTACCCTTGTCTGTGGTCATCTGTTCAGGCCCATCTCAGGCCGTCTCCCTTCTACCTGATACTTAGGCGCCTGCTGGAGAACTCCTGGGTATGCTAGCTCAGCTTCTCTCACCTGACGGCTTAGCAGCTCATGTTCTCTCATGTTTCGCCTCCCTGCCCCCCCAACCATGTCTGACCATAAGCTCTTTGGGTACAAAGTTCTTGGGTGTTACAGCTTACATACTCCATTGTAGTAGTTCGGTGTTATGGACCTGGGCCTTTAATAAATATTTCTTTAGTTCATGTGTTTAACAAATATTTGCACATCTCTGGTGTCCAGAAACTTTCTAGGCCCTGAAGATACAGCAAGGGCAAAAGAGAACCCCACGGAGCTTGTGTTCTGGTGGGAGTGATGACAAGCAGGTGGTCACATGTGTGTTCTGTGCCGTGGCTAACAGCCAGTGCTGTGAGAGAAATGAGGCCGAGGAAGCGAGGGAAGGAGTGATGGTGGGGTCATGACTTCAGGCAGGGTTGGCAGGGAAATGCAGGACGTGCCCTTTGTGGCTGGGCCTACTTGTGACTGACTGGTGTTCCCTGGCGTCTCTTAGCAATCTTGACTCCTCTGCCCTTCATTGCTTTGCTGGTAGCTATCCCTTCTGGGGGGGCCCTCCTGCCTGTGAGTGCCACTTGGCCAGTGCCTCTCTCCCTGCTCTTGTCAGGGTCAGCGTCCCTTTGCCCCCACAGCTGGCTGGCATGGTGGTTCAGGAGTCAGGCAGCCTGCTGTGCAGTGGGGCTCGCACCCTGGAGCTTCCCAGCAGGGGGCGAGTGCTTCAGTCTTTTTGTGCCTTGGTTTCCTCAACTGGAAAGCAGGCATCATACTGGGAGGATTAAGGAGGGGGTCTGTGCAGAGTGCGTGCTGACTGCATGTCATGGTTAGTGTTAGTAGAGGCCATTACAACCGGTAGCTATTGTGACTCTGATCTGCTCTGAGATTTTGGGTCAGCGGGACAGTGCTCACGCCTGTCATCATTCTTCCGTCACAAATGAGGAATACCCATGTGTGTTTTGTAAAGCAACATCCTGCTCCCCAGCCTTCTAGTTGTGAGGTGGCCACGTGACTTACAGACCTGTGTGGTTTGATAAAGAAACCTCTTAACCCGCTCTCTGGGAACTTGCCTGTACATCAGTGCTTTCGGGTGAGGGAAGCGTTTTGGTTGCCATCATGGAGTGGTGAGTGGTAGGAAGTGGGGCCTGGGTTCCCGGCTGTGTTTGTTACCATGGCAGTGTTGAATTCTCTTTGCACGTGTGCCTTCGATTGAGGCCTGACTTGGGCTGTCTGCGGCCTGCCCACCCATGGCCACAGTGCTGGTGGAGGGTTGTGGGCTGGAGCTGGGAGGAGGTTGTCCCTGGAGACTCGGGGAGGCATCAGGCGCATGTGCCATGGTGGAGGCAGAACAAGGCCCCCTCCTCAGCCCTCACATCACTCGAGGCTGAGGGCAGGTCCAGGTTTGAGTCACCAGTTGTCAGAGCCAGAGGGTGCTTTAAAAAAGAATCTGCCCAATTTAATTTTGTGCAGATTATGGGAGAGGAGGGAAGAAACCTGCTCAAGGTCGCAAAGCTGCACGTGGAACACTTAGCACAGCACTCAGTTTATAGTACATGGCAGCTGTTAACTATTGTTACTGTTATTGATTAGTTCATGCATTTTCGCACACTCGGTATGTGCCTCATATGGGTGATAATTAATATTTGTAATGCTGCTTTGCCGTTTCCCATAATAGCTAATATTGGTTGTTGACTTGGTGCCGACTGCTCTGTGTAGATTGCTGCATTTAATCCTCGCCACAGCCCCACAGTCTGGATCCTTAATTATTTCCATCTCACAGATGAAGAAACTGATTTACAGCTAAGAAGTCCCCTGCCCAAGGTCATGTAGTTAGCAAGCAGCTGAGTTGGGATTCAAACCCAGGCCTGTCTGCTCCCAAAGCACTGAACCTCTGAGCTGTACAATGTAGTCAGTCCAGCCTCAAGGGGCCCTCATTTTTTAGGTGAGAGACATGATGCTCAGAGAAGCCAGAGAACTGGGTCCAGGCCACACGGCGGAGCGCAGGTAGCGCTCTTCTTTCCCTGCACTGTTCTGGATGTGGCCCTCTGTCTCCTGACCACACAGGATCCCGTCTGGCCACCTCTCACGGCACAGTGACCAGTGGGCCTCTGGCGCTGAGCTTCCAGACCCGTCTGGCTCTAGAGGCCCCCATTCTGGTTCTGTTGGTACAGGGAGCATTGCCCAGATGGTGTTTATTCTCGCATGACTACTGTGTGTATATGTATATTTGTTGATTAAAATATTACTTGCTGTATTTTGTAGCAACATTAAAAAATATTACAATCTCCTACTGCCAACAAGAGCTTGCCAATGTTTTCCTTAACCCCTCACTCACCAAGTGGTGTGGTTCAGTTGATGCCCCCCCAAGCTGGGCTGAGGAAATTAGAGCCTGTGACTCACCTTGTGAGCCTGTGAACCCCACCATAGCTTCCTTGTCCTTGGATCAGATTTGGGCTTTTTACATCAGTCTGCCAGGGCTTGTGCTCTTGCCTTTGACTGCCTCCTTGGCCTGGTCATCTGGTCCCATTCTCCTTCTCACACACTAGCCTTCTGTTAGGCACTTGGACGTGCCAGACTTAGTTCTTCTCAGAGACTTTGCACTTACTCGCGCCTCTGCTTGGCACTAGATCATTTTCTGCATGATCTCAACATGTCAGTATGGCCTCCTCATTTGGGACGGGAGTATTAACCTTAGTGTCCTCCCCTCTAAGGGGCCTTCCCCAGTGCCTGTGGCTTCCTGCACTGTCCCCCCTACCCCCGTCACTGCAATGCTGTGTTTTATTCTTTCCTAGTACTTGTCACCTAACGTGCTTCACTGATCTTTAAGACCCACGTTTTAATATCTCTGGAACAGGATATCATATAATAGGCGGAATATTAATTTCATTGGTGTTTTTTTGTCTTTCTTTAGGTTAAAAGAAAATAACAGTGTGATTTACAATTGACGGTGTCTTAGGTTGGAGGAAATAGAATTTGTGAAATTATTTGTTTCCTTATTTATTGTCTCTCACTTCCCCTGAGAATGTAAGCTCTATGAAACAGGGACTGTGTCTCTTTCACTGCTGTTTTATTGTTTCTTTTCACCCACTGTTTCTAGAACATTGCTGTCACACAATGGATACTTAATAAGCAGATACTTGATGAAGGAAAGTGGGTTCCCTTGGCCAGGCTTTCCTCTGGTCCCCATGTGGCTGCACTATGACGGTCCTCTCTCTGTGTGCAGTGCACGCTCTTCCTGATC
Organism: Ursus maritimus; assembly: GCF_017311325.1. Lineage (NCBI taxonomy): Eukaryota > Metazoa > Chordata > Mammalia > Carnivora > Ursidae > Ursus > Ursus maritimus. Next base: position 872,105 of record NW_024423786.1, read on the forward strand.
ACATGACCCTTTTCCACAGCAGGGATTGGGGCATTACCAGCATGGCTGCTCTTTCATGCACATCACACGTGTCATTGATGCTTCACCCACACCCATATGGATTCTAGGACCACCCAGTGCTGTCTTCCCTCAGGACACATGCCCCCCACCCCCGTCCCTCAGAGGACTGGCACATCTCACTGAGTCCACTTGCAGATGAAGGGAGGAGGGAAGCGATGCCCCGTGGTGTGCTGGTAAAAGTTTAAGAACCAGATCTCTGCTCAAGAAAGGGCCCTGATGTGTAGTATTTGCCCGTTTCTGTGGTGGAAATGCTCCCCATCATGGCCAATTTCAGGCTACTGTCATGAAGTCAACCAGCTTGCAAAATTGCTGAAAATTTTAAAATCAGCTCTTCTGAGCTGGCTCCAGCACACCATTGGGACACCCAAATCTTCTTTCCCTGCAGCCTGAGTTCATTGTTGAGTGCCAGGTCCATGTCCCCACCGCCTGGAAGAGCATTCCACCTCAGCCGTGCTGTCGCCCCACATCCAACCTGGTGTCCCACCTTGGCCCTCTGTGCGGCTAATTTGAGCAAGAAATGGACATGCTGCGCCGTGGAGCTACCCCTCCGCGTTCCAGTACTGACTCATTTCAGGTCTTAGTTGCTGCGGCCGTCATAGGAGGGAGCCAACGGGCTCATAGGGGCTCTTTCCCTGTTCTCATCTGAGATTTTATATCTACAGTCCAGCTCATTTGCTGCTCTTTCAAAATAGTCTCTTCTTGATTTCCCTTTTCCTGGCGTTCTCAAGTTGTCCCACTAACTACAGACCAAAACTCCTTTTTCTTAACTCTGCACTCTCCTTTGTTCCTTACTGAGGCAGCGCCAGGAAAAGCCTCCCATTCCATGCCACCACCGCTGTTGCTGGTGCCGCAGGCCCTTGTCACTTCATGACCAAGATCCTGCTGCCCATTCTACGTGCTCCCTGTAGCACTCCTGAGTCATCCTCTAAGAACACAGCCTGTGTTCTTGCCTGCTCTGAAACTTTCAGCAATGCCCTGCAATTGTTGGAGCCCTTCTGCCTGACTTCAAAGCTTCTCTCAGTACCGGCTTCATCCAGATGCACCTTTATAACCCACACCTTCCAAAATGAGTTTGGGCTGCAGGCACCCTGCTCTCTCACTGTGCCTCTTTTCTCAGTGCCCTGCCCTGTGCTGTGTGAGACATCCCCCCCCCCAGTACACTGTAGCATCTGTTCTGTCCAGTCCTGCTCCCACCCTTAGGAACCCACACAGGCGTACCTTTTGTGGGATGCCCTGCTTTTGTTGAGTGACATCCTGTCTGGACTGCTCATTTTGGTCCTTGGTTCTCTCTTCTTATTTGTAGCTGTTTTGTTGAGCTATGATTCACATAATATACAACTTACCCATTTAAAGTGTATAAGTCAGTGGTTTTTAGAATTTTCGCAGGGATATGTAACTATCATCACAATCATTTTTAGAACATTTTTCACCAAGCCCAAGGCAACCACTAACCTACTTTTTGTCTTTAGAAGTTTGCCTGTTCTGGACATTTCAAAGTGGAATCATACAACGTGTTGCCTTTTGTGTCTGGCTTATTTCCCTTAGCATAATGGTTTCAGGTTCATGCATTTGGTAACATGTATCAGTACCTCGTTCTTTTTTACAGCCAAATAATGTTCCATTGTGTAGATAGACCACATTTTACTTACCCATTTGTCATTTGATGAACATTTGGGTTCTTCCCACTTTTTGGCTATTATGGATAATGCTGATAAGAGAGCATTCATGTACGAATTTTTGTGTGGATATATATATTCATTTCTCTTGAGTAGATACTGGAATTGCTGGATCAAATGGTAACTCTCTGCTTAACATTTTGAGGAACTTCCAGACTGTTTTCCACAGTGGCGGTGGAACTTCATATTGCCATCAGCAATGTATGAGGGTTCTGATTTCTCCATATCCTTGCCAACATTGTTATTATCTGACTTGATTATAACCTTCCTAGTGGGTATGAAGTGGTATCTATCTCATTGTGGTTTGAATTTGCATTTCTCTAATGAGTAATGATAGTAATGATATCGAGCATCTTTTCATTTGCGTATTGGCCATTTGTATATCTTTCTTGGAGAAATATCTGTTCAGATTTTTTTTTGCTCATTTTTAAAATTTGGTTATTTTTCTTTGTATTATTGAGTTGTGGGAATTCTTCGTAACCCTTGTCACATGTATGATTTGCAAATATTTTCTCTCATTTTGTAGGTTGGCTTTTCACTTGCTTTATTGTGTCTTTTGGTACATAAAGCTTTTTAATTTTGATGGAAGTCCAAAATATCTAATTTTCTTTGGTTGCTTGTGCTTTTGGTGTCATATCTACAAATCCACTGCCAAAGCCAAGGTCATAAAGACGTACCTCTATATTTTCTTTTATTTACCATTATATTGTCTTAGCTCTTACATTTAGGTCTCTGATCCGTTTTGAGTTAATTTTTGTATAGCGTGAGGTAACTGTTGAACGTCCTTCTTTTGCATATTAAAATCCAGCTGTACCAACATCACTCGTTGAAGAGAACAAATGAGGGTTCTTTCCCCCATTAAATTGTCTTGGCCCCTTGTCAGTCAATTGAATGTGGATATACAGGCTTACTCTGGATTCCCAGTTCTTTACCACTGCTGTGTACGCTTGATCTTCTCTTGTCCTGTGTCGTTAATTCGGTATTTGAAATACTAGAGGGACTCAGTTATTATGTAATCTTTTGTTGCTAAAAAATGTTCATGCTAAACAGTCACAACACAGAAGTGCCCAAAGTGAAAGTCCTGCCGCGGCTGCCCGGGACCCCACTTGCAGGCTGTAACCATGGTGTTTCCTCTGTAGCCTCATAGATGTTCACTTCTGACCAGATACGTGTGTTTGTGTACACGCATATAGGTGGAGAATTCAAATGCACGGCCACATTTGTGAATGTGTACATATGCGCGTACTGACATTTATGTCTGTATGTCTGCGTTTCTACAACGGCATATCTCTTTTTACAAAATCGGGCTGTACAAAGAGTTCATTGACTTTAAACATCAGGAGGATATCCCATACACCCTTCCATGTCAGTCGTACATGTTTTACCTCATTCTTTCTTAATGGCTCCATCATATTTCATAGAAGGGTGTATACCATCATTTCTTCAACCAGTTTCTTATTGTTGCATATTTATGTTTTCTCCTTTTTTTTTTTTTTTTTTTTGCTACTCCATATCTGCTGTGTACATGTGGGAGCACTTTTCTCGGCTGGATACCTGAAAGTGGAGTTGCTGCTCATGGCTTTTGTCTTAAAGTCATTTTTAACGTTTTCCCCTCAACTGTGCTTTATGATGCCTTACACATATTAGGTACTTAATAAATATTTACTGAAGTGAACTCTTAAGGGTTTTTACTCTGGGTTTATCCCTAGCTTGCTATTTCATTTCAGTAAACTGTTTTATGACACCCTCATGCCTATTTCACTTCCTCTGAAATGAATGAAAGTGTTAGTTATCCAGTCTTCATTAGGGGAACTGTGGTGGAATGAGTCAAGCAGTGTTGTGATGTCTACTCTGTGTGTGGCACTGGGGATATACAGAGAGGAGTGAGAGGTCATCCCGGCCTTTGAGGTGTTTGCAGATCCTTAGGATGAGGCAGCTAGGATGTATGGTACTTCCCTAAGAGCACACTTGTGTTATGATGGGAGTGAAAAGGAAGGGGAGGATTGGTGCTTACCTTGGGTGCTGTCAGGGATGCCCTCAAAGGAAGGGGACGCTTTGGACAGGTGGAGATGTCCCGGGGTTGGATGGCAGCTGGTGGTTCTCGGCCAAGGAGCAGCATGATGGATGCAGAGGAGGTGAGGAAAGTGATTCCACGGAGTGCAGGGTGTGTGCAGGGAGCATTAGGAAACTGCTGGATGGGGCGCCTGGGCGGTGCAGTCGTTAAGCGTCTGCCTTCGGCTCAGGGCGTGATCCCGGCGTTCTGGGATCGAGCCCCACATCAGGCTCCTCCACTGGGAGCCTGCTTCTTCCTCTCCCACTCCCCCTGCTTGTGTTCCCTCTCTCGCTGGCTGTCTCTCTCTCTGTCAAATAAATAAATAAATAAATAAATAAATAAATAAATCTTTTAAAAAAAAAAAGGAAACTGCTGGAGAGCCAGCAGGGTCATGCTGTGGTCAGCCTAGAATCCAGACAGGGCTTTGGCACTAATCTGCGAGGCATTGGGCCACCTTGAGAGGTTTTTGGGTAGAATTATATTATTGAAGTTGGTCTGTAGGAAGTGGCGTGTTCAGCCAACAGGGGGCATGGATAAAAAGGGGCATCTTCATTTCCAGATGTTTCTGTGATATAACTTTTTCTCTGTCCCTCTCTTCCCATCCCTCAATTCTTCTCTTAGCTGTCTGAAAATGTGGTTAACCGCATGAAGGATTCCAGCCAGTCTTGCCAAGCGGGGCAGCCTGCTTCCTCTCCTGCTCATCCACCTTCTACATTTGGCACCTCTAAAGGCCCAGAGAAAGGTATGGTGGCTTGCAGGGATTCTGTGGAGGGCGATAGTGGGGTGCGAAAGGAATGACAAGCAGCCTTCCTGTCAGAACAGAGCTGACAGCTAATGTGGCTCCTTTTTGTCCCTGGATGATGTAAGCAACTCCTTTCTGATGACTGCTTTTCAGAAGAGTGTGGCTTTCGTGCATGACAGACGCTGTCTGCTCTGATGCAAGCAGCACATTTAGTCAGAGTGCCTGTGACTGGGGCCAGACTGGTTTCCCTCACTGTTTCAGTTTCTCCGTATGTAACAAATGAGGCGAAAGGGCTTGGTAACTCAGGTGGGAAGTTGCTGTTAAGGATCCCTAAGAGATGCATTGTCATTACTGTTCGGTATGGTTCAAAGAGTGATAGGGATTTATGTGAATTGGGCCAGCTTAAGGGAATTGAGTTGATGACTTGAGCATTGACCTCAGCACCTCGAACCGAGTGCTCATGTCAGGTGGTCCTGACCTGACTCCTGGGACAGTTCACCCTGGGCTTCTTTTTTTTTTTTTTTTAAGGTTTTATTTATTTATTTATTAGACGGAGAGAGAGACAGCCAGCGAGAGAGGGAACACAAGCAGGGGGAGTGGGAGAGGAAGAAGCAGGCTCATAACGGAGGAGCCTGATGTGGGGCTCGATCCCACAACGCCGGGATCACGCCCTGAGCCGAAGGCAGATGCTTAACCGCTGTGCCACCCAGGTACCCCCACCCTGGGCTTCTATCAAGGCCTGCCACCCCGTACCTTTCAGGGGTTCCTCTCCTGCAACCTCAGAGCTCATTTGTTCCCTCCTCTGTGGGGTCCATGACAAATTAAGAAATTTGTGCTTTTCTCCAAATGACAACTTTCAGCAAACACAAAGGAATGAAACAATTTAAAAAGGGATATAAGGTACAGAAATATTAAGATATTACAAATAAGGACAGTCTTTGGGGCAGCTGTTAATCTATTCAATAAATACCTCTTTATGAGAATCAGAGTCTTATTTATCACCTGCAACTTGTGTTTTCTGCCAATCTTCCTTGTTAGTTTGTAAGACTGTAGAAGATACCCCATCCACTCAGCGTTTACTGACTGCTGGCCAGGGATCAGGACAAGTGCCTCGTGCTGGTGCATGGTGGTGTGTAGACAGGAATGCCCCCCTTACGGCACACATGGCTCTAGTTAAGGAACCAGATGTATAGCCCTGTAGGTTACATGCATCATGATGAGGCAGCACTATGAGCGTTCCCATGGCCAGGGTAGCACAGAGGAGTGACTTGTTGTTTTAGGGAGGGGCTTCAAGGAGAGATGATGTTTAAATTGGATTTCGAAAGATAGAGCAATGGTAGATGGGCAGTTCAGGCATGGTGAACAGCGTAAGTATAGGTCCAGAGGGGTGGCACAGCCTGGCTTGTGTGGGGCCCTGGAAGTGATTTGCTGTCTCTGGAGTACAAAGTACAAGGAAAGGGGAGCTCTTGGGGCAGTGCTCAGAGGCCAGGTTACAGACCTCTGCACAGGGGCCAGAGAGCTCTGCCTGTATCCTTAACAGCCTGGGGCTCTAGCCATTCCCACTACGGGCTTGCCTCCTTATTGTCTGCCTCAGGGCTTCCTGAGCATTCGAGCAAATTGGTACCTGGTTTGGACCCACCCTGAGATCTTTTTGAATATCTATCATTGAGGGGGCAAATGAGATTCTTGAAACCCTCACTAGACGCTCTTGTCCTTTATAAAAGGGGTGTCTCCTCAGGATATCTCTAGCAGTTGGCGGGGTGGGGGGGAGGGGGGAGGTTGAAGAGGGCTCTAACTTAACCCAGTACACTTGAATAAACTGGATTAACTGCTGAGAGGGAGAAAATGATGAGGTAAGCAAAGAAGGCCAAAATCTAACATGCGCACGTCAGCGTCAGCTTCAGAAGATGAAAGAAGCACTGGTCTCAGTTTTGGTAGGTTTCAGCAGTTTAAGGAGCAAGAATGGTGGTTCATTTGTCATTTGGTTTTAGTTATAACAAAGTATTTTGCTGTTTAAATGATTGTGAGTTTGAGTTTCTGAATGTTGAAGAATAGTCAGCATAAATGGGCTGTCTTGAAGTTGACTAATTTTAAGATATTTTTACTTTTAAAATTGGTGTTTGCTTTCATTTTAGTGATGGAACAAGATTAGAAAAAGAAGTTAAAATTAAATCCTTATGTCACACCATGCCTCAAAATAAATGTCAGAAGAATTAAAAGATTTAAATGTATGAATTGAAGCCATAAGAGTACAATAATAGTACATATAAGTACAATAAGTAGACTTTCTAAGCACTCCATCAACTCCATCAAGAAACCCTAAATTAAGAAGAAAAATGGGAAATGGTAACTCTAAGGAATTAGACAATTTAGAAAAAAAATAAATGAAGGATGAATGATAAACTAGGGAACTCTAACATGACAGAATATTAACAGTCCTAATATATAGAGTTCTTAGAGATCTTTGACAACTCAATAGAAAATGTGTACAAATGGTTGCAAACATGTGATGAGAGTCTCCACTTTGCTAATAGTTTACTATTTTTTATTCCCATCTGAGAACCTGGCATGCTACCCAGGAGCACTTAGGTGTGCCCTCCTCGCCGGGTAGAGCACCGGTGTGCCCATCCTCCTGTGAGAGCTGGCCTGAAAGCAAGAAACATAGGATGATTACTTTTGGAAGTGCTTCCCTGAAGGGTTGAGTGCCAGAGCCTCTAAGTTCAACACACTTTAAAAGGTCTTGGCAGTGGAATAGCAAATCCTCACATGTTCTCTCACAAAGCCTGGTTCTTCTGCGGGTTTTTTGTGCAGTCCTAGATGCTGCTGCTTTAGAAACCTGTGATGGAGGGGGAGGACAATTAGCCAAGGCCACAGAAAGTGTTGAGCTTTGGCCAGAAGGTGGTTCAGGAAGGGTGAAAGCTGTGAGGAGAGGGGAGTAGCAAAAACTTCAGTGTCACCAAGTGGTGGAGAGATGAGTGGACTGGGTTTGCTTGGAAATCACCAAGTTCATGGCCGTTAAAAGGTAGGCCCTATAACAACTTAAGAGCCCAGTAATATTAAAGGTGATGCAGGTCAAGTGATAGATAAATGTCATTAATACGAGGCGTTTGCCACATTCAGGGTTAGAAATCTATAGAATGGTCTCCTAAGGGAAACATTTAAGGAGCCTCCCTACCCCCACCCCCGCTGCCAAAATAGAGACCCTGGAGGTTGTCTTTGAGCATGAAGCAGAGCAGTGGGTTCCCTCAGCTCTTCCAGGCCTGTGTTTGGGAGATGACCTAGATTCCAAGTAATTGTAGAGTGAGGAGTGATGGATTGGAAACACTGCACTCAAGTGACTGTGCCTGCTGCCTGCCCCATGCAGTGAGCAGTCCTGGCGCAGAGTGAGGGAGCAGACAGGCCTTTGGGCTGCGCCTCTCGAGACTGGCTGGATCAACGATGTGTCTGTGTCTGTCCGTGGGGCACATCCATCCAGGGGGTGCACTCCTGATCCCTTTCCTAATGACCTCCATGCCTTCGTGGATCTTAGGGTGCTGCTGATTGGCCTTTTCTTCTCGTCCCTTTGTAGACTCCAAACCGCCCAGGTCTGAGTACTGTGGTGGCCGGCAGTCCTCCGGGGTAGAGGAGGATTTCCTCAAGAGGTAAGACCGAGTGTCCACTCACCCCAGTCCTGTGCTCTGACTGAACGCTCTCTCCTCACCAGGTACCTCCTCCTTGCCTGAAGACCCAAGGGTTTGTCTCACTTATTTTGTCTTATTGAGATTGCATAAGAATCCTACAGTCTAAGTGGCACTGGTCCTAGTTTAAATATGAAGAAACATCAAAAGTGGCCTGGGAGGGTTGACTGCTGATGTTCTTAAAAATTCACTTTATTTTTAAAATTTCTTTTCCTTTTTAAAAAATTTTATTTAAATTCAATCAACATAGAGTATATTATTAGTATACTATATTATTATAATATACTATATTATTAGTATATTATATATAGAGTATTATTCAGAGGTAGAGTTTAGTGGCTCATAGTTGCATAGAACACCCAGTGCTCAGCTCATCACCCAGTTACCCCATCCCCCCAAAAATTCACTTTAAAAAGCTAGGACTAAGTATCCGAGTGGCTGGACCTTTTGTGTCTGTGTATGCATGCTGGCATATTTCTAGAGATACGAAGAAGAGAAAGAGCCCTCACAATTCTAACTAGTTGCCTAGATGGACTGGCTCCAGAGTGTTGGTGACTTCCCATTGGCACAGGCCACGCCCACAGAGAGCTGGCCACACCTCTGAACAGGGACCTGTGACATGTCCCCTGAGGCACAGAGACCCTCAGAATGCAGTGTGCTTCCTGATTGTGCCCCAAACTAGTTACATGACTCTGGAAAATCACTGCGTTACTCTAGGCCTCTGAGAAGGGCATAGCTGGAGTACCTCTTTGTTGGGGGTACTGTCTGATGAAACATGTTAATGTGCAGGGAGCACTTAAGCCGAGCACCCGGGAGAGTTCTCAGTGAATGTTAACTGTTGTTGTCATTGACTGACTTTCTCTCTACCCTTTAGGACACTGGCCTCTGTAACAGAGGACCAAGTGTGATAGCTTAGGGGGCCCAGTGTCAGCCACAGTGGGGTGGCTCCCTCCATTAGGTCAACCGAGCCTGGTGTGTTCATAGTCATGGATTGAAGCCCACATTCTAAGAATTTCCCCTTTCTGATCCTAGGAGGCCTCTCCAAGAATAACTAACCTGAAACTTTTTTTTTTCTTTTTATTTCTAAATATTTAAAAAATGTTCAACTAACACATGCTAATGAAAGACTTGGGAAATACATAAAATGAAAAAATCACCCATAGATTCAGAATAATCCCTGTTAATATTTTGGAGTGTTTCTGTCAAATGTCTTCTTTCCCCTAGTTCAGAATTATTTTTTCCAAGTTACATATAATTTTATATCTTTTTTTTTCACATAGTTTTATGGTTATTTTCCATTTGTTACACCTGTTTATAAACATTTTTATTTCTAAAAGTGTTTTTTATTGGTCCTCAATTTTTAGATTCAGGCTGCTGACAAATCTAAGAGTATATTGGTCTAATGATGACATAATATACCATTGCACAATTGTACCATATGTTCTTTAACTTGACCTTGATGTTGGACATTTAAGTTGTTTGCGTTTTTCTACACTATAATAAATAATTCTTGTAAGAGCATCTTGGTACTAATAACCTTTCTCTGTCTTTAGGATTACTTTACTAGGCAGAATGCCCAGAAATAGGTCAGAGGGTAGGAATACATTCAGGATGAAGAGTTAAATGTTCCAAATAAAAGACTGCTGTCGCCTAAAGTATTCCAGCTTTCAAGTGGAGGCAGAAGAATGTGGGGCTTCCCACCCTGTCTGCCCACTGTGTAGGAGTGGCTAGTCCGGGATCAAACCTGTGCCCCGAGAGTCTCTCATTTGGCATATGGCTGTCTGATTCCTCATCTGGTGGTCAGGTCTCCTTTTGTTCCTAATCTGTATTGTCCTGCCTGAGAGTGTTTCACTGTATCCCCTTGCCTTGAGAACTATCACTGATGCCTGAGCCTCTCCCGCTGGCCTCAGAGATCCCCTGGCCCACAGATCCCCATCCCCTGCCAGCAGCAGTGAGTATGCAAACCTTTTCTTGGCTACCTTCTGCCAGTCAGGCCATCTGCATCTGCTTCCCTCCACCTCTCTTCTGGCACAGGTATAAACAGGAGCAGGCCAAGGTCCAGGATGAGCTGTTCCAGGTGGTGACGAGGGAAAGAGAGGCAGCCACAAAGCACAGAAGTGTATCCCTGCAGCGGGGGGAGGGCAGCGCTGACCCAGAGAAGCACAAGTCAACCCAGCTGGTGAGTACGGATCTTCCTGAGCTGGCCTTTTGTATTCCAGGCCCTGGAGCTGGGTCTGTCTGAAGCCCTGGGGCTTGGTTCCACCTTTGTGGAAAGGGTGTCTTTCTGGGGGACGAGGGGCTTGAGTTCTTACAGCCTTGACTCTGCCACTGACTTGCTTTGCTACCTCTGACCTGTATTTTCAGTCTCTGGGGTGCGAGGTTATATGGTGAGGGCTGGATCATTCAGCAGTCTGGGCTCTCTGTCTGAAAAGTCACAGTTGTAAGTGGTATGTGCCAGGAGGCTGTGAAGGGAGAGCACTAGGGACTTGAGGGCATGCAATAATGAGATGGAGAACACAATTTGTTAAAGGTGGGCAGCATGGGTACGAGTCCTAGCTCTCTGCTTACTAGCTCGGGCCTGTCCTCCAGTGCCTGTGAGCCTTGGTCGAGGATCATGATGTTTGCACATAGGGTTGCCCAAGGGATTAGGTGAATAATAACTGTCCTGGGCTTAGCATGTGCCTGGCAGATTATAAAAACGCACTGTTATTGCTGTTATTGTTATTAATGCATTTGATTTATGGAAGACTATTAGTTAGGATTCTTTCTGTTGTGAGTGAAGGCTTTATGTCATAATCCCAGGAGTCGAGAAGTGCCCCAGGCTTGACTAATTCAGCACTGGCATCATCATGACCCCCGTTCTCCTGCTCTGCCATCTTCAGTGTGCCAGGGTGTCCTGAGGCTAGACATTCCCACAGGTCAACAACAGCTGCCCTTGCACCCCCCAGGTCTTATGCAGATGGGGACACACCCAGCAGAAGAAGAGAGAACTTTCCTGGAAGTCCCCAGCAGAAGGCCTCTGACATGGCACTGGCCTGAACTGTACCAGGGGCCCATGGCTCAGCCAGTCATCTGTAGAGGGAACACAGAGGGCTCCACTGAATGGAGCTGGGGCACTCTTCTAGTCCCACTGGAGAGAGGGTGGGCATCCAGATAGAAGTAGGACTGATAGTAATAATTCTCCCAATTCCATTTCCGTGTGGGAAAACCCCTCCACATCCAAGAAATTCTGACACCAGTTGGGTGTCCTTCAATTCAACTCTGTCCTGAGACTCCACAGGGTCAGGGTTCAGGGCACAAGACCGCCCTCTCCCCTCACTTCAGACACCACTCAAGGTCCATGTCCTCACCCGTGCTTCTGGCTGACTGGCTGTGAATCAGAGGTTCCCATGATCCCCTCATTGGACTGATTTGCTAGAGTGACTCACAGAACTCGGAGAAACATTTAACATACTAAAAGGATTATGAAAGTATTTAACTCAGGAACAGCCAGATGGGAGAGATCCATGGGGCAGGTATGTGGGGCAAGGGTGCAGAGCTCCCATGTCCTGTGCCAGTGCGCCCCTCCCCCAGAACCTCTATGTGCTCACCTACCTGGGAGCTCTTCAAATTCAGTTATTTTGGGGTGAGGCTTCATTACCTAGCCCTGACTGATTCAATCATTGGCCATTAGTGACTGAACTCAACCTTCAGCCCCTCTCCCCTTCCTGGAGCTCAGGGGTAGGACTGAAAGGTCCAACCCTCTAACCATGTGGTTGGCTCCACTGGTAACCAGTCCTCATCGTTCTGTGCAGTCCAAAAGTCATCTCATTAACGTAAGAAGAGATACCTTTATCTCTCTCATCGCTTAGGAAATTCCAAGGGTTTTAGGAGCTCTGTAAGAGTAGATAAAGACTAAATATTTAGTTCTTATTTAAATCATGATATCCCAGCAAGGAATGGGGGCGGGGCAGGGTGGGGGAGGGAAGAATGGCTGTAGCAGCCTGTAATGTTACCTGCTTCAGAGGCCGTGGGCTGGGAGACAAGCAGCAGCAGCCTTGCCCTGCCTTAGGTGGGTGGCCTGGTGTACCCTGTGCTGCACAGAAGGAAGTTGGAGATGAGGTGAGATTACCACTAGGGACTGTGCCCTGGGTGGTGGCCAGGAGGAACGCCTCTGCATAGATGTTGAAAGCTGCTATGGGCACATAGCAAATGCTGGTTGAACTAGGCCCTCTGGGAAATATGAACAATATAGGATCCTTGCCCTTGGGAAATTTTCATTGCAGTGGGGAACACAGACTTAAACCAAAAACTTGGAAAAAGGCCACATGGGTTTCAGTAAGCATGAAATGGACGTAAAGATGATGTGCATGGGAATGAATGCAAAGGCAGTGGTGTCAACTGCTGGAGGAAGACACAGCTTTCACCTCAGCCTTGAGCGATATGGCTGGGGCCCCCCAGGATGAGGGAATAGCTGTGGGGAGATAGATGGGTGGGTATGGAGGAGGTGACAGGACACAGTGAGAGAGGTGAGTGAGGTGTGAAGCCACCTTGAGGAAGGCCTTGAACACCTGCAGACTTGACCCACAAGATAGGCCACTGTGTCTCGGAAGAGTCCCTGGAGACCATGAGGATGGCGATGATGTGATCTGACTGGTGTTTTTAGAACCCTGTGGCATCCTGGTGAAGAGTCAGTTGGTGCAGAGAGAAACTGGGGTGAGGATGTGGTTTTAGGGGCTCTGGCATTTAGTCTCTGTGGGGCAGGTGGTTGTCACCCGTCTGCAGGGAGCCTGACAACCAAGTGGAAAGGACCCTGGTGCTGGAGGTGAAGGGTTAACCAATATGGCATGAGCGAACTAAGCTGGCCACCTGGGACAGTCACCTAGCAGGGAAAATTGCAGCCTACAGGTGTGGTGGTCTTTCTTCTCACCTGGAACGTGTTAATTACAATGAAAGGGAATTGACAGCTTCCTTTCTTCCACCTGTGAAGGAGAAGGCTGGGTCCTGCCTCCTCAAGACTGTCCTTGGAGGAGAACCTTTATAAGCGGGAAGGGACTTAAATGACCTTCACTACGGCTGTGCGGGTTTTCTTTTTTAACAAAGGTAACTTTAGAATAAAGAAAATACATCTTTATTTGATCCCCCCCCTCCCCAAATTTCTGGATGGATGATGCTCTTCTGAACCTGAGTTCTTAGGGAGTAGTGATGCACGTGACTTCCTTCATTTTGAAAATGTTTATTAATGACTTTTCTGCGTGTTCCCATTTTTTGACCTTTCAGCATCCATCTCTCCACGTGGTGGCTGTCCTGTTACCTTTTGGGCATTTACCTGTCTCCTGTTGTGCGTTGCCTAGGTGGGATTGCAATCCCAGTGCCCAACCTCCTTTATGGAAGCCAGATCTCTTCTCTCCCCCTGCCACGGCACAGCCAGGGCCAGAGGGCAGCCAGTCAGACCCTGTCTCTGGGGACTTGGTTCTGGGTGAGTGAAGAGGCCAGGGTAGGACTGTGCACTGCAGCTGAGGCCTGCTCATCAGGATCGTCACACAGTGAGGCTGTCTTGCTGTCTCTCACAGTTTGCATCCAGTCCTCTGCCTTCTTGAGGATTCAGTCATCTGCTGATGACCCGCAGTCAGCTCTCCTTTGCTTGTGTTAGCTGGCGTTGGTTTCTGTTACTGGTGCTGTCGCAGATGCAAAGAGACACATGAGCCTGGTTTTGAAGGCTTCAGCCAGTCGATGAGAACAGAGGAGGAGGGAAGCCAGTTTCAGGCTGTTTCTGTAAGTCAACAAGGGCATGAGGCACTCACCTACAGCCATCCCTTCCACTTGGGTTGTTGTGGCTGACAGGGCCTTTTAGTGGGGATCATTTCAAAGCTGTACGTGTGCTTTGGAGGATTGAAATAAAAGGAAAAAGATGGAGAAGGAACCTGCACAGAAGCATAGGGAATTTTCTTTCCCCATCCAAGCCTTCCATATGTACAGATTGAAGGAGCCCTCGTGTTTGGATCACAGCACGTTCTTCTGGCCTTGGGGCCGGCTTGGACCCCAAGGCGGACGTGGTGTGGTCTCTGGCTGTATGAGCTGGCTGCCCGCTTCTCCTTGGGGCTGCCTCTGTATGGCCATTGTCCTCAAGCCCTGCACCCTCGCACCTGTAGCCTTGTCTGGAGGACTTTTTCCCGAGTGTGCTGAGTGCAGTTTGACATTTAATGTGCTCTTCTGCCCTCTCTTTGACAATATTGATTTTCTAATCCTCTTCTGCATGAGGGAATGATTCAGCTCATTATTGGGAAAAGTTAATAAAGCTAATGACAAGGAAAGGTAATAATTTTTATAACCTACTTCTGATGACAAACGGGAATCCGTTTCCTATCTAGTGCAGTAGTGGGCTGTTCTTGAGTATGTTTATGTGTGTTCCCTGTCACTTGTAACACTGGTAGGGCCCCAGATATAACTGGGTTGAAGGCCCTTTGTTCCAGTGGAGCCTATGTTAGTAAGGTATGCTTTCTGAGTTGGGGGAGGAAGTTTGGAGTCCCTTATGTTCTAGAGAGAAATAAGAACAGAGTGGTTTCTGGGGCTAAGTCTTCTGATGGGCAGAGCTTTACTTTAGGGGAGAATGAGATTTATGACCTTGCCTGTTGGGATTCCTGATACATTAGGTATGAGATTGCAGTACACCTGATGGAAAGCAAAAACTTTCATTTCATTTCTTTTTTGGTGACTAATTCTTTTATTATTTTCTCTATGTAGTCTCTGCAAGCTTGTTATATTAGGCATTGGGTTCTTTTCTTGATAAAGGGAAACAAATGAGAAACAGCTTCTGTTCTTGAGAAACTCTGTTCATTACGAAAGGTAAGGATTCTCAGAAGTGACTGGACGGTGTCAGGGTCTCAGACCAAAGGGACAGGAAGGCACTAGAGGGGAAAGGAGGTGGTGACAACAGCCTCTTCCTGGCAGGGTGGGAAAGTCTTCTGAGGGGAGGTGACCCATGGCTGGGTCTTGAAGACTGAGGAAAGGCTCACCAGGTGGAAAAGTCTGAGAAAGGATGTTTCCGATGAAGGATGCAGCCCGAGCAGAGGCTGAGGGCGGGTGGGGACAAGCCGCTTGGCTGTGGTCTGGGGATGTGGGGTGTGGGGTGTGGCAGGCAGGTGTGGGCCTCGGATGAAATTCTGCAGGTCTGATGGCGACCTTTGGGGGAGCGTTTTCCTCTGCCTCAAAAGAGACACACAAGAAGAGAGAGCTTTCTTCTACTGGACAGTGGCCACGGGGAAAGGTCTGAAATGGCAGATGAAGAAGTGGGGACCAAATCCTGCCACCGGCCAGATGCTGTAAGCGAGTGCTTCTCCACCTGGATGTGTCCACCTGACCTAAGGACTCGCACAAGAAGAGTGGCTGTCCTGCTCCACTCTCCAGTCTGCAAGGGAGGTTTGATCTGTGCCTTCTTTTCATTGTTCCGATGCTCAAAGAAGCTGCCACCTTAGCGCCATGAAGTCTGCAATCAGGATTTAAGGAAAATGACGGATTTAGAAGTTTTTGAGTTGTAATTTTCTGAAATCCTGAGCGAGATGGGTTACAGCTATAGCCTTTCTTCCTAGTTCTCCCCTCCTACATCTTTGTAAGTCTCATTCCTCAGATTATAAGCTCCTCAAGGAGAGGAGCTGTGGTCGTCTCAGTAGCACTCAGTAAATTACAGATGTGCGTGGATGGTTAGGGAATCATGGCTAGCTAGAGCTCCAGTAGATGAGGGGTGTGGGGCAGTGCCTCCTGCTTCAGAGACTTTTTTTTTAAAGATTTTATTTATTTATGTGAGAGAGAGCGAGATGGAGAGAGAGAGCGAGGGAGCAGGAGCAGGGGGAGAGGCAGAGAGAGAGGGAGAAGCAGACTCCCCACTGAGCATAGAGCCCGAGTCGGGGCTTGATCCCAGGACCCCGAGATCCCAGGACCTGAGCCAAAGTCAGACGCATAACAGACTGAGCTACCCAGTCGCCCCCAGAGACTTCTGTATAGCAGTCCTTGTTCGGCTCTTGGAGGCCTGCTTACCGTGCCCCGTTGCGAATAGGTGGAAGCGCGTACTGATGTCAGCCTTCTCTGGATAGCAATTCACGGGTCTGACCTTTTCAAATAATAAAACAGAGAAAAATGAAACAAAACAGCCTTTCACTATGATAACATCTACACACTTGAGGTTTAACTTGCATGGAAGAAGGCAGAGGGTTGGCCTGGTGGCTCAGGCTGGGGGTCAGCAAGTTCTCTACTTGACACGCAGCTGAGGAGGCCTGACACCTGGGGGTAGCTGTTTGGCATGGCTGTTTGTTTTAGACCATTAGAGGCCTGGGGACTCTGGTGGCCTTGTCCTTATGCCTCCTCCAATTTGAGCTACAGAGATCTTGAATTCCTTTGGAGATGGCTTTATCAGCACCTAGATGGCTGGTAAAAGCCATAATCTGAAAAAAACCAGAGTCTGCCATCTATAGCCCCTTTCTTTGCTTCCCTAAATCTTGATTTTTTCTTTCCTTTTCTAGATTAGATCAGGGATTGACAAACTTTCTCTATAAAGAGCCAGATAGTAAATATTTTAGACTTTGCAGGGCCACATGTGGTCTCTGTCACACATTCTTTGTTGTTGTTGTTTTTACAGCTCTAAAAAATGTAAAAACACATTCTTCCTCTGAGGCCATACCAAAAGTGGCTGTAGGTTGGATTTGACAGGTGAGCTGTGGTTTGCTGACCTCTGGACTAGACAGTCCAGCTCCAGACATTGTTTGAGTCTGTGTGAGTCACCAGATGCCTCAGGCAGCAGGGGGCAGTGGTGCTGACGGGGACCCTGGCTCCTCAGTGCTTTTTACTCCTGTGAGAAGTTTCACGGCACCGCGGTACCTGACCGCCTCAGTCTTCTGATGAGTCAAATGAGGACTTTTCTGGGGACAGCCCAGTGGACAGCTTGGGAAGAGTCATGAGCTTTAACTCCTGATTCTTTTTTACATTTGGCATTTTTTAGAGTTTCCATTTCTCTGCTGAAATGCCCCATCATTTACATGTGTTGTCCACCTTTTCCTGTGGCTCCTCTAAACCTGTTTATCATAATTATCTCAAGTCTCTGATAATTCCGACATCTGGGTCATCTCTGAGTTTGGTTCAGTTGATTATTTCCTCTTTCCATAATGGGTCCCATTTTCCTACAGCTTCATGTGCCTTGTAATTTTTTATTGATACTGGACATCATGTGTGGAAGGACGTTAGAGGCTGAGGAAAATAGTGCTCATGCCCAGAAGCGGCCATCTTCTTCTTTTGACAGGCCATGAGTGTGGGAGGCTGGGTACATCTAGTCTGTACTTGAGTAGGGTGTGGGCTCTGTTGGTGCTTCGGCTTCAGACTCTGTGAGGGTCAGACCCAAACCTTCTGTTCAGCAGGACTTGGGATCTGAGCTCTGCAGGGTTTGTCTGTGCTGTCCTGCTTTCCCATCAGACTTGTGGGAGGCCCTGCTTATCTTGTCCTGGGGGTGCTTCCTTGCACCTTCTCCAGCTGCAGGCAGCTCCTGGATGGGGCTTGGTGTAGGGCCTGGAGTACCACGGCTTCTCTCGATCTTCTCCTGGGCTTTCACATGTCCACTGGCCCCATCCTGTGCCTCAGGGGTCCATGGAGGGTATCTCAGTCACTTCTCCTGCCCTGTCCTGGACTTCCAAACAATATAGGTCAGGAGGAAGAGGCTCCTAACCGATGCCACATTTATTTCATGCTTCCCTTTGGTCATCATCACTTTAAAGCACACTTTACACCCCAGGGAAAATGAGAAGAGCAAAGTCAGATGACTGATTTTGCTCCCTTTCTGAATGCCCGGGCCCATATGGCTATTGTTGTATGGGGCCAGTCCTTCCACAGGGCGGGGGGGCTCTCCACAAGGTACAGAGGACATTCTACACAGCTGACTGCCACCATGCCCCATTTGCAGCCACATTTACTCAAAGAGCAAGGGTGGGTGCACTCAGTTTCTTAGAGAATTGGAATAATTGGAAGGGGTACTGAGGCTGCCTGGGTTCCTGCTTTCCTTATTAAGGTCAAAGTTAAAATTATCTGGCCTTGTGGCCATACGGTAGGATAATTTTTAGAGATAAGAAAACTACAGATAGGCTTGTATGAAAACTGGTTCAACCATATTCTTAGCTGATTATACACCAAAAAAGGAACTTTGGCTTTATTTCTCATATATTTTAAACAAACTGGGGGTGGGGAAGGGCATAAAAACCAGTCAGGGACTAAGAGCCTGGCACCCAAGTCCAGGGATGGCCTCCAGTGCATCAGGACTAGATCACGATGCTTGTGGGTGATTGTAAGGATTGACCTATGGAGCCATTGGCATGAAATGCCTGGCACCCAGGAGCTCCAGGAGTTGGGCACATTGTTCTGGGCTAGTGAAGTTGAGATTCCTTCACTCCTCTGTGCTGTTTCCTTCCTGGGGTAGAAATGGGGGTGGACAGGGTTGTGCGTTGCTGGGCAAGTTACAACTCCTTCCCCTCTTTCCCACTTCCATCCATGGACTCTTGACAAGGGGTGATGTGAACTGATTCCTAGAACAAATCAGTCCTTCAGGCTTCTGACCAGTCTTCTGGAGAGACAGGCTATGGTGGAAACACCTTGTTTGTGGGCAGATGCCTTGGGGCTTTCCAACTGTGTGGTATAGGTATCGAGGGCCTGCCCGCTCAGCCTCGTCCCTGGCAGCTGTTTACCTGTAGTATTTTGCTCTTAGTCCATCTCTCTGCCTGACTTCCCCACCTGCTGTGTGTCAGGATCACCTGGGAACTTGGCAAAGACACGCATAATTGGATCTTAGGCCAGAAATGGCTGGATTAGACTCTTTGTCTCTGTGACCCTGGAATCTGTATTTTGAACAGCCCCACCTGATGCTGGTACAGTAGATCCAAAGCTGGCTCCTGGACTGATGTTGGGAGCCAGGGACCCACCGTGGTTCTGCCCCTTTTGCTGTTTGTGCCCCCGAGGGATGTGCAGTATTCCTACTGGTGATGTGGCTCCCCACAGCACTCGAGGGCAGAGGCTGTGCTATTTGAAATGCGCACCAGGCCTCTGTCCCCAATGCAGGTCATTGCCTATGTGGTGCCTTTGTCAGACCTGTTGGCCTCAAAGGAAAGCAGGAGCTCTTTGCTGAGGATAGCTAGGAAAGCGCTCTCTACTGGTACCGTGCCCTGGGAAGGGTCAAGGCGAGCTGGGCTTGGCGTTGGGGGGACGGGTGGTAGGAAATTGTTGCCAGAGCAGGCAGTGCCAGCTTTAGGACGTGAGTGATGTCAAGTGGCACCCAGCAGACTCCTGTCAGTAATGTGCACTGTGTGAGAGAGCTCGGACCCCTAGTTCCTTGTGGCAGCAGCATGATATTTGAGGCATATGGCAGGAACAGAAAGAAACCTTCTCAAGGCATTTAGACTCCCTCGCCGGCTGTGCACGGGAGGGCTACTCCGGTCCCGTTGCTTCTCAGGTCCCTGGGACATGCCCCCTGAGAGAGCCTCATAGACCTGAGGGTTGAGCTCTTGGCATTGCCCCTGGGAAGCTTGGTAGGCTCCTGTTTCCTGTCCACCTCGTTAGATGCATTGTGATGGTGTCCTTGGGCTGGAAGAGTCCTGTTTTTCCCTCAGCTGTTTTACACATTTGGAAGCACCAGGAAGACAGGGGTTACCCTGGCAGTGGGGAGCTGGAGGACTAGGGTGAGGGCACCTGTGGTGAGGTGGGATTGAGAAGGGCCAGAGGGACCGGGGGCTTGTCTGGACTAGGTCACCAGGGCAGTGGCAGCTGAGCAAGGAGATGGTAAATAGCAGCCTCTAGCTGTTTGCGTCTTAGTAGAAGTGGAGGATGGACTCCTGCTCTTTAAAGGAAGCCGTTCTGTACACTTCTCAGAGTAAAATGCAGGGATTTCAGAATCTGTTCCAGAACGGCCCTCCTGTGGGAAGGGAGGTCCCAGCACTTTGAGATAGTGAAAGACGTGCATTTAGCCTCTTATTTAAGAAGATGGAATTCCAAGTGGGTTTCACAGCCTGGGATGATTAGGATTTTGTGCAGCTTCCTCTCCTTCACTGCCTCCTGGATCTGCAGATGCCTTCAGTTTCCCCTTCCTGGCTCCGGTGCATTGCTCAGGTGACCTCTGCTGTGTGCTGACAGAGGCTGGAAATCCTCATTAGCTGCTAACTTTGTTAGGCAAATGGCTGATTGCCATTCCATTCCTGGTGTCATTGCTTCTA
Organism: Ursus maritimus; assembly: GCF_017311325.1. Classification (NCBI taxonomy): domain Eukaryota; kingdom Metazoa; phylum Chordata; class Mammalia; order Carnivora; family Ursidae; genus Ursus; species Ursus maritimus. Next base: position 892,528 of record NW_024423786.1, read on the forward strand.
ATTAGCAGATCGCATGTCTACGAGAATGTCTCTTAGCACCAGGGATGAGCTAAAGAGGCTGACAGCTGGGACCAGGATCTGGAGAGAATTGTGAAAGAAGCTTTTTCTCTTAAGCCTCTTGAGGGACTCTGCTGCCGACCTCAGCCAGGCTCCTTGGCCTCTGGGTGCCTGATGGGTCCCAAGGGGTCTGAGCCGCAGACTTCCTTGGAAAAACCCAGCAGCAGGGTCGGGGGGTGGTGGTGACCTGAGCCATCTGACAGGCATCACAGCAGCAGGTGGCACCGCACTGTCCTACTGCTTTGTGTCTTGTGAGAAGCCCAGGGCCTGGCTGAGAGTTGAGGACTTTTGTGTTTTGAGCAGGTCTTGTGCACCATGGGTAAGCCTCAGATTGTAGGGAAACCTGACTTGAGCACTGGGGCTGGAGTCGGATAGTGTGTGCTGGCCGTCCTGACCTCTGAGAGGACGCAGGCCGTCAGGGACAGTGGTGGTCAGTAGCGGCGCCTGCTGTTTGTTCCTGCCCTGTCCCCATCCCATTCCTCTTCTGGAAGCAGCGCCCGCCACCCCTGCCACTCGCTTCGTGCCTGCGGATCGAGTGGGGCTGGCCCTGCAGCCCTAATTGATCTTGGCAGCAGTCTGTTTTCTTTTTCTGTACCGGTTGAGTGCAGTTGGGCTGGTGCCTGCCCACTTCCATGCATGACTCTAGGATGCCAGCAGGGCTGTGGAGAGGGGAGGGTCATGGGTTGTTTTAAGTCTATTTATGTGGTTTACTCACATAGTCTTTGGGGGAGCTACCCTTCTGCCTTTTCCTTTTTCTGAAAAAATGTTTTAGATGTATCAATTAAGCAGACCGTGTTTTCCCCCTTGGGTAGACACCACTGCTGGCTACTGGCAAGGTAAAGAGTTGAAAAGGGATTATTTGGCTGAGAAACATCAACAAGCGGGACAGGAGGAAAGTCTCAGACATTTTTTCAGTGGCCGAGCGAGGTCCCCCCTCTCATGTGTCTGGGCTACAAGATGAGCGCTCTTGGACAGAGCGGCATGTGCACCAATCAGGAGCAGCCTGGGCTGCAACAGAAGCCCGGTCGGCAATGGCTTAAACCGTGGGGTGTGTTTATTTCGTGAATAAGAAGTCTTGGGGCAGACAGCTCAGGCGGGTCTGGTAGCTCAGTGCATAAGGAGAGATCCATTGTCCTCCTTGCCTTTTGAGCCACCATTCTCAGTGCAGCTCTCCTCGTGGCCTTAGGATGGCTACTGTGCCTCCAGACATCTCATTTGTTTTCCAGTCAGGAAGAGGGAAGGCCTCAGAAAAAGTCTTTTCTGAGTCAAGTTTTGTTTTCTGTAGGAGACACCCTCTTCAGGGACTCTCACCAACACAGCTGAGTCACAGGGCTACCTCTGGCTAAAAGGGAATCTGGGATAGTGAGTAAATTTAGCCGGGGATCTGACTGCCCCCCAAAATTGGGTTTGTTTTTAAAGAAGGGGCTGAATGCCGGTCAGGTGGCAAGCGGCATCTTCTGTAGCATGGCGGTGTAGAAGGAGCCCTGCTTCTTGACTTGTTAGACCTGGACACATATTCACCAAGTACTCCTGCTGTGATCTTGGACACCTCCCATAACCTCCGCAAACCTCAGTTTCCTGGCTTGTCAATTGGCAAACATCCAGAGTTGTAAGGATGCTTTAGTGACATCATGGAAGCCAAGCACCCAGCATGCAGGCGGAAGGCGGTCCCTACATTCTTGTCTTTGCATCATGCTACGCTCCCCCGAATGCAAGAGAAGAGAAGTTCAGCGACTGATGCATCTGAGGATGGAAGTGGGGGCTGACTCCACCGTGGTGGAGATGGGGTGCTGCAGAGGGCAGGCTGTCGCTGGGTGCTGACTTCCTGCCCTCCCTCACTGGAGCGGGTGTCATTTGTCAGAAGCACCTGTGGCACTCCTCCCGACCTGCTCCTTCATTCTAAAGCAGACCTTCCAGATCCCACTGGGCATTGTCTCCAGCCTCCCAGGGTTAGTCTGAGCTTCCAGTACCTGTGCTCTCCTGGTGGGTGTTCTCACCAATGCCCAGGCTGGAGTGTTTTTGTACACCCTGGGCTCTTGCGAGGCTGAGGGGAGGGGCCCACTTGCAGGCATTCTTAGTGGAGCCAGCGCACCCACACTCTTGGCGGCATTCCCTCCTGCCTTGCTGAGTTCCCGCAGGCTTTCTCCGGAGGCTTCTGGGGACCTGTTCTCTGCTAGGACTGGGGTGGTCAAGGAGGGCCGCTAAGGGGGATGCTGAGCAGAGCAGCTCTGTGTGCGAGGCCTTTGTACTGTGTGTGCCCTGCCCTGCAGCTCTGGTGCCACTGGGCTGACTACACTAGGAAGGCCTCTTGGAGGACAGGTCTGCTCCTGCTCTTTGCCACCCAGCCCCCCAGGAGGCTCGCACCGTGCAGGCACCCATTCCCCTGTGAATCCTGTTGGCTGTGTCCACTCTCGTGCCCTTCCCAACACACACGGCCCTCCACAGGTTCGTCTCTTCATTTGTGGTCCTCAGTGCTCCCTGCCGCCCTAGCGCCCTTCCCCGCCAATGGTCCCCTCTCTCGCCTGTGCACCTGCGCACGCTGTGAGCCACGGGAGGAGGTGAGCTCGTGCACGCAGGGCAGGATCAGCTCAAGAGCCTCTGTTCTTGGGGCTCCCGAGCGTCAGACAATGTTGAACATGGGGCCCATTCTCTAGTTGACTGCTCGGACACGATGTTGGCACCTTATCTTCACGCTGACACACACTGGACATTAATAGAAATACATCGCCACAGCACACGTGTGGAATTTCAAGCAGCCGCCTGGGCTGGTGCCTTCCATAGCCTATTGTGTGCTTAACCTCTTCGGAAGAGGTTTTTGATGAGAAATGAGTAAGACTGTTAACTCGGCAGCTGGATATGTGGCAGGTTTTCTTTCTTTCTTCTTCTTCTTCTTCTTCTTTTTTTTTTTTTTGCTTTTCCTCTTCTTGATTCTCTGCAGTGCTTCCTTAATCTTTGCTCCAGAGGAGTGGGCTTTGCCGCCTCAGGATTTTGTATTTAATCCACTGCTGCTTGAGCCGGGGGCTCTTCTGGCACTGATCGAGCAGCCTTGGCGATAGTGCAGGGGGCCGTAAGGTGGGATCGCGGAGTCTTCGCTGCAGCCTGGTTTGTTTGGCCTGAGTTTCTCCCTCTGGACCTAGTGCCTGGGGAAGCTCCTTTATGGCTGCATGGGGCCACTGGGACGACTGGCTTCTCTTCTGAGATGTTCTAAGCTTTAAGAGTCATTTTTCCCCCTTTATCTCCTCTCCTTATTTTTTCTCAAGAGCTGGTAGTGATGCCTTAGTTTTCCTGATTGGCATCTAAAATCCTGGAGAAGAATGACTCACTCAGAAGCCCTGGGTCTTGATGTGGCCAGGCGTGGTCAGGCAGGGCTGGCACATCATCAAGGTGGTCCGTAGTTGTTGTAAGAGGGACTCTCGACTGCTTACCAGGTGGGATAGCTTCATACACCTTCAGTTTCCCCAGCTGTACAGTGGAGGCTCTCACAGGCTTCATGTGGGGTTTAGATGAGATAATGTTTTAGCATCTAGGAAAGTGTCTGCACTGTAGTAGGTCCACAACAAAACTCACACCTCAACATCTTCTTGTGGCCTAAGGCTGAAGAGCATTCCTGGCCAGCAGTTTCCGGATCATGTGTCTCCGTCTTCTTTCTACTATGGCTGTTGTTCTCTTGGCACGTCCCACATCAGATACCTGCTTCTTAACTCTGCCCTCTCTCTTTTCCCTGGAGCCCATTCTTGGGTCCCCTGACCCTTGTCTTCACGCCTATCTTCCGACCCCAGTCATCTCCCTGCTCTGCAGGATCAGTACTGACACTGCTTACAGCCAGCAACTCCTTCCCTTGGTCCTCGTGTCCTTCCTCTACACCTTCTTTGCCAGACTCCACCCATGGGCACCCCCCCTCCACATGCTTGCCTGGGCCTGGGCTCCTGAGGGCCACCCTGGGAAGTCCCGCGCCAGGCTGAGCGTCCTCACTGCTGCTGGCTCATCCCCCTTTCACCCTTTCCAGGTGGCTCCTGTAGTGTTCTGCACTGCACCCGTCATAGGCCGTGTCCACACTCACTCGTTCGGCCCAGCTCGGCTTTCTGTGTCCCTGCCTCACCACCCTCTCTTCCCTATCCTCTTGCAAGGGGCCTTACCTGCTGCGGCCTGGGTCTCGCCCTCCTGTCCTTGTGGAGCTTGCTTTGGTTGCTTCCCATTCCCGCTCTCCATGCTCAGCTCCTCCCTGTCTGAAACCAGCACCCCTCCCTAGCAGCCCCTCTGGGTGCAGCCTTGCTCTCCCTTTCCTTTATCATCTTGTTTTGAAATCAGCAGTAAAATCGTAATCTCGCTTCTCCAATTCATTACAATTTGTTTTTCACTTTCCTTAATAGGTTGTTCTCAGAAACTGCTTTGTCTTTTTTCCAAGAAATCCGATGGTGTTCTTCATGTTTGTTCCATGGGGTATAGGATGCTAAAGAGCCCCCCTGCCTTTGAACTCTCACCTTTGTGAACCTCCGTGCCTCTCTTTCTGTCTGCGCAACACACGTTCACTGAAGGGCGCTGTTGGCCGTTCTGGGTTGGGTCTGACGTGACGCGGTCGAGGGCCTGCCGGAGCCTGCAGTCCAGTTGGAGAGAAAGACATTCAACGAGGAGCCATTCATTGAACTACGAACAGAGAGAAGCGTGATGCTGTTAAAGAACAAGGTATTTAGAGAGAGGAGCAGTAGGGACCTAATTTACACGCAAGTCTGCAAAGGCTTCTCTGAGGAGCAGACCTTTGAGCCAAGACCTAGGGGAATGATGGGAGTTAAAAAAAGAACGGGGAGGAGGACACCACCGTGGTCAGGGGAGGCGCACGGTCAGGGGCCTGGGGTGGGAGGGAGCTCAGTGAGGCAGAGGAGCTGGAGGCAGGGCGGGGCGGGGTGGCGGGTGGAATGGGGATGGTGAAGGGTCTTGTAGGCATGGTGGGAAGTTGGGGTCAGAGGCCGGAGGGAGCCTGTGGCAGGTTCTCACAAGTGTTCTGTGTGGGGTGGCTTAAAGCTGGCGAGAACAGAGGCAGGAGTCCGGTGAGAGGTCATAGTGACCCAGACAAAGGACAGCGATGGCGAGCGGGTGGAGAATTGCTCAGAAAAAGAATTGACAGTTGAGGTGTGTGGGTGAAGAAGAAGGAAGTGTCAGGCATGATTTCTCAGACTTCTGGTTTGAGGTGCCCTTTGCCGACAGGGGAGTGCCTAGGGGAATGCATCTTCTCTGGCCTCCCTGCCTCTACCCGTTCCCAGATGGACGTGCGGTCAGCAGATGGTCCTAATGTCAGGGCAGAGACTGAGCTGCTGTAACAAAGAAGCCCCCCTATACATGTATTCCTCTTTCTTGTAACAGTCCAGAGGTGCATGGGTAACCCACGCCTGTGGGGGCTCAGCCAGCCTCAGCACCTATGGGTTTAAGGTGCTCACTCCAGTTCTCATGCTTCCCAGCCTGTGGGAGAGTGAAGGGGCCAAACGGGCATATGCCTGCTCATTCATTTAAGGGCAAGACCTGGATGCTGTTTCTGGACATATCTTATTGCCAGAAAGCAGTCACATGGCCGCACCTAGCTACTGGTTGCCTAGGAAATGTAGTCTAGCTGGGAGCCCCACTGAAATGGTACTAGCCTAGAGGAAGGGAAGAATGGATGTTGGGGAACAGTGGAGGTCTGGCACTGTTACCGTTTCCTCTTCATTCCCCCTCAAAGACTCCCTCCATGTCTACCTTTGGCCTGATCTCTGTTGAGGGCTTTGCATATCTGGGTGCTGGTTGGACATATCTCTCTTGATGCCTTCAGGTACCTCAACGGAGAATGTCCAGAGCACAAAGTGTCTTCTTCCCGAAGCTGTGCTTCATACAGTCATTTATAAAATATTTTACACTTGTGATAACTGCTCAGTCGTCCACAAATAGCAGTAAAGGGCCGTAGAGAAGGGACGGTGCTGTCAGCTCTGCCCAGATGTTCAAGGGAGGTATTTCTGAGAAGTAAGGGGAGATATTATATCACAGTTGAGCTGTCTTCGCCTTTTCCTTCCTAGTGGTCAGCGGGCCTTCCAGGCAGCTGGCCTGGGGGGCTTCTGCTAAGACCTCAGACATGTGTCTCTGTTGTTTTGAAGATGATCCGTCAGGATGCTGAATGTGGCAGGGCACGCAGCTCTTCCCTGGCCATCTGTCCACAGTTGGGCCCTGGCCAGACCTCACAGAGGGATGGTGTTTTCCAGCAGATCAGATGGAGTCAGAGTCCTTCAGGGCTGGGGACTCCCTCCCGGAAGTTGGATTGAGATGAGGAAAACTGAGGTCGAGTCTAAACCGGCCTGGCTGCTGGTGCCTGAGGCTCGCTGGAGGGTCTGGCCCTGCTTGAGCATGGCCGCCTCTGGAACGTGAGGCCCCTGGGTGAGTTCCCCCACCTTCTTCCCAAGCCCTCCCCTGAATGAGCAGACCCACCCACCTTTAATGCTAATTCCCTTTGCAATGAGCCTGAACTTCCCTGCATCCCAGTTAAAGCCAGCCCATTAGCACTGCCCCATCTGTCACCATAAGCGGAAAGTTCTTCTAACAGGTGGGCAGGCAGCTCTCCCATGCTAATGAGGAATCTGTGAAATTCCTCCAGGGACTCCGTGGTGTCATGGTAATAGGCCCAGGCTTTGCAGTCCTCCGTGGGAAGACGCAAGTGACCAAGGGTGGTTGGTGCTCTGTGCTGACCCCAGCATGATCCTCTTGACCTCCAAAGGCTCTGGGAGGATGGGAGAGTGAGATTGCAGCAGAGGCCATTCTCGTCTTTCTTGCCCTCTGGGTTTCCCTGGAGTCACCGCCAGGACTGGAGGAAGGGAATGTGTGTTTTATCTTTTGTCCAGCTTTGCAGGGCCTCTTGGGGGCTGGTGTTTTCCTCTTGGCCTCTGATAGCGCTTCTTTGAACACAGTTGCTTTTTCTCCTTAAGGAGAATTTGCCTGTGTTGTGCTAACTTAATCTTTGTCTCCGCTGCCCTAGAGTTGCAGGATTCTGCTCCTTTGCTGGGCTCTGGCCAGAATAGACCTGGGTTTTTGGGATTTTCGGGTGGAGAACGTTTCATTTGTGGTCATGTCCAGCAGCTGGATTGGCGGTAGTGGCGTAGCATAGATTGAAGAGCCAGGTTATGTGGGATCAACTCCTGCTTCCCAGCTGGGCTCCTGGGTAATGTCATTTAATCTCTCCGTGGTCCCTTCTAGGGGATGACGGCTATGCCCAGTTGCCATGTTGTTGTGAAGGCTTCTTGAAGTAATGCAGGAAAAGTGCTTAGAGAGGGGCTTGGCACCCAGCAGGACTCAGTACCTGTCAGTTCAGCTCTGTCGCCCACGGGATCAGTCACAGCCCTCTGCCATGTAGCAGGCCCTCCCCTCCAAGGCCCCTTGCCCTCCCCACTCAGGGACACTTCCTGATGCCTAATAGCACTCACTCATTTGATGGCCACATAAAGGATTTTCTGTTCTAAAGAGTTCATCAGGTTTTGGAACAGGGTTTTGGTAAAGGCCAGAGCTCAGAGCCCTGTGTGTTTGGGGTCAGGGGTCGGCCTCCTGCTGGATCCTCGCCTATGGCATTGCATTTTCTGCGCTTACTGGGGGCAGGCTCTGGGGTTTAGGGAGGGTGGCAAGGAGGGCAGGTTCTGAGAAGAACCCAGCCAACTCTTTCCTACTCTTCATCCTGTCATGGGTCCCATGGGAATGATTTTGCTTGTTACCACAGTCAGAATCCTGCTGCGCTTTGTGAATGAAGCTGAGGCTGGGTTGTTCTGGAATCCCTTCCTGTTCTGCTTGTTGGGGCCACTAGGTGGCAGTCCTGGGCCACTCGTCGGCCTGGAGGACCCAGGGCTTGGAGCAGGCCTCTGCAAGCAGGAGGGGAGGGCAGGCCCCTTCCCCTGACGTGCTCCGTTTGAGGGCCTGACTCTAGCTGAGCAGGCTGGAAAGGCCCATTATTCTGGGCCTGATCTCCCACTGCCCCCTTCCCCTTTTGTTGGGAGACCCAGGTTTTTGCCTTTGTGGTCCCCTGAGGCCTCCCTTTGTTGTGGCTGCCCTGGCGATTGGTGCAGATCACTGGATGGGGCTGGCTAGTGGGGACACGTCCTGCCATCTAGCCCCTTCAGTGGGGCTGCCTTGGGGAGGGCTCCCCTCTCTTCTTGCAGTATTCTGCTCCTCATCCAGAAAGTTGCTGATAGCTTGGCTTAGGTCCAAAAAAATGTAGAGGAGGCACAGTTGGGATCAGATGAGGAATGAGAAATGTTGGGGTTTTGGGCTGGGCTGGGCTGGGCCTGGGCATTCACTCCTCAACCACAGGTTCCTTTGTTCCCAGAGCTGGTAAGTCCCCTTGCCTTCCCTTGCCAAATACCTGAGGTCAAGGCCAAAATAAGAGCCGAGTCTGTGGTCTTCTTCCCTGGCTGGCAGATGGGAGGAGAGACAGTAGGACTCCTTCCACAAGCGCTTCCGAGGGAGCTGGTGGCACCCTCATGTGCCTTTTCCTTGGCTCCCTTTTGCAAAACAAGCAGATTCTGACTTTGCTGTGGGTGGATGGACTGCCATGGTTTTGGCAGCCAAGGAGATTTTTCAAGGCCCGGAGAAGAAGGGATACAGAGAGGTGAGCTAACATAGTGGTGGCTTGATCTCCCGTGGCAAATACTTTGTTGGGTTTAAGGAACCCCCAGTCAGCATCTAAACAGACTTTCTTGCTCGTTTTTGCTGAGAAGCCAAGGTCCTGGCAGCAGGAGCTATGCTGTCCTTTTGCCCTCCTGAAGGTGGCAGAGGAGGGGTAAGCAGGTAATCCTGGCCTGGTGCAAATCATCCTGATGATGTTCTAGTGAGCGTGCTGCAGCCTGCCCGCATGCCTCCATAGCTCCAGCTCGCAGAGCACTGGCCCACGCCGACACTGGGGTGGAGTCCCGCATGAACACTGGACGGGCCTGGGTGGAAACAGCCTCTAGGAGAGTTGTCTCAGCTTTACCAGGCCCTTGGCATTCCTCTCCCACATCTTCATGCTCCTGCCCCTCTTTGCCACCTTCATCTTTTTACTCCATCCACCCCCCCACCCCCTGCCTCCCCCAGCTTCTCTCTGGCATACAGGCACGCTGCCCAGAGCCTTCATGGTCTGCCTTTCCGAAGTGGTGGGTGAAGAGAGCGGCTACAGGCTTTGTTCTTTCTGCTCTGTGGGCTGTAGCACTCCAGCATGAGTCTCTGGGTGGCAGTGGGCACTGGGTGCTGCGGTGAGTGCCTGCCAAGCCCCACTGGAGGTTGGTGCCAACTGAGAGGTTTGCGGTGGGGCAGCCTGGAGAAGCTCATAAGAGCTGCTTTCCCCGAGTGGGTGGGAAGGACAAATAGGGCCCGCCTTGAGCCTTTATTGGGAAAATATTGCTTTGAACGTGGTGTACACATTCCAGGAGGAGTTGATGGGGTGAGGGGTGGGGGTCTTATTAGAATTATCTATGTGCTTCTTTAAAGAGTTCACGGCAACACAGAAAGCCTGGTGGGCCTGGTCTGGGCTTACAGGTAGATAAGGCAAGCAACCTGTTCTGTGATAATCTATCAAATAGTCACAGTAGATACAGCTCCAGTTCTTTAAATTAGAGTCTGAAGTCCGCTAAGAGGGAGGTAGTGAGTAGCAGAAAAATAAAAAAAAAACCCAAAAAACCTCATCTATGTTACTTATACAAGTTGTGTGGCTTTAGTTTAGTATCTCTGGGCATCAGTTTCTCCATCTGTAAATTGGGAACAGGGTTATTGCAAGGGTAGAGTATAAACAGACTCAAAGTGCCTTGCTCAGTGCTTCACGTGTACTAGGTCCTCAGTGAGCTGGCTTGTGGTCAGCACAGTCTTTCCTTCAGCTCTGAGGCCAGGTGCTCAGCCTGTGGGGAGTGGTCACATCTCCCTGTGCATGTCAGTGCCAGGACGCCCAGGGACACCCCTCTTAGCCGAGCTCTTTTTAAGGTGCTGGATGTGGCAGAGTGGGGAGCTGGGGAGAGGAGGCCAGCCTGTCTAGGAGCAAGCTTTCTGACGTTTCCTCTCCAAAGCAGGCTGCTTCGAGCAGCTCAGCTGCCAAAGTGAAAATCCTTTGCGCTCACCCTAATTGGTTTTCAGGAGAGATTGATTTTTGCCTGTGTAACTGCTGCTAGGAACCCTGATGTCTCTCTCCTTGGGGATCACGTACCTCCAGATGAATTTTGTTTTTAGCCACCACAGAGTCCATCCTCCACCTTTTCTGTAAGGATGCATTTAGGAGCCCGGGAGATGAAGGTAGGCAACTTCAGCCTTTTGGCCTTGGAGGCTGTCCCTTGGAACGGTCCCCAGGTTAAGGAGCTGATGGCAGACCGGGAGATGGCTACAAGGAGGAAATGAGGCTGCTGTCGGTCTTCCTGGGTCTGGCTTCTTCCCAGTGAGGTAATGAGTAGTTGCATTCTAAAATCTGGGGGAAAGGGAGACTGCAGAGAGAATCAGGGCTCCTCAAGTAGGTGGCGAATGAGAGCCTGGAGAAGAGCAAGCCAGCTGCTCTGGTTCCAGGGAGAGCCGGAGAAGGTGTGTGGCACAGAAGTGGAACGTGGAGAGAACCTGAGGAGGGAGAGGGTTAAAAGAAGCTAGAGCTGAGTATAAATGCTTCTTACAGCTCTCTGCAGGGTCTGTTCTGGCTGGCGTGCGGAGGGAAGGAGGTACACAATTATAGATCATCAGAGCTGGGAATGGAGCAGGTGCCGAGTCTGTCTCACTCAGTCCTGTCACTGTACAGGGGACCTGGGCTCTGATGAGCTTAGCTGGCCTATCTGAGGGCCTGAGCCAGTAGCTGTGTGTGAAAGTCCCAGGGCGTCTGTCTTTGGCTCTGGGTTGATAACACTGGCTGGAGGGTCATCTCTGAGGCTCGGTTGCACAGCGTGGCATCAGGAAGTGTCATTCACACTGTTCCTTGAAATCTGGTAGTTTCACTGAGCTCCTCAGGGATTCTGCAGTATATCTGTATTTGAGTCACTGTAGCTCTTTTTTTGGCAGCCCGATTATTTAGGCCTGACAGGTAGGCACAACTGTCTCATTAAATGCAGATATATTTGTGTGGCTTGAAAAAAATGGAACATTCCATTAGTCTAAAAAAAGAATGCTGGTTGTTCCTTTTATTCAGAAACTCAATGTATTAAAATTTGTTGTTAAATTTATGAAATGGGGAACAAGTATTACTTGTACCTTATTATCATGAAATGCTCAGGTGTTCAAGGTGCTGTGGTATGTCTGTGCATGTGTGCACACCCACTCCTGTATATGTAGATACAGCCACTCTTCATGCCTGGTCCTGGACTAGGTGCTTAGCATAGAGTTGACTCTTCCAGTTCTCCTCCTAAGTAGGGACAGTCTCAGCTCTGGTTTGCAGATGACTCTGAGGCTTGGGAAGTTCAGTCACTTACCCAAAGCCCTGCAGCCGAGCTGGGATGTGAGCCCCAGTCACAGCAGCTGGTCTCGTTGGTATTGATGCTGGAGAGCCAGATGAAAATTGCAGCTGCAACACAGCGCAGACCTCCAGGCTTGTGCTGTAGGGCAGAGCTTCCCTCGGTGGCCAGGATTCTCAACCACCCTCTGCCTTACCTCCACCGTGCATGAGAATCTGGGGTAGAGGGAGGTGGAGTGAGGAAATAGAGATTGCAGGAGCCTCTTGGGTGATTCTGTTAAATACGCCCACTATTGAGAATTGATAGTTTTTGTAAAAGGAGAAAGATGAACATTATTAAAACACTTCTCCTTTGTGACTAAAAGAACTGCTGGGGGAGCCACCGGCTGTTGGAGCACCTGGCATCCTGACCGAGGGCTGCATCTGCTTTAACCTCTTCCTCTCCCCTGCTGGGCTTGGAGGATTTTCCACCCCGACTCCTGTGCCAGGGGTCAGTGGGGAAGCGGAATTAGTGTCTCAGCAGTTTTCCAGGGTTGCATCCCCTCTGGAGACCCCTCTCCCTCTACTTTGTCACACCCACATCATAGGCTGGAGGGCTTGGAGGGCCTTGGTTTCCTCGTCTGGAACACCCAGCAGCCCCACAGGGTACAAGGACTAACTGAGAAATCATTCCTTTGCCTATTCACTCAACAGATACCTGTTGAGTGGTGTCTGTACACCATACTCTGTTCCAGGCACTGGAATATGGCGTGGACAGAACAGTTCTCAACGTTTGTGCTTGTATTGTGGGTGTATAGATTGTAGGTACAGAGAGACACGTGGCAAACAAATAGATCGTAGGTCAAATGATCAGTATTGTGAAGAAAAATGAGGCATGTTTTCTGAGGACAGAGTGTGAGGGTAGTGTTAATTCACGGGCATTTTGTACATTCACATTATTGGGCAACCATCACCTCTACCTAGTTCCAGAATATTCTCATCACCTCCAAAGGGGCTCCGTTGGGTACGCTTTTTTATATATAGGGAGGTGATATTTGAGCAGAGAAGTAAGGAAGTGACCCATGAGGATATCTAGGGCAGGAGCTTTCGGGTGGAGGGGACAGCGAGTGGGGAGGCAGAGCTTCTTTGGCAAATCTGAGGAAGAACAAGGAGGCCAGAAAGGCTGATCACATGAGTGGGGGACAGCTGTAGGAGGCGAGGTGCATGGGCCTTTGGAGGCCACACGGTGATCCAGTAGACCAGGGGGAGTGTTGGAGGGGGTGGAGCACCCCAGTGACATACTAGGCACACAGCAGGTGCTCACTAGGTGGGCAGCATCCTTCCTGTGTCCCTCCCTGGTCCTCCACAAATCCTAACTTCTTGGTTTAGTCTTCATCTGGAATGTGCGTGTATCTTGTTAATGAAGGCAAGAATCATGTTACATGTGTTGGTTTGGTTTGTATCCTGGAGCACCTGTAGATGTGGTATTAGACATTTCTGCCTCTTCCTGTGTGTTTCCACATGGAAAAAAATCTTTAAAAAATCAAACACATATTTATGTTTTCTTTCATAAAACTAGGTTGTGCTTGGGAACATTGCCTCAAGACAAAAAGATGTAACCTATCTGGAGAAGGTCCAGGGAAAATCTTTAAAATTAGTGAAGCAGGGATGAGGTGGTAGTAGGCAGAGGATAAAAAAGAAGTAGAATGTATTTCTCTGAAAGGACAGTCTCAAACATGAAAGGCTTCTGCACCTTGGAAGGCCAGGGCTGCATTGTTTATGATGTGTACAGATCACTGGGAAAGTGGAGAGAGTGAACACACGGTCCTTCACCAAACTCAAACCAGGAGGTATTTCTTAGAGATCGAATAGGAAATGCTGCTCTCTCACAGCACAGAAATATCTTGGGATAAACACCACGAATGGAACAGGCTAGAAACTTGAGCCAGTTTTAAGAAAGGTTTAGATCAAAAGTTACACGGGTAAATGCCTTCCATGGCCCCAGAAGTAAGCGAGAATTGACAATGGAACACAACAGGGAATGGTGAGGACTAGGGTACCATGGGGCTCACACGGCCCTTCCATGGGCAGCCTGCTGCTGGCTGCTTGTGTGGGCCCAAGGGTACTCAGCTGGAGATGTGGGACTTTATGGTAATTTTAAAATGCCAGCAACTATTCAGACTTTTAAAAAGAGGAGGAAGGAGCTAGAGGAGAGAGAAGAAACCATATGGTATAAACAAAACAGATCTGAAGGCTAAAGAGAGTCCAAAGGCCCACGGGGTTCCAAACTCTGGTTTGGATAAACCTACTCTGTGGTCTTTTGAGGGAATGCAGGTTGCCAGTAAGGTTTTGAGCTGGAATTCCGCAAGCCTCCGTGGCCCCTTTGATAACCTTAAGTTTGTCATCTGTAAAACAGGCCACCACCAGCTGCTCTGTGTCCGTGGGGAGCTTTAAAATCTTGATTAAAAGGCCCCAGCTAAATAGAAAAGACACCCTTAGCAAATTGACAATCTTTCCATGGCCATCAGTGCCCATCAGCAGGTGCCGCCCCCAGTGTCCCCTCCAGCCTGTAGCTGTCTGCTATTTTTAGCTCTTCTGTAACTCCATTAACCATATCCACCTCCTCGTGCCACTTGTCTGTATGTTTAATTATGTAAATGGCATTACAAATCACAGTGGTGTTGAACTACATCTCATTTCTCAGAGCAAATCAGAGCATGTTACACTGTGTCTTGTTGACCATCCATTCAGTCTGAAAGTAGGCACAGTAGAGGGTGATTGCTTGCTTCTTATGAGGAAATGACTTGGGAGAATGGAGGTCTCTGTTAAAGGGATCTCATGGGATGGATGTGGAATTGCTCTAAGCGGTTGACTTTTTTTCTTTTAACTTGAAATGTGGGTTTTGTGTCTCTATTAAGCCAGTTCATTGCTGACTCATTTTTAACACCTGGCTTTAATTCCCAAGCCACTGCTCAAGTTTGTGTTTGAGCAAGGAGGGATGTGTGGTCCTTGAAGTGTGGGAGGAGGATGAAGGGGGCCCGCAAGACTGTCCTCTCGCAGGTGTCATGTAGGAAGGACTGCTTTGAAACTGCCCCCTAAACCTTCCCCTCTATTAGGTGACTGAATGCGTTCTTCTAGAAAGTCCTTCCATCTGTCTAACCTGCATGCTTATGTTGTCAGTTAAGCTCCTTTTGACTGATTGCTGGTAAAGGATAAGTAGTGAGCACCTCTCTTGAGTCAGTCTTCACTTTTGTGCTCTTGGATCCAGCGTCTTCCTACGCGCTCTGTGGGAGTAAGTGTGCATTCTTTGCTCTTTCCTTCTCACAGCTCCCCTGCATGGCTAGACCTTCCTGACCTCTGCAGGGCAGCCCTGCTGGCCTTCCAGCATCCCTGTCTCCTTCTCTCAACCTGCTTCTACTAGGGGCTCTGATCTCTAACTGCCTGCTCATTTGTGGAATTTTCGTGAGCTGGTGGTCAGCCTTATTACTCTTCCATGGTGATTTTTCCTGCCTGCCAAACCAGAGGGTTCTTGGGGGCTCACTCGGCCAGCGTTGCCGCCAGCAGGTCGCTTGAGTTACCCACAGGTGTTGTTGTCTCATCCCTGCACTTTAGCACGTGTCTCATCTCCTAAGAGTGAGAACATTTCCTCCCTAACTACCGTACAACATTCAGAGTCTATGTCCAATATATGTATGGACCCTATGCAGTTTTCCTGGATGGCTCAATTATGTCCTTGATCGCTGTCTTTGAAAAATCCAGGTCTCAATCAAGGATTATGCATTTCTCCAGTGTCCTCATGGAACAGTCGTCCAGGCACTGTATAGTCTTTTATGACATAACATTGTCAAAGGGTCCAAGCCAGTGGTTTTGTAAAATGTCCCTCAGCTTGTATGTATCTGATCATTTCCCTCATGATGGGACTCCCGTTAAATGTTTTGGTCAAGATGAGTATATAAGTGCTTGTGTTCTTCTCAGTGTTTCATATCCAGAGCACAGGATGTCACCTTGTCTCACTGGTAACGTTAAATTTGTTTACTTGGTATACCAGGGTTCTCTGTTTTAAAATACCTTTTCCGCTTTAAAATTAATAAGTAATGTGCAGGGTAATGCTTTCAGATGGTGTGGAGTATCCTGTTTCCACACAGTCTCTCACCCAGTAATTTTCTAGTCATTCCATTCATAACAGTCTTTATGGTTTTTCATCATTGTTTTATTGCGGTAAAATATGTATAGCATAAAATTGGCCATTTTAACCATTTTTAAGTGTATAGTTCAGTGGCATTAAGGTTATTCACAATGTTGTGCAACCATCACCACTATGTATTTGTGTCATTCCAAACAGAAACTCTACACCCACTAAGCACTAACTACTGTTCTACTTTCTGTCTCCGTGAATTTGGCTACTCTGGGGACCGCGTATATGTGGAATTATATAGTACTTGTCTTCCCATGACTGACTTATTTTACTTAGCGTGATGTCTTCCAGGTTCAGCCATGTTGCGGCATGTTTCAGAATTTCCTTATTTTTTTTTAAGGTGAGATATCCCATTGTATGTCTAGACCACCTTTTGTACATCCATGCGTCTGTCGGTGGACATCTGAGTTCCTTCTCTCTTTTGGCTGTAGTGAACAGTGCTGTGAACATGGGTGTGCAAATACGTGTTTAGCTCCTGCTTTCAGTTCTTTTGGATGTGTACCCAGAAGTGGAATTGCTGGATCACATGGAAATTCTGTTTTTAGTATTTTGAGGAACTGCTATACTGTTTTCCAAGTGGCTGCACCATTTTCTGCTCTTCCCAGAAGTGTCTGAGTATTCCAGTTTCTCCACTTCCTCGCCACAATTCATTCTTTCTTTCTTTCTTTCTTTCTTTCTTTCTTTCTTTCTTTCTTTCTTTCCTTCCTTCCTTCCTTCCTTCCTTCCTTCCTTCCTTCCTTCCTTCCTTCTTTCTTATAGCCAGACTAGTAGTAATGAAGTGGTATCTCATTGGGGTTTTGATTTGCATTTTTCTAATAACTAGTGATGTTGCATATCTCTTCATGTACTTCTTGGGTCCTTATATATTGTTTTCTTTGGATTTTTAGATTTTAGATTCTTTGCCCATTTTTCCATTGGGTTATTTGTCTTTTTAATACCGGCTTGTAGGACATATATTCTGCACACAAGTTCCTTATCCGATATATGATTTGCAGATGTTTTCTTCCATTCTGTAGGTCATCTGTTCCCTTCCTTGATACTGTCGTTTGATGCAAGAAGTTTTTCATTTCAAAGAAGTCCAGCTTACCTATTTTTTCTTTTGTTGTGTATGCGTTTAGTGTAATAACCAATTCAAAGGTCATGAAGATTTACCTCTGTGTTTTCTTTGAAGAATTTTATGGTTTTAGCTCTTATACTTAGACCCTTGATTAATTTTGAGTTGATTTTTTTATGTGGTGTAGGTAGGATTTAGCTTCATCCTTTTGCGTGTGGACATCCAGCTATAACAGCGCCATCTGTTGAAGGGACTATTCCTTCCTCATTGAATGGTCTGAGTTTCTTTGTCCAAAATCAGTTGGTCATACATGTGTGGGTTTATTTCTGGGCTCTCAGTTCTATTCCTTCGGTCTACATCTATCCTTATGCCAGTACCACACTGTTTTGATGACTGTAGCTTAGCAGTAGGTTTTGAAATCACGAAATGTGAGTCTTCCAACTTTGTTCTTCTTTTGCAGGGTTGTTTTGGCTGTTTGCCTCACCCTCTGCAATTCCATATGAATTTGAGGATTGGTTTTTCCATTAGCAGGAAAAAAAGATTTTGGAATTTTAATAGGGTTGTATTGAATCTGTGGATTGCTTTGAGTGGTTTATTAGTTTCCTAAGGCTGCCATAAACAAAATACCACAAACTGGGATGGCTTAAAAAAACAGAAATCAAGGTATGTCAGGGCCAGGCTCTAGGGAAGAAGCTGTTCTGTGCCTTTCTCTTGCTTTCTGGTGTCTGATGGAAATCCCTGGTGCTCCTCGGCTTGCAGCTACATAACTTCAACCTCTGCCTCTGTATTCACATGGCATTCTTCCCTCTGTGTCTCTGTCTCTACCTCCATATTTCTCTTCTTGTAAGGATACCAGTCATATTGGATTAGGACCCACCCTTATCCAGGATGACTGCATCTTAACTGATTACATCTGCAAAGGCCCTATTTCCCAGTAAGTCCGTATTCTGAAATTTTGGTGGATGTGAATTTTAGAAGGACACTATTAAATTCAGTGCTGTTAGTACTGATAACAGTATTCTTCCAATCCATGAACATGAGATGTTTTTCCATTTATTGAGGTCTTGTTAATTTCTTTCAGCAATGTTTCCTAGTTTTCAATGTGCAGGTCCTTCCTATCTTTCCTAAATTTATTCCTAGGTATTTTATTCTTTAAGATGCTATTGTAAATGAAATTGCTTTCTTAATTTTCTTTTGGATGCTCATTGCTGGTATATAAAATTCAACTCATGTTGGAGTGTTGATGCTGTGCCCTGCAACTTTGCTGAGCTTAATTATTAGTTCTAATAGCTTTCCTCTAGATTCTTTGGGATTTTCTATATAAATGGTCAGGTCAT
Organism: Ursus maritimus; assembly: GCF_017311325.1. Classification (NCBI taxonomy): domain Eukaryota; kingdom Metazoa; phylum Chordata; class Mammalia; order Carnivora; family Ursidae; genus Ursus; species Ursus maritimus. Next base: position 910,539 of record NW_024423786.1, read on the forward strand.
CTGCAAACAGATAGTTTTCTTCCTTTCCAATCTGGATTCCTCCTATTTCTGTTATTTACCTAGTTGTCCTGGCCAGAACGCCCGGTTCCAGTTTTGAATAGCAGTGGTAAAAGTGGGCACTCTTATTTTGATCCTGATCTTATGAGGAAAGCTTTCAATTTTTCACTGATTGGCCATAATGTTAGCTGTGGGTTTTTTTACATACGGCCTTTATCATGGTGAGAAAGTCTCCTTTTATTTTTATTTTTCTGAGAGTTTCTATTATTGAAAGGTATTGGATTTTGTCAGATGCCTGCCTTTTCTGCGTTAATTGAGATGATTGTGTTTTTTCCCCCTTCATTCTGTTGCTGTGATGTATTATATTGATTGATTTTTTTCATGTTGAATCGGGCTTGTGTTCCTGGTATAAATCTGATAGGTCATGGTATTATAATCCTTATACTATGCTATTGGTTTGGTTTGCTATTATTCATAAGAGATAGTGGCCTATATTTTTTTTTCTTGTGATGTCATTATCTGACTTTTTTCTTGTTGATGTCATTATGCTGGTCTGATGGAATGAGTTAAGAAGTGTTCCTTCCTATACAATTTTTGAAAGAGTTTGAAAAGGATTGGTATTAAATCCTCTTTAAATGTTTGGTTGAATTTACCAGAGATGCTGTCTGGTCCTGGATTTTTCTTTGTTGGGAGGTTTTTGATTACTGATTCAATCTCTTTACTTATGACAATTCTTTTGAGATTTTCTGTTTATTCTCGAGTCAGCTTAAGCAATCTGTGTGTTTCTAGAATTGTGTACATTTCTTCCAGATTATCCAATTTGTTGGCATATAGCTGTTTATAATACTTTCTTATGATCCTTTTTATTTTTGTAGAGTTAGCCCCCAGTTTTATTTCTCATTAGTTATTTGTATCTATTTTTTTCCCCTTTGTTAGTCTGTCTAAATGTTTGTCAATTTTTAAAATCTTTTCAAAGAACCAACTTTTGGTTTAACTCATGATCTATGATTTTTCTCTTTTCTATTTTGTTTACTTCCACTTCTAATCTTTACTGTCTCCTTCCTTCTGCTAGTTTTGGGCTTTAGTTTGCTCTTCTATTTCTAATTCCTCAAGGTATAAACTTAGGTTATTGATTGGAGATAGTTCTTCTTTTTTTAATGTAAGCAGTTATGTTATAGATTTCGCTTGAAGTGCCACCTTTACTACATTCTGTACATTTTGCTGTGTTGTTTTCATTTTCATCCATATCGAGGCATTTTGTAGTTTCCCTTCTGTTTTCTTCTTTGACCCATAGGTTGAGTATATTGTTTATTTTCCACATATTTGTACATTTTTAAGTTTTCCTTTTCTTATTGATTGCTGGCTTCATTCCATTGTAGTTAAAGAAGATACTTTTTCTGGTTTCAGTCTTTTTGAATTTGTTGAGACTTGTTCTGTGGCCCTACCATATGGTCTATGGTGGAGTGTTCTATGTATGTCTATTAGGTCTAATTGGTTTATAGTGTTGTTCAAGCACTCTGTTTTCTTATTGACCTGCTGTCTGAATGTTTTATTCATTATTGAAAGTGAGGCATTGAAATCTCTGACCATTATTGTAGAATGGTCTATTTCTCTCTTTTATTCTGTCTATGTTTGCTTCATATACTTTGGGGCCCTGCTTGGTGTATATATGTTTATAATTGCTCTTTCTTCTTGATGAACTGACCCTTTTATCAATATGTCCTTATTTGTTTCTTGTGACTATTTTTGACTTAAAGTCTGTTTATTCCTGACATTATTATAGCCATCTAGCTTTTTTGCATGTAGTATCTTTTCTCATTCTTTCAGTTTCCACCTATGTGTGTTGGATTTAAAGTAGTTCTCTTGTAGACAGCATATAGTTGGATCATGGTTTTTGTCTCTTTTGCCAGTCTCAGCCTTTTGATTGGAGTGTACATTTAAATTTAGAGTAATTACTGAGAAGGAAGAACCTAATCCTGCCATTTTGTTGTTTGTCTCATATGCTTGATAGTTGTTTTTGACCACCATTTTTTTCCATTAATGCCTTCTTTTGTGTTTACTGATTTTTTATGTAGTGAACCAATTTGATTCCCTTCTCATTTCTTTTTGTGTATATTCTTTAGATTTTTTTCTTTGTGGTTACTATGGAGATTACATTTAACATCCTAAATTTATAACAATGTGATTGAATTGATACCAACTTAACTTCAGTAGCATAAAAAAACTCTGCTCCTAATTTATCAGACAGAAAGTAGACTAGAGGGTTACCAAGAGCTGGGGGACAGGAAGAGGAGGAGTTACTGTTTAATTGATACAGAACTTTTCTTTGGGACGATGAAAAAGTTCTGGAAATGGATAGAGTGACGGTTATACAGTATTTTAAATGTAGCTAATGCCAATGAAACTGTACACTTAAAACTGGTAAAGTGGTAAAGTTTATGTTACATATGATTTATTGCAATAAAAAAGTTAAAAACACTGTTCCTGTACAACTTTGTGCCCCTCTTTATTTTATAGTTTTCCCAAATTATATTTTTATATATTGTGTGCCTAGTAACAAACTTATAATTATTCTTTATGCACTTGTCTTTTACGTTGTGTAGGGAATAAAAAATGGAATTATAAATTAAAAATACAATAATATTGACTTTTGTTGCCTGTGTATTTACCTTTACTGGAGATCTTTATTTCTTTTTTTTTTTTTTTTTAAGATTTTATTTATTTATTTGACAGAGACAGCCAGCGAGAGAGGGAACACAAGCAGGGGAAGTGGGAGAGGAAGAAGCAGGCTCCTAGTGGAGGAGCCTGATGTGGGGCTTGATCCCAGAACGCCAGGATCACGCCCTGAGCTGAAGGCAGACGCTTAACTGCTGTGCCACCCAGGCACCCCCTGGAGATCTTTATTTCTTAATCCAGCTTCAAGTTACTCTCTAGGTGTCTTTTCATTTCAACCTGAAGGACTCCCTGTAACATTTCTTGTGGGACAAGTCTAGTGATAATGAACTGGTTCATATTTTGTCTAGGCATGTCTTAATGTCTCCTTCATTTTTGAAGGACAGTTTCGCAGGGTATGGAATTCTTGGTTGAAAGTTTTTTTCTTTCAATACTTTAAATGTGTCTTCACATCGTCTCCTAGCTTCCACGGTTTCTGAGAAGAAATCAGCTGTTAATCTTTTTTGAGGATCCCTTTTCTATAACAGGTCCCTTCTCTTTCACTGTTTGAAGATCTCTTTCTTTAATAGTTTGATTATAATGTGTCTGGGTGTGGGTATTTTTAAATTCATCTTACTTGAAGTTTGTAGAGCTTCTTGGATTTGTACATTTATGTCTTGCATCAAATTTGGTGAGTTTTAGCCATTGTTTTTTTTTTTTGGATATTCTTCCTGCCCTTTCCCTTTTTCTTCTCTCACAGAAACTCCTATAATGCAAATGTTAGTATCCCACAAGCTCCTGAAGGCTCTGTTTCTCTTTCCTTCCTCCTTTTTTCTTTCTGCTCCTCAGACTCAATACTTTCTATTGTCGTATCTTAATGTTTGCTGATTCTTCCTTCTGCATGCACAGACCTGCTGTTGAAACCCTGTAGTGAATTTTTACTTCAGCTGCAGAGCCTTTGGTTGGTTCTTTTTAATGGTTTCTCTCTCTTTATTGGCATTCTCATTTTGTTTATGTATCATTTTTCTGATTTCCCTTGTTATATGTCCATGTTTTCCTTTAGCTCTTTAAACATGTTTAAATGATTTTTATGTAGCGTGTCTGATGTCTGGCCTTTTTTGGGGCCCATTTCTATTAATTAATTTTGTTCCTTTGAATGGGTTATACTTTCCCGTTTCCTTGTATGCCTTTTGGTTTGTTGTTGTTGTTGAACACTGGACATTGGAGTATAATGTTATAACTCTGGAAATCAGATTCTTCCTTTCTCACTGTTTGCAGTTAAAACAAAAATTTTTTAAGGCCATAGCAATCCACCTGTTTAATGACTTTTCCAAACTATTTTTGCGAAGGTTATACTCCTTGTTGTGTATAGTAACTGAAATTTCTATTCCTTTAGTTTCTGTCAACTAATATTTTGAGAGGAACCCTTTTAATGCCAACAATGACAACACACCAGAAAATAAAGAAAAGCAAAACAACAATCCAGACACTTTCCTAGTCTTGGCAGATTGGCTTGTGCTGGGCACCCTTTCAACAGTTCGAGCCTAGAAATCAGCCCAAGGTGAAAGGTTGGGGCCTTCTCAAGTCTTTTCTGAGTATGTGACTTGCCCTTGGCCTATGTGTAGCTTTCTCAATTTTCCTGTATAAATGAATTTTAAAAAAATATTTTATTTTATTTATTTTAAAGATTTATTTATTTTAGAGAGAGAGAGAGTACAAGAGCAGTTGGGGGGAAGGGCAGAGGGAGAGGGAGAGAGAGACTCTCAAGCAGACGCCTCACTGAAT
>NW_024423786.1:914981-1052213 GCF_017311325.1 Ursus maritimus
GAGTCTGTTGCAGGGCTCAGTCTCATGACCATGATGTCATGACCTGAGCCAAAATCAAGAGTTGGACGCTTAACTGACTGAGCCACCCAGGCGCCCTGATTTTATTTTTTTTAAAGTAATCTCTATACCCAACATGGGGCTCACACCTACAACCCTGAGATTAAGAGTCACACACTCCACAGACCACACCAGCCAGGTACCCGCTGTGTATATGGATTTTTTAAAGGTCCTAATGATTCAAAGAATCTCCCCCAGCTTTTCATCCCAGGGGGTCTATTGTCTGTCTGAACTGTTATCATTTTCCCCAGAAGCACTTGCCTCCTTTTTAGCCTGAGTGCTGAGTTAGGTGAAACAGGAGAGATATGCCTTGCGTAAGTCCTTCAGGCAGCCCCCAGACAGGTTAGAACAATCATACACGGTAATTTACAGCTAAGATCTCCTCTCTCTGCAACTGGATACCAGGTTCTACATTGGCAACAGGGGCTGCTACTGAGCCATGGAAGGGATAGGACAAGTAAGAATGTCACAAAGCTGTCCTACTGTTTTCAGATTGCCCTTTTCTTGATTCAGCATTCTCTTGGTTGTAAACTTCTGGCTGCTTTTCAGAGTTCTGACTTAGTTGGTTGTAATAGTTTCTACTTGTTTTTCAGTGTTTCTTTGGGAAGATAAGAGGTTGGAGTTACTTACTCTGCTATTTTCCTTTCCATTGATGATTCTTGTCTGAATCGATGTGCTGGTGGTTACAAAATGGTCATTTTATATTTCTTTAATTTATTCTACATTTATTAGTTGGTATACTCTTATTTAGAAAAAGAACTTTATTTTCTGTGTAATTGGTATTGATATGATTTAGATATTTGAACAGCTTATTATTTTAAATAATTTTAGTTAGGTAAAATGTAAATACAGTAGAGTCCACACACCAAGTGTTCAGGTTGATCACCTTGGCAAATGCAACATGTGATGATCTGTAGCCATCACCTCAGTCAAGTTCTAGAACATGTTCTCCCCAGAAAGTTTCCCATGCTCCTTTGTGGTGGCTTTCTTGTTTTTACATTTTATTTAGAAATAATTATAGGTTCACAGGAAGTTGCAAAGATAGAAGAGAGAGGCCCCATGTATTCTTCATGGAGTTCCCCTAAAGGTTACATATTGCATAAAGGTAGTACAATTTCAAAACTGGGAAATTGACATTGGTACAATGTATAGGTACAGTTCTGTGTCATTGTGTACATTCCTGGAACTGGAAGTTCAGGCTTTCCATTAGGCCTTTTGTGATACTGCTCTGTCTAGGTGCTCCGTAAGTGGTCTCCACTAACACTACAGGAGTGCAGGAGGGGAGACCCCAGTACTGCTGGGAGGGGGTCAAGGATCTGCCTTTCCACCTGGTCTTCTCTGACACCACCCCAGCAGGGACAGTTCGTAGCATCTTGATGAGGGTAGCAATCCAGGCTCCCCAGTGTGGTGTGGGACTGCAGTTTTCTCTGTGGTGTTATGCTGGATAGGCTTCTTATCATCTAAAAGTCTCTGTCTTGCCTGGTCCTCGGGCTAGGAAAAGCAAGCTTTTCTGGGGGCTTTTGGGCTCCCATTGATATCTCCTTAAGCACCGAGTCCAGGATATATGAGGCAAAAAGAAACATTAGGAAACTCTTTGCCATGCCGTTCTTTGGGTCCCAGGGCCCCTAGCCAGACCATTCTCCCTCTTTCAGGATTTTCTTATGTTTGTTTTGTATGTGTAATGTGCAGAGTTTTTAGGTGTATTACCAGAAGGAATAGGAAGAAGTATATCTACTCCTGCAGTGTCTTATTTTTTAAGACTCAAATTTCAAAGATTTTGACACATACTGTTACATAAAATGATAATACCAGTTTCCACATTCCTACCAACAGTGTATGACAGTGCATGCGGCCAGCACTGGGGATTATCAGCTTTTTTAATCTTTGTTGATCTGATAGGCCGAATTGATGTCTCCTAGTATGAATTTTTGTTTCTTTGGTTTCAAGTGGAGGTTGAATATTTTTCGTGTTTATTGGCCGAGGTTTTTTTTTTTTTTTCCCTCTTGAATTACCTCTTCTCTGAGAGAGAGAGAGAGAGAGAGAATTGAAGATGGAAAGTGAGGGGTAATCTCCTGCTGTAGTAGTTATGGTCCAGCCAGGAGACAGAAACCACAGCAATTATTTGAACAGAGAGAGCTTATTATTAAGAATCGGTAACCACGTAAAATTAACTAGGTTATCGAAGGGTCAGACAGGAACACTGAGGTATTATGGAATGAGCATTTCAGGAAGCAGCTCCCATCTCTACGACTGGGGGATCAAAGGGAAGAGTTGCAGTTATTAAAACTCAGGCAGTGAAGGGAAGGGCCCCAATGGAAACTTGGAGTTTCGAAGAGGGGTACTGCTCAGTTGGGGCTTTTGTCTCCAGTGGTAGGAAGCGTGAAGTCCATGCTGCAGGTTTTGGAAAACCTGCAAACTGGAATCAGCTATTGCTGCAGAGAGGCACTGTGCTGCCGGTGAGGGAGGATTGCTGGGGTGGTGGTGCTCAAGACAGGAAGGACTGAAGAAGCACACGGGAAGAAGGTACAAGTCTTTCTCCTTCATCCTTGCTGTTTCAAACCTTCTAGTGCCCCTGGTTGAAAAGACTCTTATGGAGCCACTGACCAAGCCCAAATGTGATCTGCAAGCTCCCAGGCCCAGCATCACAGAGGCCGGTGTGACCTGAGATAGAAGAACGCAGAGGTCAGCGTGGCTGCCATTCTGTATGGGCATTGCCTGTGCTGAGTGTGGGGTGGGAGACCTGAATCTGTTGTGCCCTGCTTGTCTTGGTTTTTCTGTTCCTTTCCTAGTTGGAACATCTTGCTTGCTACAGTGACAAGGATTTTAGTGCTAAAATGTTTTCTTTGTACAGCATGGCCCCTCACTATATTTTGCATGTGTCTACTGTGCTGTGTGCTGTATGCATGCTGCATCTACAGAATCTGGTATAAAAATGTGTATGTACTTCATAGGACATGTTAGGGTTTTTCAAGGGTCATTTTAATTACATCTGATTCTCCCTTTACTTTAGAACTTATTTCTCCTTTGCCATTTGATCCAGTAAGATGGGACTTCGGTTTATATTCCAGTCAAACCAGAGACTCCCCATGGCTGGAGCTTAAGCGCATACACGTGTCTCATCTTCACCCATCCCTGTTTATTCCGCCCGTTTGGATAGATGTAACATTAGTAAGGACTGGACCATATTTGTCTTATCCACAGGGCCTGAGGGTACTTGTTCAGTAAATTTTTGTCGAATTAATATTGATAATGCAGCAGCAGCAAGAATATTTCTTTTACATATATAATTACTCATTTAATTCTCACATCAGCCTTGTTAAGTAGTTATCATTACCATATTTCATTAGTTCTGAGGTGAACATTTCTTCACATTTTAACATCTTTGAATTAGGGATGCATTTTATATTCAGTGATGTCTTGTAACTCATTTTTTTTTTCTTGGTGATAATGAAAAATGGTTCATCTTATAGTCGATGGTATTTTAGATTCAATTAAATTCGGTGTCATTTCCATTTTGTAGATCAGGAAAAGGGGGACGAAGAGGTTAAGTATCCTGCCCTAGGCTAGAAAGCGGCAGATCTGGGCTGAGCAGCCTGGCCTCCAGTCTCGGGGTCCTGCCGTCCCTCCCTGTCTCCCTTCTTCTCTGAGCCTCTGCCACGAATGGCCTCTGTGCCATCCCACCTGTCTTGGCCTTGTCCACCCTCCCAGTCTAGCTCAGACTCCACCCTCCATGCCAGCCTCTCTCTTCCCATGCTATCCTGCTGGAAAGCTGTCATCTCTTCTTTTCTCCTTTGAACCCCATAGCACTTCCTCATTGCTAGTTGTCTATGTCTTTTATTTAGCAGTGTTTCATTTTCCAAGATATCCAGACCCCAAGTCAGCTTGTAAGGTAGAACCACACATGGTCAAAATTACCATGTACATCCTTTAGGAAGGAAGGCTGGGCTATGCTCTGGAGTCCAGTGCACTCAGTTTTATCTACCACGTTGGGTGAATCACTGTTTCTTTGTAGCTCAGCACCAGATTAGATAGTTGGCTTGTGTTTTGGGACCGTATTGTATGAAAAAGACTGGTCTTCAGCACTAGACTTGCCCTTGGGAGTGTAATGTGATATTCATGCTCTAGGAGTCTCACAGGTACTGACGTGGACTGTGGGAGTCAAGTCTTCTGTTTACACATGGACACCCATGGCCCACTTTCCATGGCAGGGCTCAGCGCGTGCGGCCAGGTGTGGCAGCCGTGCAACAGGCTCAGTGAGCTCCTTCCCAAGGCCTGTGTTCATTGAGAAGAATGGTGCTGTTTCTCCATTTTTAAATTTAAAAACTTTTTTTTGGTTTCATTTTAACTCTTCTACTGAGATAGAATCTACGTACCATACATTTCTCTCTTTTAAAGTGTCCAATTCAATGATTTTTAGCATGTTCGTGGGGTTGTGCAACCATCACCAGAATCTAAGCATAGACCATTTTCATCACCCCCAAAAGACTCTCTCTGCCCGGAGTCAGCCGCTCTCCGTTTCCCACAGCCTCCCAGCCCTGGGCAGCCCCCATCTGCTTGCTGTCTCTGTGGATTTGCCTGTTTCGGACATGTCATAGCAGAATCATACAATGTGTCGTCTTTGTGTGACTGGCTTCTCCTTCAGCACCCTGTTTTCAAGGTTTATTGTCTGTGCTGTGGCACGTGTCACTACTTCATTCCTTCTTATTGCCAGACAATATGTATGGTTGTACCACATGTTATGTATCTGTCAGCCAGTTGATGGACGTTTGGGCTATTTCCACTTTTTAGCTATTATGAGTAATGATGCTGTGAACATCTGTGTACAAGTTCTTCTATGGACATACGTTTTCATTTCTCTTGGGTATATACACAGGACTGGAATTTCAGGGTCATATGCTAATTCTGTGTGTAACCTTTTGAGGGATGGGCCAGATTGTTTTCCACAGTAGCAGCCTGTACCATCTCACATCTCCACATCTTCACCAGTGCTTGTCATTATGTCATTTGAGTATAGCCATCGAGTGGGTGGTTCTGATTTGCATTTTCTTACTGGCTAATTGTGTTGAGTATCTTTTCATGTGCTCATTGGCTATTTGTACATCTTCTTTGGAAAGATGTCTATTCAGATCCTTTGCCCATTTTTTAATTGAGTTATTTGTCTTTATATTGTTCGATTGTAGGAGTTCTTTGTATATACTGGATAGTAATGCCTTATGTGATAAGTGACTTGCAAAATTTCCTCTCCTTCTATGGGCATCTTTTTACTTGATGGTGTCCTTTGGAACACAAAAGTTTTACAAATATTTTGATGAAGTCTAGTGTATCTGTTTTTCTTTGTTGCTTTTGCTTTTGCTGTCACATCTGAGAAGGCTTTGCTAAGCCTAAAGCCCCGAATATTGACGCTTATGTTTCTTCTAAGAGTCTTATAGTTTTTGCTCTTACATTTAGGTCTGTGATGTACTTGGAGTTAATTTTTGTGTATGGTGTAAGGAAGGGGTCTGTCTCCATTCTCACCAGACAAAAGTCTGGATATCTGTTTGTCCCAGCACCATGTGTTGAAAAGTGCTCTTTCTCCATTGAAGTTGTTCTGAATATTTAGCTTTTTGCTGGGCTAGATAGTTGATTTCATAATAGATAAATGTAGGTATGAAGCACTTCTATATATTTATCTTATCTGCCTCACTAGGTTATAAACTTATTAGGGCAAGAAAAAGTCATGTCTTATTTATCTTTAATTCCCTTCAGCATCCAGCTCAGTCTCTAATATATACTGGACTTCTGAGTGAATCAGAGTATGCAATAGAGACCTGATCGACGAGAGTATGAGAAAATATTCCTCCTGATTGAGTCTCAGATGTCTCCTAGATCTTGCCAATGAGCTCACAACACTAATACTGTAATAAGTGAATCATACAGGGATTAGGATTTTTTTCAATTTTATTTTAACTTATTATTTAAAAAACAAAGTCTCAGTATGATGCTTATATGTTTGTAACACTAATCTTTCTCTCTCTTTTTTAAATGGAGTGCACATGTCAGGTTTGGAGATCTAGCCATCTAGAATTTAAGAATGTCTTGTTTTCATGTATCCGTTTTTACTTGTAGCTTCTATTAATGACAAGTGATAATGATCTTCCATTTTTGCTAGTTATATAAAATTTTAAAATCAATACAAGTAAAAAAGTGAGATAGATTTTTTAAGAAAAATATTAAATAAGGTGATGCACAGATGTTGCAAAAATCACCAGGGGGCACTCAAATAATGAAAATTAGGGATGTACCCAAAGGAGGGTTCCTCCTCCCTTTTACTTTTTCTATTCATTTTTTTTCCTTTTCATTTTATTTTTGAGTAGGTAATATCTTGATATGACTCAAAAGCCAAAAAGTACAAGATTCATACAATAAAAAATCCTCTTCACTCTATTCCTCTGGCCACCTGGCTTCCCGCCTTGGGCTAGTAAGACTTATTGATTTTTTTATATGTTTGTCCAGAGGTTACTGATGCATATACAAGAAAATGTTCCTATAAAATCTTTTCCTGCTGCTTAACACAAGTGGTTCCTTACTCTTTGCCTGGCTCTCCCTTGCCTTGAAGGATTGTTCCTAACCTGGGCTAGTCTGGTCATTCTTGACCTGGATACTGAGTCCTCATACTGGCGTTCCTGTGGTCACGGGGCATTGAGTCATACACCAGTGTCTCAAGCAGGAAGGGGCAGGGGCATGGGTCTGTCTTCTTTCAGGCATGACAGTTGCCCAGTGACTTACACACATGTCTTGTTGTCAGGAACTGGGGCATGCGGCCATCTCAGACCAATCGCTGACAAGAGAGAACAGGATTGCCACAGTTGGTTTAGGTTGGTTACAACTTTCCCTGGAGGCTGGCAGAGAGGCCTGCTTTTCCCGAGATCAGAGGCGTTCACCTCCCACATAACTAGGGAAGATAGCAGCCTTGTGGGAATGGCCGCGGGATGGCCATGCATGGTGTCTGCTGCAGAATTTTTACAGGGGTACCCATGGAAGAGGCCAAGACAGACACCTGTGCTCTGAGATGTCTCGGGCTAGCATGGCCAATTTTGAGCTCAAGAACTAGAAGTAGTAACATTCTGATTTGGCCTGAAGCAGTGGTAGCATCAAGACACAAATACTCATTCTTGCCCCAAGCTTCATGCAGGGGAACTAGATCCCTGAAGTTTTTTCTAATTTAAAGTTCCTTTCCCTGGAAGTGCATCTTTTGGGAGAACTCTTTGTTCTGATCTAACTGTTAGAAGAAACCAGAAATGCCCCTGGCTCGTGGCTGGATTCCTGGAGTTCGACTGAGTGGCTAGGCATCAGCCAAGGGGTCAGAACTGGAGAGGGGGTGACTTGAGTTGACAGAAGATGTGGTCCTGAGAAGATGCTGTCCTGCCCTGTTTCAGAGCCAGACGTCAGTATTCTGGTGCCTGTGCTGAGTCTCAGTCCATCCGCTTTCCTCCTCCTGACTTTTTCTCTTGCTCTTGCCCTCTTCCTGCTTCTCTCTTTCAACCCATTTCCCCCACTGTCTCTTTTCTAGCCCCTTAAAGCTGAGAGCTGGAGGCCCCAGGTCTTTTTCTTCCCTGCAGCACACAGAGTTAGGAAGCCCTGTTGTTTTTGCCAGCAGTGGAGGGGAGGGGGCACTCTTCAGAAGGTGGGGACTCAGGAAGGGTGGAGGAATGTCACAGGAGAAATGAGAAACAGATGTAGAGATCCCGTGTGGCTGAGCCTAGTCAGAAGAGTTGCAAGGAGAGGGGGCCAGAGGAGGCTGGAATTTGGTGGTCATACTCATTTGTGTGTTTAATCCTTTTGTGGCTTTACTGGTGTTCATGAAGCAAGCAGCTCCCAGCAAGGCAGTGAACAACAAGCCGATGATTAATTGCCCTTTTTAAATTGTAATTATGTCACTCACCAGAACCCGTGAACATTAATTCTCGATTTACAAAGTGAGTAATTGAATAATGAAGGGGCTGCCTGTTTGTTGTGCTCTGTTCTTGCCCTTGCGTTTCTACAATGCCAGACCCTTCTGTCTCTCCCAGTCTTTGGGTGATGCCCACTTCCCTGGTGATTTTAGTGCCTGTTCTGGCCTTCTGACTGCGGGCCGTCTGGCATCACTTTGCATTGATGGTGGGTGAGGCCCAGGCTGATGTCACATGCTGTAGAGAAAGGGAGCCCAGCCATTTGATTCCAGTCTGCTGCTGCTTTTTATTAAGTTCTCTTCCAGCAACAAAAGCTTGCTCTGGCTAACTCAAGCAAGAGAGCATGACTTTATTGGAAGGATATTGGAAGGATATCAGGAAGCTCGCTGGGGCAAAGAGAAATCTGAAAAAGTAGGCTTTGAAAGAAGACAGCTAGAACCAGGGTCTGGTTGGCAGTGCTATTAGGTAGTCAGTCCTTGCATGACATTGGGAAGGACACTGCTTCAGTGTTCCCCGGTCTGTCATTTCACCTCTTGAGCAAGTCACCCTTGGCGGTGGAGGGTGGGGCATTTTGATGACTGTCTGGCCAAGAGTGCCTGCCCACTTTGGAAGGCGGAATAGTGCCTCCCCAACCCCAATCACCCTGCTCTTACCAGAAGTGGAAGTGGAAGTGGATGCCTTCCACAAAGCCCTGTCCTCAACCTCTGGATATTCATCTCTCCTGCTGGCCCAGCCCTGGGGAGGAAATCTGTGTGCAAGCTGGAGCCACAGTCATTCATGCTGGCCGCCAGTTTAGATGGAGGTGCCGTCTAGGACACACTGGGTCAGATCCACAATCCTGGCTTCGTTGTTGAAGAATTGAATTACAAAGAGAGAAGTAATTCAGTACTTTTCAGACAGGGTGACAGGGCACTCCAATGAGTAGGGGAGAGCTGTAGACTGAATGTGTGTGTACCCTCAATGTGACAGTATTTGGAGGTGGAGCTTTAGGGAGGTGATTAGGGCATGAGAGTAGAGCCTTATGAATGGTATTAATGCCCTGATAAAAGGGACTCCAGAGAGCTCCCTTGCCCCTTTTGCCACATGAGGACTCAGTAAGAAGACAATTGTCTGTGAAATCAGGAGGCAGGTCCTCATCAGAGACTGAATCTGCTAGCACTTTGCATTGGACTTCGAAGCCTCCAGATTTATTGATCTGATGCCTTGATATTTATTTCAGAAATAAACTTCTGTTGTTTATAAGCCACTCCATCCATGATATTTTTGTTATAGCAACTCGAACGGACTAAGACAAGGGAGAGTCTGCCTGGACTTTTCTTCGGATTCCCAATAGATATATTTTTCTTGCTCTCCTTGGGAGACAGCATGCCTTGTACAAAGAGAAGTTTTGAAAGTTGCCTGCAGGTTCTGTGATGGCCAGTGGAAGTGCTGGCCACAAACAGGCTGGGTAAGAATCCATTTCATGCCCCCTGGCCACACAGCTTTCTTCTTATCAGTGGTACCCATTTTCATTTGATGTAAGAAAGCTGCTGGCTCCATTTGGACCTGTCGTCCTGGAGTTAGTCTCCCTTCAAGGTCTTAACAAAGTTGTCTCTGACCACAGACTCACCACCTGGTTTGCTCTTTTTGCTCTCTCTTTCCTTTTGAGCCTTCTCTTGGCTCTCACCGCATTTTCAGAACTTCCCTATTCTTCTAGTCCTCTTCCGGTTTCATTTGCCTACCCAGGCAGACCCCCATCATGTCTCAGCGCTCCTCTCTGTCGCATTCATTAGAGATGCCTCTGTCACCCACCGCCTTGCTGTTGCCCTCTGCCCCCAAACTGTGGAGCGCTGCCAGAGAACACCAAGGGGCTGAGGCGCAGAACGTCAGCACACACCCACGCGTGTGTGCCGGCCAGCCTTCGTGCAGCCTCGCGGCCCCAGTGCCACTGCTACACCTTCACCCATGCCCATTTCATTTGCCCACAGCAGCTTTTCCACAGCCATTCCCCATCCAGGCCCCTTTCCTTCTGAGCAGATGCCTTTGTGTGGCAGCTCACTGAAGAAGAGGGGTCATGGAAAGGGAACTTCCCCTGGGCTCTTCACTCAGTATTTCCCTCTTGGACCTGGGATCTTGACTGCATTCTGAGAAAAGGTCTTTCCTGGTGCTTTCATCTGCCATTACTTATATATTTTTTTGCTTATATTTTTCAGTTTTCCTCCCTATTGACTCCTTCCCCTTAGCTCATATATTTGCCCAACATTCCCAAAGCATTTTATTTATTTTACCTACTTCTAGTGGTATTAGAAGCTGTGTATCCTTCTGTTGTCCTTGTGATTAGGTTTATACTTTAAAATAAATTTGAAACAATTTTAAGCTTTACTAGAAATTGCAAAAATAGTGCAGAGATTCCCATGTGTCCCTCCCCCAGTGATGACATCTTGTATAACCACAGTAAGGGTTTCTCAGCCTCAGCACTATTGACATTCTGGGCCAGATACTTCCTTGTTGGGGAGGGTGGGGGCTGTCTTGTGCATTGTGTGATATTTAGCAGCATCCTTGGCCTCTACTTATTAGATGTCGGTAGCACTCCCCTAGATTTGACAAACAGAACTGTCTCCAGGTGTTACCCAGTGTCCCCTATTCACCTGGGTTAAAAACTACTCCATATTTCCTTTTACTGCTGTGACAAATTACCACTCACTTCCTGGCTTAAAACAACATGAACTTACCCTCTTACAGCTCTGTGGGTCAGGTGTCTGACATGGGGTGGCTCAGTTCTCTGCTCAGAGTCTTACGGGTGAAAATCAAGGTGTCACCTGGGGCTTCAGTTCTCACTGGAGATTGGGGGAAGAATCCGTTCTAAGCTGATTCTGGTTGTTGGCAGAATTCAGCTCCTTCTCATGCCTTCCACATGGCCCTTCCTTCATCAAGCCAGCAGCAGGTGTCCAGTCCTTCTTGTGCTTTGAATCTCTGATTCCCTTTTCTATCACCAACCGGAAAAAGTTCTCTGCTTTTACAGGCTCATATGGTGACACCAGGCCCGCTGGATAATCCGGGATAATCTCATCTCGTAGTTTCTTCAGGATTAGGGTGTGGACATCTTTGACAGGCCATTATTCTGCCAACCACACACTGCCATGGGACAGCAGTCACAACTGGAAAATTGACATTGGTACAGTGCATTAACTAAACCTCAAACCTGATGCAGATCTCATCAGTTTTCACATGCACTCATTGTTTGTTTTTTAGTATTATTTATTTGGTGTATAGTTCTGTCAAATGTTATCATATACACATTTATCATACACACACATGTATATGTACATATATATTTTTTTCATGTAATGACCACCAGAATCAAGGAAACAAAACTGTTTCATCAACCCCAGAGAAACTCCCTTCAAACCTTTGTCTCTGTGAGCATAATTTTGTCATTTTGAGAATGTTATGTAAGTGGAATCATATGGTGTGTTACTTTTTGAGATTGGCTTTTATTTTACTCAGGGTAATAACCCTTGAGCTCCATCCAAGTTATTGTGTGCATCAATAACTTGGTCGTTTTTATTGGCAAGTAGTATTCCACTGTATAGGCATACAGCTTGTTTACCCATTCACTTGTTTGAAAGGAAATGAGTGGTGTCTAGTTTTTGCTACAACAACTAAAGCTGCTATCTATGTGTACACAGGTACAGTTTTTTTGTGTGTAAACCTGACTTTTGTTTCTCTACCATAAATGCTGCAGGTGTGGGATTGCTGGGTCATTTGGTAAGTGTGTGTTTCTAAGATACTGCCAAACCATTTTCCAGAGTGGCTGTATCATTTGCTAATTCTACCAGCAATGTGTGAGTGATCTAGTTTCTCTGTATTCTCACCACATGTGGCACTATATTTAAAATAATTTAAGTATTTAAAGTGAAGGAAGGTAAGCATATAAAACAATTAGTCATTCTAATGGAAGTGTGGTGGTATCTTGTGGCTTTGATTTGCACTTCCCTAATAGCTAATGATGTTGCATATATTTTCATGTGCTTATTTAGCATTCATATATACTTTTCGGTGAAGTGTCTGCTCAAATCTTTGGTCCATTTTCTGATTGGATTCTTTGAATTCTTACTATTCAGTTTACAGAGTCCTTTACATATTCTGAATACAACTCCTTTATCAGATATTTGATTTGCAAATATTTCCTTGCAGTCTGTGCATCTCTTCATTTTCTCACCAGTGTCTTTGTGGAGCAAACGTTTTTAATTCTGATGAAGTCCAGTTTGTCAGTTTTTCTTCTTTTATGGGTCATGCTTTTGATGTCATGTATAAGAACTCTTTTGCCTAACCCTAGGTCATGAAGATTTTTCTCCTAAGTTTTCTTTTAAAAGTTTTGTAGTTTTATGTTTTACGTTTAGATCTATAATCTCTTTTCCGTCCATTTTTATGTACTCTATGAGGTTGAGTTGGAGTTTTCCTTCTCTGTTCTAACAGTGGTGAAAAGACTATCTTGGCTCCATTGAATTGCTTTTGAACCTTAATCAGAAGTCAGTTTGATCATGTTTATGTGGATCTGTTTCTGGACTCTCTTCTGTTGATTTATGTGCTTATTCATCTGCCAATAGTATACTGTCTTGATTATGTTAGCCATATAGTAAGTCTCCAAAATGGAGACTGTGATTATTTCAACTTTATTCTTCTTTTTCAAAATTGTTTTAGCCCTTCGATTTTCTTTGCCTTTCCATAGACATTTTAGAATTAGTTTGTCTATGTCTTCAAAAAGTTCTAAGATTTTGATAGGAATTGCATTAAGCTTATAGATCATTTTGAAGAGAGTTTTAGATCTTTACAATGTTAGATCTTCCAACTCGTGAACGTGCTTTGTCTCTTTAAATATTCTTTGATGTATTTTATCAATGTTTTGAAGTTTTCAGCATACGCATCCTGTGTGTGGTTGTTAGAATTCTGTGTAAGTATTTCAGGTGTGGGGGTCTGTATGTATGTGTGTGGGGAGGGCAATTATAAATGGCATTGTGTTTTAAATTTTGGTCTCCAGTTATTCATTGCTAATATATAAGAACAAGATTGATTTTTATGTGATGGCCTTGCTGTCCTATGACCTTGCTAACCCATGAGTTGTCTTGTAGATTCCTTAGATTTTTCTGGTTAGAAAGTCATGTCATCTACAAATAGGGACAGTTTTTTATTTCTTCCTTTTCCAATCTATTTTCCTTTTTTTTTTCTTTCCTTATTGCATTGGTTAAGGTTTCCAGTGCTACAATGAATAGGGGTGGTGAGAGCCTTGCCTTATTCCTGAGCATTCAGTCTTTCAGCATTTATTATTATGTTAGTCAAAAATATTTGTGGGTGCTCTTTATTAGGTTGAGGAAGTTCCCTTATATTCTCAGTTTGCTGAGAGTTTTTATGATGAATAGGTGTTGAATTTTGTCAGATGCTTTTTCTTCATCATGGTTTTTCCTCTTTAGACTTAACATGGTGGTTTACACTGATTTTTGTGACTGTTGAACCAGCATTGCATTTCTAGAATAAACCCCACTTGGTCATGTCATGTGTATGTGGGTGTGTATATATATATTACACATATTTACATATATGCTGAATTCAGTATGCTGATATTTTGTTAAGGATTTTTATATCTATTTTCATGAAGTCATAATTCTTCAGCTAGTTTTCTTTTTTTTTTAAATCTTCATTTTTCTTTCATCCTTTTTTTCTTTTCATTTTTTTTGTCTTTATGTGGTTTTAGTATCAGGGTAATGCTGACCTCATAAAATGAGTTAGGAGATGTGGCTTCCATTTTCTGGAAGAGAATTTATAGTATTGGTGGTATTTTTTCAATGCTTAGAAGAATTTCCTAGTGAAACTGTTGAGACTTAGAGATTTCTTTTTCAAAAGGTTAACTGTAAATTCAGTTCTTTAATAGTTTCTGAACTATTCAGATTATCTGTCTCATCTTGGGTGAATTTCAGTTGTTTGTAGTTTTTGAGGAATTGGTCCATTTCATCTAAGTTGTTGAATTTATGTGTGTAGAGTTGTTTGTAGTACAGACATACCTCTTGTGCTTTGCTTTATTGCACTACATGGATGTGTGTGTTTTTTTTTTAAGCCATTGAAGGTTTGTGGCAAGTCTACTGGTGCCGTATTTCAATAGCATTTGCTCACTTCTTGTTTCTGTGTCACATTTTGGTAATTACCGCAATATTTCAGACCTCTTCATTGTTACTGTATATGTTATGGTGATCTGTGATCAATGATCTTTGATGTTACTATTGTAATTGTTTCAGGGTGCCACAAACCATGTTCATAGAAGCAAATGAATTTAATTGATAAATGTGTATGTTCCACCTGCTTCACTGATCAGCCAGTCGCCCTCTCCCTTCCTCTCCTTGGGCTTCCCTATTCCCTGAGACACAATATTGAAATTAGGCCAATTAATAACCCTATAGTGGCCTCTTAATGTTCAAATAAAAGGAAGAGTTGCATGTTTCTCACTTTACATTAAAAGCTAGAAACAATTCAGCTTAGTGAGGAAGACATGTGGAAAGCTAGGCGTCTTGAACCAAACAGTTAGCCAAGTTGTGAATGAGAAGGAAAAGTTCTTGAAGGAAATTAAAAGTGCTGCTCCGGTAAACACAAATGATAAGAAAGCGCAACAACCTCATCACTGATATGGAGAAGGTTTTAGTGGTCTGCATAGAAGATCAAACCAGCCACGATATCCCCTTAAGCCAAAGCTCACTCCAGAACAAGGCCCTAAGTCACTTCAATATATGAAGGTTGAGAAAGGTGAGGAAGCTGCAGAAGAAAAGTGTGAAGCTAGCAGAGGTTGGTTCATAAGGTTTAAGGAAAGAAGCCATCTCCATAACATAAAAGTGCAAGATGAAGCAGAAAGTTATCCAGAAGATCTAGCTACGATAGTTAATGAAGGTCGGTACACCAAGCAACAGATTTTCAACATAGACAAAGTAGCATTCTATTAGAAGAAGTTGCCATCTAGGACTTTCATAGCTAAAGAGAAGAAGTCAGTGCCTGGCTACAAAACTTCAAAGGACAGGCTGACTCTGTCATTAAGGGCTAATGCCACTGGTAACTTTAACTTGAAGTCAGTGCTCATTTACCATTTTGAAAATCCTACGACCCTTCCAAATTATGCTAAATACACTTCCCTTATGGTTTTTAAATGGAACAACAAAGCCTAGATGGCAGCACATCTGTTTACAACATAGTTTACTGCATATTTTAATTTAAACCCACTGTTGAGAACCACTGCTCAGAAAAAAGATTCCTTTCAAAATATTACTGCTCATTGACAATGATCCTGGTCACTCAACAGCTCTGATGGAGATGTATGAGGTTAATGTTTTTATGCCTGCTAATACAACACAATGAAACACAACACAATGTTACCCATTCTGTAGTCTATGAATCAAGGTGTAATTTTGACTTTCAAGTCTTATTATTTAAGAAATACATTTTGCAAGGCTGTAGGTGCCATAGATAATGATTCCTCTGATAGATCTGGGCAAAATGATGAATGGAAAATGTAATGGGAAGGATTTACCATTCTAGATGCCATGAAGAGCATACGTGATTCATAGGAAGAGGTCAAAATACCAATATGAAGAGGAGTTTGGAAGAAGTTGAGTCCAACCCTCATGTATGACTTTGAGGAGTTCGAGACTTCAGGGGACAAAGTAACCACAGATGTGATGAAATAGCATGAGAACTAGAATTAGAAGTGGAGCCTGAAGATGTGACTGAATTGTGGCAATCTCATGATAACTTGAATGGATGAGGCGTTGCTTCTTATGGATGAGCAAAGAAAGTGGTTTTTGAGATAGATTCTGCTCCTAGTGAAGATGTTATGAAGATTGTTAAAATGACAGCAAAGGATTTAGATTATTACATCAACTTAGTGGTGACAAAGTAGTGGTGGGATGTGAGAAGATTGACTCCAATTTTGAGAGAAGTTCTACTGTGGGTAAAATGCTATCAAACAACATCACATGCTACAGGGAAATCATTTGAGAAGGGAAGAATCACTTGATGTGGAAAACTTCATTGTCTTCTTTTAAGAAGTTGCCACAGCCACCCACTCTTCAGCAACCTCCACCATGGTCGGTCAGCAGCCATCAGCATCAAGGCAAGACCCCCTACCATCTATAAAATTACAATTCAGTGAAAGCACAGATGATGGTGAGCATTTTTTGGTAATAAAGTAGTTTTACATTTTGGTTTTAGACATGCTGCTATTGTACACTTAGTATACTACTGTACAGCATAAACATAATTTTTATATGCACTGGGAAAAAATTCATTTGAACCACTTTATTATGATGTTCACGTTACTGGGTAGCCTGGAACTGAATGCACAGTTCCAGAGGTATGCCTGTATTCTCTTATCCTTTTACTGTCTGTGGGGTCTGTAGTGATATCCACTCTTTCATTCTTGATATTGGTAATTTATTCTTCTCTTTTTTCCTTTGTCAGTTTTACTAGAGGTTTATCAAATTTTTTCAAACAACTAGCTTTTGGCTTGATAGTTTTTCTGTTTTTAATTTCATTGATTTCTACTTTTGTTTCCTTCTGCTTTATTTTGGTTTCTTCTTCTAGTTTCTTGACATGAGAGCCTTGTTTATTGATTTGAGATCATCTTATTTTAATATAAGAATTTAGTGCTGTGTTAGTTATAAATTATTGCCAAATGTACTGGATTAAAACCATATTATCTCAGTTTCTTTGGGTCAAGAATCTTGGTGCATCTTAGCAGGGTCCTTTGCTTCAGGCTTTCTTACAAGGCTACAGTCAAGCTGTTGGCTAGGACTATCTCAAGGCTGAACTGGAGGAGGACCCACTTCCAAGGTCACTCATG
Source organism: Ursus maritimus (assembly GCF_017311325.1). NCBI lineage: Eukaryota > Metazoa > Chordata > Mammalia > Carnivora > Ursidae > Ursus > Ursus maritimus. Next base: position 931,824 of record NW_024423786.1, read on the forward strand.
CAGGATTCAGTTCCTGATGGCTGTTAGCCAGAGACTGCCCTCAGTTTTTTGGTACATGGGCCTCTCCATTAGGCAGTTTACAATATGGCAGATTGCTTCAGTCGAGCAAGCAAGAGAGAAGAGCCAGAGATAGTGAATGCTAGCAAGATTTAAGTCACCATCTTTTATAACTTAATCAAGAAATAACATTTCATCACTCTTTTTGTTTACTCTTTGTTAGAAGCAAGTCTCAGTCCAGTACAGAATCTAGCAAGGGAAGGGCATTATACAATGGCATGAATACCAGAATCACTGGGTGTTGCCTATCACAAATGACATAAATTTCCCTGTAATCTTTACTTTAGCTGTAGCCCACATATTTTGTATAAATTATAGTAAAATATGCATAACATAAATTTACCATTTTTAAAAAAAGATTTTATTTATTTATTTGACAGAGAGACAGCCAGTGAGAGAGGGAACACAGGCAGGGGGAGTGGGAGAGGAAGAAGCAGGCTCCCAGCAGGGGAGCCTGATGTGGAGCTCGATCCCAGGACTCCGGGACCACGCCCTGAGCTGAAGGCAGACGCCCAACGACTGAACCACCCAGGCACCCCCATAAATTTACCATTTTACTATTTTTTGAAAGATTTATTTATTTGAGAGAGAGAGCATGAGAGAGCACGATGGGGGGGGGGCTGGGCAGAGGGACAAGCAGACTTCCTGCTGAGCAGGAAGCCTGATTCCAGGACCCTGATATCATGGCCTGAGCCAAAGTCAGATGTTTAACCAACTGAGCCACCCAGGCACCCCACTATTTTAAAATCAATTCAGTAGCCATACATACATTCACCATGTTGTATAGCCATCACCACTGTCTATCTCCAGATCTTTTTCATCATCTCAGATAGAAACTCTGTTCCCATGAAACACTAACTACCCATTTCCCTCTCCTCCAGCCCCGGTAACTTCTATTCTTCTTTCTATCTCTATGATTTACATATTCTACATATAAGTGGAGTCATTCTGTATTTGTCTTTTTTGACTTATTTCACTAAGCATAATGCTTTCAAGGTTCATCCCTGTTGTAGTGTCAGAATTACATTTTTTAAGGTTGAATTATATATATATATATATACACACACCACATTTTACTTATCCATCCAGCTGTTGATGGACATTTGGGTTGTTTCTGTCTTTTGGCTATTGTGAATAATGCTGTTATGAACATGGGTATGCAAGTATCTATTTGAGTCCCTTTCAGTTCTTTTGGGTATATGCCTAGAAATGGATTTGCTGGATCACATGGTAGTTTTATGTTTTAATCTTTGAGAAACCGCCAAACTGTTTTCCATAGAGGTTTATATCATTTTACATCCTTACCATGATGCACAAGGCTTCTACTATCTCCATGCCCCCTACAGATTTTGATGTGTTATTTTATTTTCATTTGGTTCAGTATAAAAAATATGTCTTTTAAGTTTTCTTTGAGCCCTCCTCTTTGTTCCATGGCTTATTTACAAATGTAATGTTTAATTTCACATTTTTGAAGATTTCCCTATTATCTTTCTATTATTGATTTCTAATTTAATATATTCTGGCCAGAGAACATATTTTCTATGGTTTCAATTAATTTAAATGTGTAAAGGTTTATCTTATGACCGAAGAGATGCTCTGTCTTAGTTAGTGCTCCATGTATGGTTGAAACTGCAGTTGATCCCTGAACAGTGTGTGAATTGTGTGCCAACCCTCTGTTCAAATCAAAAATCTGTGTATAACTTTTGTCTCTCCCAAAACTTAACTACTAATAGCCTACTGTTGACTGGAAGCCTTGCCCATAACATAGATAGATGATTAACACATTTTTTATATATGTATTATATACCATATTCCTACAATAAAGTATGCTAGAGAAAAAATATTATTAAGAAAATCACAAGGAAGAGAAAATACATGTATAGCACTTTACTGTATCTATCAAAGAAAATCCACATGTAAGTGGACCTGTGCAATTCGAGCCCCTGTGGTTCATGGGTCAACTATAGTGTTTATTTTTTTGTTAGGTGAAGTGTTCTATGTTAAAATAGATGCCATTGGTTTATGGTGGTGTTCTTCTGTATTCTTGCTCATTTTCTGTCTGGTGGCTCTATCAATTTCTTGAGAGAGTTGCGTTGAACTCCGCAACTATATTTCTAGAATTGCCTATTTCTATATTCAGTACCCCTATATCTGCTTCATGTATTTTGAAGCTCTGTTATTTGGTATGTACACATTTAGAATTATGATGCCTTCTTAATGAATTGACACTTTTATCATTATGTAATGTCCCACTTTTTATCTGGTAAGTTTCCTGGCGCTGAAATCATGTTGTCTGATACTAACATAGCCTGTCCAGTTTTATTTATATTAGTATTTTCATGGTGTATATCTTTTTATACTTTAATTTTTAATTTACTTACATAAATTTTTTGGCTAGCATTTAGTTGGATCATTTTTAATCCATTCTGACAATCTTTTAATTGGTGTGTTCAAATCATTTATATTTAATGAAATTAAAAAGTTAACCATTTTCTTGTTTGTTTTCTGTTTGTGTCTACTGCTTTTTGTCCCTATATTTCTCCTTTCCTGGCTTCCTGCAGGTTACTTGAAAAGTTTTTACAGTTTCATTTTAATTTATCTAAAGAATTTTTTTAACTTTTTAAAATTTTGAAATTTTGTTTATTTTGAAAAATTGAAGTATAGCTGGCTAAAGAATTTTTAAGTATATCTCTTTGTTCTTTTAGTTTAGTTTTTTTGTTTTTGTTTTTAGTGGTTGTTCTATGGATTGTAATATACCTACTTAACTTACCACTGTCTCCTAGTATCAACATTTTACCACTTCGAGTGGCATATAGAAACCTTAACACCATTTATGTCCCTTTTTAATGATATGGGTGTTTTACATATTACATTAACTATGTACGTATTGAGAACCACATCGGACAGCGAGCTTTACAATTTTTTACTTTCAAATGTCAGACATACTTTATGAAACTCAAGACAGGAAGCATTTGTCTATTGTTCTTACCCTTTCCATTACTTCTTCATTCCTGATGTTCCAAGTTCTTCCCTCCCTCTCTGCCTTCCTCCCTTACTTGTTTTCTCTTTTTCTTTATTTCTCATAAAATTATTTCCTTTCTGTTTGAAGAACTTTCTTTAACAGTTAGAAGAGGTCTGCTGGGGATATATTCTTTTCATTTTCCTTCACTGATAAAGTCCTCATTTCTCCTTCATTCCTAAAAGATATTTTCACTGGATATAGATTTCTGGGTTAACAATTTTTTGTTTTTTCAGCACTTGAAAAATGTGCCACTTCCCTCTGGCCTCTATGGTTTTTGCTGAGAAATCCACTGTTATTTGAATCATTCTCCCGTAGATAATATAACCTAGTTTGGCCACTTTCAGGATTTTTTTCTTTGTCTTTAGTCTTAAAAGATTTTGATTATGATTTATCTGGGGATGGTTTTCTTTGGGTATATCTTGCTTAGCATTCACTCAGCTGCTTGAATCTGTAGGGTTTTCTTTTACCAACTTCGGAGAAAATTTAAGCCATTATTTCTGCAAATATTTTTTTCTGTATCACACTTTTTCTTCTTTCTCCTTGGGATTCTAATGGTTTTTGTATTTTGTGTGGTTTCCCCCCCCCAATTTATCTATTTGTATACGTTTATAGTATGTATTAAAGAATTACTATAATTTTAATTCCCCTGTGTCTAATTTTTTATTGGGTTTATTGCTTATTTTGCTGGAGTACTTCCTCACGTATTTCTTGCAGGAACAGTTTGGACATTATAAACTTTATCCCTTCATGTCTTTCACTTCAGCTAGTTTATAAAACTTCTATGGCTTCTAGGGGAAAGTAACTTTAACTTAGTACTTTGAAACTATTTCTCCACTGTCTTCTGGTATTACCAGTAGGAACTTAGAGCCCTTTATTCTTTTTACTATTATTGTACTTTTCACAACAAACATTGTATTAGATTAGTGCTCACCTTTGGTTTCCCCACTCTGTTGTCTTAAAGGCAGGGGCACTGTCCTATTGATCTGTGTAAATCTAGCCCATACTGCAGTGTTCAGTAGATTAGACATCAGCAAGTGTTTGTTATGTTAAATTGCAATGTGGAAAACAGATATATCAAAAGCATATCCGCTGATCCATTTCGTCCTCTGGTCTTGCTTATTATTATATAATTACTTATAATATAGAAACTATTTTTCTGGTCATTTTTAGCTTTAGAGAGGTGTGCCCATCCTGAGATACTGAGGGCTGCAGGGCTTCAAAGGTGGGGTGTATAGACTGATTGTGTGAGCATGTCTGAGCTTGTTGCTAGGGCTGACCACCGCAGTGAGTCTCTGCCATGTTTCCTGACCACCAGGGGCTCATGGGAGAGACATGAATTACTAGAGGACATGAAGACCTGGGTGTGAACCCCACTTCTGCCTCTCATAATACGTGTTCTCTACAACAGAGTATTCTGTTTTTAACCACTGCTTTCTGTTGCATAGAATGAGGTTAGCAATATCTATCTCGCTGGTAGTAAAAGCATTAAATGAGGAAGCCTGTATAAAGCACTTGACAGGTACTCGGCAGTCAGTGAGTCTTCTTTTTCCTTTTTAGCTCATGTTGTAGGAAGCTGGAGAAGTTTCCTTTCTGGCTAATTTAAGAATTGGGCATATCAAATTTGCCTATCTCCTCAGAATGTTTTCCAGAGTAATATAACACAGAGGCAGAGGATAATGGTTAACCCTAAAAGGTCCCTATTCAATTCCAGGCATCCAGTGTTTTCAGATGTTATTTTTGGTTTGACTTTTTGGAAAGGAAAGGTTTTTTTTGAGTAGAGGCTCTAGGTGGTTTGGTTTGGTGTCGTGTTATCATATAGGTGAGGTAGCTTGAGTCCCTTGAAGGTTCAGTGTTGGTTCTCAGCCTTACAACCAGTATAAGGGCTCTCAAGTTTTCGACAGGCCAGGTGTTCATTAGACTTAACTGCTCCTCTCCTGACCTGCAGGTCCCTTTCCTCTTTGTCCAGAGAGAACTTTCTTTAGGGAAATCAAGATGGTTTAATTGCTTTTCTGTTTCACGTCAAGAAAGGCTTTCTTGCCAAGAGAATATGTGTGTGTGTGGAGGTAGGAGAAAAAGTGGGAAGCGGAGTTGAGGTGAGAGCCTAGGTAACGAAGGCCTCACGGTAGATGTCCGTGGTAGGTGTGGGTTTGCCGGTGGCGCTCCCGCTGACTCTGAAGGGAACGCCCTTTCTCCCCAGCATATTGCCTGCTCACCGCTCCCCTACCCTAGCTTCTTGGGGCAGTTGCCTACATGTTCCGAACAGAATGCTTTGTCATCTTCCCAGGGAGTTATGTGATTTTCAGAGAAGTCTTCCTCTGACGAGAATCCTAATCGTCTGACACGCCGTGGAGTGTATAGGAAAGTGGGCTTGTGGGTGGGGTAGCTGGCTTCAGTCTACTCCAGGGAAAGCCTCTGGCAGAAGCCTGCTCCCGGGGTTAGGATTCTGCATCCTGTTTGAATAATGGTAACGTCAGAGTCCTGCTGCCTTCAGTCGGCCATAGGAGGGCTTGTGTGTGGGGGCCCACTCTGTATCACTCACGTACCTGGAGGCTTTGACTGGGGCCCTCTCCAAGCCTCTCAGTTGGGCTGAAGTACAACTGCGGTCTTTTCCTCCTCTCCTTGGCCTTCCCAGCAGTCCTGAGCAGTCAGGGGAGGCAGCCACGGCATTTGGTCTGAGTGCCGGGAGCCCCAGGGAAGCTCTGGGAGAGCTGCCCTCCCAGTGACTTCTGCCCCCCTTTCTTTCCTGCTCCTTGCCCAAATTGTAGTGTGTTTCAGAAGCTGAGGCTCTGGCGAATGAGCTGCATCTGGCCTCTAGCACTCGGCCGTGAGAGGGCCAGGAGCACTGTGTCAGTGTCTTGGCCTGTACCCTAAGTCTCCATGGGGAAGGAGGGGGAAGAGAAGCAGTGGGGTTGGTGAGGGAGGCAAGGATCATTGACAGACATGGAAATAGATGGTTCTCCCACATGTGACATTGAATTTCCCAACAAGTTGATGTTTCCGTGAGATACTGAAAAAACTGAGTCTCTGGTTTGAGGTAGACAATGTCTTAAAATTGTCCGTTTCTAGTGTATTGTTCCCACTTGTCTGTGGCTATAAAACGTGGTGTGCTGTGGGACTTCAGGGGCTTTTGACTGCCCACCGTAGGACCTTTTTTGGTAAAAGTCTTTTTTTTTAGTGTATGTGCTGCTAAAGTGGGCATGTAAATGTATTTTTTTTTTTTAATACAGAAGGGATATCTGCTTTGCAAAGGTAATGTGTGTTCATTAGAAAGTCCTAAAACCCCCAGAAGTGTTTAGAATGAAAACGGAAAGCCCCTCCCCCCACCAGGCCACTCCCTGGATGGTTGTGGATAAAGGATGGATGGGAATCATTCTGGACTTTTTTGAACACATGTGCTCCACCAGAGGCTCTAGGCCTGTTTCAGGGTGGCCGAGCTAAGCCAGGCCGTTCTACCTTCCCCACGTTGGGTTTTCTGGGGTGGTGTCTCTGCCTTGGGAAGGAGGAAGGAGAACACTGACAGGGCAACTTTGTCATCTTCACCAGAGGAGGATGTTGTGAAGAGAGAAATAATCTTTTCCCAACTGTACTTTTTTTCCTTCTCAAGCCTGTGCTGTGCGCTGCTAATGTGTATTTAATAAGGTTTCTCTCTCTTTAAAAAAAAATGTCTGTAATTTTTGCTTCACAGTTTGAAGCACAGAATTATAATAGAGGGCCAGGAGGAGGGGAAAGCAAATAGCATGCTGGAAGTTCCACAAGGAGACCAGCGTGGCAGCAAGACAAGGTGCAAGGGGTTCACCTTTGCCTCCTGTATTGAGAGGGCGCAGAGTGCTGAGGCCCAGGCTTTGTCCCCAAGGATGAGTTGTGAAGGTCTCCAAGCCAGAGAGACCCCAGCACCCCCATGACAAATGGAGCTTCAGAGTGTTGGTTCTTGAGTAGCTTTTCTTCTCTGACCATTGATTTAGAGATAAATGGGGAAAGACATGAACCTATTAAAACCTTGCTATTCTTAAAACAACACAAGGTGGTTCCAGTAAAGAGCTTAAGCTCTGTCTGCTGAGGTCGTGTTGTCAGTTGCTTAACTTGCTTTCAAGGATCAGCCACAACTGGATCTGGAAACCGAATTTGCCCTTCCTAATGGCTGCCCTTCTGTTGTTTTTCCTCAGCTGATTTTTCCTTGGAGCAGGTTGCAGTCACGGGGGTGTGAACGTTCTGTTTCCTGAAAAGCATTGAGCTTCATTACAGAGTGCTCACACTCTGTTCCTGGCCTCTCGTGCCAGCCTCTGGGTGCTCCTGAGGTCTGTGTCACCTTTTTGTCCTTCAGTATCCAGCACATGGTCTCCTGGACTCTTGTGGTCAGGGAGGATCTCTAACATTCACAGAGAAAAGCTGCCCAGTCTCTGCAAGCAGGTGTTTGCTGAATTTCCCAAGAATTCAAGCTGGGCTACACTGAGTGTGGGCCTCAGTACCTGATCCAGACTGAACGATGTGGCATTTCTGAGCATTCCAAGTTACTTTATGCCTTGAGTGGTCCCATATCCTGGAATGTTCCAATTTTTGTGCTCTCCAGGTTAACAGAAGAGGTTTCAGTGTCCGTCTAGATGTATGTTCTATCAGGAAGCATCCCTGACCTCCCAGGGCTGGTTAGTGCTACCCACTTGGTGTTGCTGCTTCTCTCCCATGCCCTAAAAGAAAAATTCCTTGAAGGGGGAGTCTGTGTTTAAGTCGTCTCAGGATCTCTTTTACAGCCAGAATCTTGGTGGGGACTCAAAAAGAAAGGTACTGAATGACTGAAGGAATCTCTTCTCTGACTGCACTCAGCACATAGGTCAACACCCTAATTCCATTAGCTTGAGAGCAGGAATACCGGTAACATCCTGATACACATCCTTCTGAACTAGAACCAAAGTGTTAAGTCATACTTCATACACTGTTCTGTAAACCAACTTTTTCATTTAACAAAATATTGTGTCAAAAAATAAATAAGTATAATCTGATAAATCCATAATGTCAATAAACATAATTCGTTAATATTTAAAAGGCTACATACTATTCATAGCTGGATATACGTAAGTTTATTTAACCAATTTCCTATTATTTTAATACATTTAACTTGTTTCCCGTTTTCAGTGTTAAAACCACACTGTGTAAAATATGTATCTATATTCTTTGCTTCTTTTGGCTAACATTTCCTTTAGTTTAATTCTTAAAAACAGCAAAGTCAAAGTCATATGCACTGTTAACGTCGTGATATATATTTTCAGATTACTCTCTACGAAACATCCCTAGAAAAATATTTACTTTGTGAGTATAATTTTCTCAAAATTTTGTGGCTTTATTGCTAATCTGTAACTCTACAGTTTATTTGAAGTTTATTTTAGCCTATAACATAAAGTAGGTGGCTAATCACCACCCCCGGCCCCCCACCATGGATAGCAGTTGTCTCAATATCATTTGCTGATTTAGGCATTCCTGATCAATTGGTCTGTTGATAAATCGAATTCCCATGTGTGGTTGAGGTGGTTCTGTTTCTTGGCTCTTTTATCCACATAATCTATTCTGCACCTTTAATGTATTCATAAGATGCTTCAATTTTTAAAACTTTATTTTTTAAGTAGATTAAACAGGCACATGGCTGAAAATTCAAAACATATAAAAAGACAGACAAGGGAAAGTCTATACCCACTCTTTCATCTCCCCCACCCAGCTCTTGCCCTCCTCCACAGGTAACCATTAGTACTAGCCATCTATGTATTCTTCCAGATACGTGTTTAAATGCGTATTCAATCAAAAATGAGAATTTATTTTGTTTTTACCCTTTGTATTCTATACATACTGTTCTGTTCTTTTTTTTTAAAGTTAATGTTATTTAGAAGACCCACACTATTTTAATTACTATGGCTTTATAATATGTTTTAATATCTGATGAGCCAAAACTTGCCTCATTGTTTTCTAAATTTTCTTCACCATTCTTATACATTTATTTGTTCTGTTAAATGTTGGAATTCGTTTTTCAAGTTGAAAAAAAAAAGCCTGTTTAATTATAATTTAATTTTAGGGAATATTGACATCTTTACAATATTGAATATTGAACTTTTTTTTTGACAGAACTAGTTACATGCAGACCTCTTTCTCTTATTGATTTGTTTATCCATTCACCAGCCGAATACCTCCTGTTCCTCCTGTGTGCTGGGGTTAAGCTGTCAACAGGACAGACATGGTTTTGCCTTCCTGAAGCTTTCATACTGGGGAAGGATATGAGAAATAATGAGGAAATTACAGTGTGTTGTAAATGGTACAAATAAGAAGAGTACAGAGTAGACACTGGAGAAACACAGAGCCCAGGAATGGATTTGTCATGGGGTTGGACTGGGGATAGAGATGGAGGAATTGTCAGGAAAGATCCAGATTTCATTGATGTCTCAACAGAGACCCTGAGTTTGAGAAGCAGTTAGCTTGGTGGGGATGGACAAGTGGGGGCAGAGAGAGGAATTTCAGGCCAGAGGGAAAGTCTTTTTCTGCGGGCAGTGGGAAATCATGAAATTCTTTAAGTTGGCATGTGTAACAAAGTCTCACAAACTAGGTGACTTAGAGCAACAGAAATGTATTGTCTCATGGTTCTGTTGGCCAGAAGTCTGAAATCATGCCTTGGCATGGTGAAGGTGCTAGGGAAGGGCCAGTTCCAGGCCTCTCTCCTCGTAACCTCAGCCATTCCTTGGCTTACACATGGCTCTCTTCTCCTTGTGCATTTTTACATGACGTTCTCCCTATTTGTGTATCTGTCTCCTATCCCAAATTCCCCCTTTGTATAAGGACACTAGTCATTTTGGATTGCAGCCTGCCCTAATGACCTCATTTTAACTTAATTACCTCTGTAAAGACCCCGATCTCAGTTAAGGTCACATTCTGAGGTACTGGGGGATAGGACTCCCACATATGACTTTGAGGGGGAGGCATAATTCAGCCCATAACAGTTGGGAAGTGACATGATCTGACTTGCATTTTAAACGACCTTTGGAGTGTGGCCTGGAGGGAGGGAAAGAGTAAAGGGAAAGGAAATGAGGAAACTGGCTGTGCATCAGAGAGCTGAGGGCCTGGCCTAGAGAGGTGACAGTGGGCTTACAGAGGAATCGATGATGAAAGAGCAAGGAAACAGAATTGTAGAACCTGGTGATTATAGGGCTGTGGGAATCAAGGGCATCTGGGCTGAGAGTTATAAATGGCATATTAGATGCGACCCTCTACCTTTGTGTCTTCCCCAAACCCAGTTAAGACAAAAGTAAAGACACCAGGAGAGGAGGACCGTGGCAAATTAGCTGGGAAGGGGCAGGTGATCGGTGGTTAGTTGACTGCACAGACTAAGGACACCTGGAGCTCAGGCCTGTAGCACAGAAACACAGAGGCAGCCAGGTGCTGTCACGGAGCCCCAGAGAGCCCCTGAAATCAGACAGACCAGGCCCTTCTGCAAGTGGCTGCAGGCGGGGTGGAGAATGGAAGGATAGGCTGAAGTCTGCGGCAAGCAGCCAGATCCCTTTCCCACATGTGTGGTGTGGTATTTGCACCCCCTTCGCGCCTACAGAAGACCACCAGTTTATCTTCCAGGTTATCACCTCGTGAGATTAAAATGCAAGGACTCTGGGTGGCAGGGACAGCAGGCATCACTGAGAATGGGACATCATGCGAAAGATAGGGTGAGACCTTCTGTCCCTGCCCAAGGGTTTCTTTTTTCTTTCCCTACTTTGGCTCCAGAAACACGGGCACAAACCTCCCAGACAGAAGATTAAAAGGTTCCCCTGTGAGAAGTTGAAGAGCCCAAGTGAAAAGCTCTTGAGCACGGAAGGTTGGTAGTTCTTCAGTAGAACATTCTGACCGGATCACCCTACTGATGGCAAACCACCCCCATAGAGACAGACTTGCAGCAGTTTGTTACTTCTTCATTCTTAAATCTGAGGGGTTGAGAGATCCTCAGCTATTTATTTGATAGCCCCCTTTAATGTGACTGGAATAGAAACCAATATATATAAGACCAAAAACAGTCTCAGTGAGTTTAAAACAAGCAAAGAGGAAAGGGGGACACAGGAAGCAAACAATGCAGGGGAGCAGGAGAAAACTTTTTTGCAACTTAAAAAAAATCCCCTCAGACGAGAGGAAATATTGTATTCATGAAATAAGAATAGGAGTTTAAAAATAAGACAAAGAGGTAGAAAATATGAGAGAAACGTTAGGAAAAGTAGAGGCTTAGTTCAGGAGGTCAAACATCCGAATAATAGCAGTACCAGAAAGAGAAAATGGAAGAAATTATTAATGAATTGATTTCAGAAAGTTTCCCAGAACTGAGGACCAAGAGCTTCCGGATTCCAGAGAGGGCCATTAGTTCCCAGCCCATTAGTTTTTGAAAATAGATCTATACCAGGGTACATCTTTATGAAATTTTAGAACGTAAAGGACCAACACTGATCCTAAAAGTTTCCAGGGAGAAGGACACATTTTCTATTGCTGCATAACAAATCACTCCAAAACTTGGTGGCTTAGAACAAGGGAGTGGCAAGCTTCTTAAATATTTTAGGCTGACGGGCCTTATGGTCTCTGCTGTAGTCTCTCAGCTCTGCTCTTGCAGCACAAAAGCAGCCATCGATTATACCTAAATGAGTGGTTATGACTGTATTCCCATAAAACTTTATTTGCAAAAGCATGCAGCCACGTCAGGGCTCTAGTTTGCTGACCCTGGTGTGCAGCAACACCGTATCTCATGGTTTCTGTGGGCCACTTCTGCTGGGTCACTTGGCCAAGGCTGCCGCCGAGGTATTGGTTAGAGCTACAGTCCAAGCAGGCTCAACTGGGGTGGATACAGTTTCATGCTTATTCAGGTGGTTGTTGGCTGGGTTCAGTTCCTTGTGGGCCATTTGATCAAGGACCTGTTTCCTGCCACCTTGGTCTGTGCATAAGGCATCTCAGGCTCACAGCATGATGTCCTGATTCATCAGAGTAAGCAAGGGAGAGTGTGAACAAGACAGAAGTCACAGTCTTCTGTAACCTAATCTCAGAAGTGACATCTCATCACTTTCACCGTGCTCTCTTTGTTAGACCCGAGTCAGTAGGGCCAGCCCACGTTCAAGGGGAGGGAATTGCCATCGCAAGGGTGTGAACACTGGGGGATGGAGATCACTGGGGCCATTTTATTGTTAGCACCATGCTCTAACCAGTTAGCTAACCAGCCAAGCACTACTGGGACCATTTAAAACTCTGCATAATAGCTCAAGAGGAAAAGAGAAGAGGGTATGTACAAAGGGTTAAGAATCAGTGTCCAGACAGCAGCAACACTGGAAGCTACAAGACAACAGGGCAGTGTCTTTACAGTTCCATAAAGGAATAAACATTTAATTCCAGAGAGAAAAAAGTTATACTAGAAGGGAAATGTAACTGCTCAGCTATGGATGATATTTTACACAGTCCTGCTGTAAGCAGTAAATGTTGAGCTGTACGAATGTTATGATCACACTCAGTGGGATGGTGTGGCAGGGGAGATACCTATGGAGGTGTGTGTAAGGGAGCAAAATTTTCACTTTTCATATTGATGTCAGTAGATGGCAGAATCAGAAACATGGGAGCAAATACTAGAAACTGAAATCATCTTGGTTGTCTCTGGGGAAATGGGGAGAGGTGAGCCAAACATTGATACACTTTATGTACTATTTGATGTTAATAGAAACAAACATTAAAGCTTTTATTTGTTTATTTATTTTAGAGAGAGAGAGAGAGCAAGCAAGCAGAGGGAAGGAGAGGAAGAGGGAAAGAATCCCAAGCAGACTCTGCACCCGACTTGTGACTCAGTCCCACAACCCTGAGATCATGACCTGAGCTGAAACCAAAAGTTGGACACTCAGGTGCCCCAATAGAAACAAACTTTAAAGGGAGAGGAGATCTAAATGCAGTGTAATATTCTGGGTCGGATTCTGGAACAGAAAAAGGACAGTAGTGGGAAAATGTTAAATCCAAATAGTCTTGAGTTTAATTAATTAATTAATTTTTAAAGATTTTATTTATTTATTCGACAGAGATAGAGACAGCCAGCGAGAGAGGGAACACAAGCAGGGGGAGTGGGAGAGGAAGAAGCAGACTCATAGCAGAGGAGCCTGATGTGGGGCTCGATCCCAGAACGCCGGGATCACGCCCTGAGCCGAAGGCAGACGCTTAACTGCTGCGCCACCCAGGCGCCCCTTGAGTTTAATTTATTAATTAAAATAATTAATAATAAAGTTAGCTTCTTAGTTGGGAAAAAGGGTCCATGGTAGTCGTTAACATCAGGGGAAACTGGGCAGGGAGACTACAGGAACTCTCTGTATTATCTTTGAATGCTTTTTGTTGTTGTTGTTGTTAATCTATAGTTATTCCTAATTCCTAACTAATTTATAGTTAATATAAATTTAAAAGTTTTTTTTTAAAAGGGGGGCCAAATTATTATAATATTATTTCAAAATTTGATGACAACTAATTTTGTTGGCATTAAAATTAAAGGTATTTTAAATTTGAATGGATAAACCAAAAACCAGAAATTAAGTTTGGTAAAAATGGGAATAGGAGTTTTCCAATAATTTAGGATTAGAAGGCAAAAATCAATTTAGAGAAACACAGACAAACCCCATGTTTACAATGATTGTGCCACAGATTCAAGCTTCAGTAGTGCACTTAGCTCTTTACCTTGAGATTAGATGAAAGCCAGAAGAAGGTGGCTCCGTGCTGATGCTCTCGAGCTACTGAGTGGCTAGTGGGTACTTCCTGAGCTATGGACACAGGAAGAGGAGCAGATTGTGTGGATGGGGCAGGGTAGGGGGAGAGCCTGGGCTTCAAGAAGCGTGTGCATTCAGGTGCGTCGGATGTCCTGTGGGCAGGACCTCCAGGTTAGAGTCTGAGAGCGTGAGCCAGCAGCCCTCGGTTAATTGATCGGGAGTAGATGGCATGTGTCTATGGAATGTGTGAAAGAGAAGAGAAAAGGACTCAGTATAGAGCTCTAATGCATATCCAAAATATTGGGAAAGAAGTGCTATTTTTGCAGTTTGATTTTCACTCCTAATTGTAGTTCTTTGTACTGATTCACTCGTTTTTATGTGACCAGTGGTTGAACTTCTACATGGTATTATAATTCTAATCAAGAGCTAACAACCTCGGAAGCCTGTCGAAGCCGTGCAGAATTAATCAGGTGGAACTGACCATGTACATAAGTAATAGGGAATGGTGTAGACTGTGGCAAACCAAAGCATACCTGCTCTGCCCTGAGGAGGGGTGGTCTCCAGCTCCAGCTGATTGTTGCCAGATAGGAATGCGGGTTTACTGTCGACATATTATCTGATTTTTCTAGTTTTATGTGGAACCTCTCAACTCTTTAAGTGTTGGCAATTAGTTTAAATTTTTGCTAACCAAATAGAATGTGTCTGTTGGCCAACAGTGGCTTTGCAGGCTACTTGTTTGGGACTGCTATTTAATTTTTTCTCCTTTGTATGTGGTCACTTTCCCATTCTTTCCCCTGCCCCAAATTTTTATCTATGCATTTAATCTATGGTGCTCCAGTGGACTAGCAACAGGGTGTGGGATGAGGCTGCTGACAGATTTGGGCCAAGGATCTATTCCTACACAGTGCCAGAACATGGCACATCCCCTTTCAGGTATTCGCAAATGAATTCAGTATTTTTATTTCCAGGCCTACCCTGCTGGTGGCATCTGAGGGGAGAGCATAGCTTTTAGAATTAGAAGGGAAAACCGCAAACCCTCTAATGAAGTTTATGGACCTGCAGTTTTCCAGTCTTGTATCCTTGAAGTTCTTTGTATGTACAGACATCACAGTGGCTCTTTTCCAGGTTGTTCAGGCATATTCTCAGTCCTCCATGAAATCTTAGAAATACCAGATTTCCTGGAATGGATTTGGCCACTTTCCTGAGGCTCCCAAATGCAAATCTGGAGACACAGATCTGGTTTCCCTTCCTCCCCTTCTCTGTGTGGCCTGACTGAAGTCTGTAGTCCACATGTGACTTTGAATTTGGAGGAAAAAACATTACAAATATTTTTCACATGATCACTTATTAACCTCATATTAAAAATTGGCAGGATCATCTTGTTCTGGCTTCTAGTATAGCTGAAGAATGTTTTCCTGTTTATTTTGTGCCTTTTGAGTTGTGTTTCAGTTCTTGCTTTAACTTGATGATGTTACATTTTGTGGAAGACTGTTTCTTCGTTTGCCTGTTGATTGGCACCTTGGGATATTTATATGTACCTTTAAATGTCCCAGTATATTTTGTCTTGTCATCCCAGGGGTGCTGGTGTTTGTAGCTTATCTCCCTCCAGGAATTCTAGGCCATTTTGGAACCTACTGTGATTATCTGTATGTAACGCTTGCCTTCTGCACTATAAATCTGACTGAGTTTGTAAAAATGGAAGTTTGTAAGTATGAATCCCTTTTTAGGGAGTTAGCATGGCGTTTCAGAAAGATATGGGCTTTTTAGAGTCGGAAATTAGATCGATATTTTGTGTGAAATTTCTCACCTGTAGCAAGCGCTGGGTCTATACATCCTAAAATTTAAAAAAAAGAAAAAAAGCACATTAAGTTTTGAATTCAGATCCCCATTTTGCCTCTTCTGGCTATGTGACCTTGGAGAAGTTGGGCCATTTCTGAGCCTTGGCTTTGTTATTCTATTGATAAGGATGCTGTCCCTACTTGTTGACTATACAGGATTATTATTAAGGATCAAATGAGGTTGTGGGAAAGGCTGTTTAGAATTAATGTCAATAATATATTACATACATGCTGTTATTTTAAAATATGCTAGAGCCATTGTTTGAAGAAGACATAAGGATATGAATGGTCACTTTACTTCAATGAGTTTTCCAAAAGTTGTAATTACCTCTACACTGTAATCTCCAATGAGAGGAAGGACTGAAAGAAATGTAACTATTAGCCACTACTGTGTGCTTTCACGCACACTAGCTCCTTGACTCGTAACAAATACCCCTTGAGAAAGGCCTTAGCTTTTTTTCTGCAAATGGAAACAGGGAGGCCGTATTGCCAGGACTGCCCATTGGAGAGCCCACTCTCCTAACCTGCAGAGGGCGGCCTGGACACCTGCTGACTAGCTGGACATGTGCTGGATCCAGGGCCTGCCCTTCCCTGCTTTCTTCCTTAACAGTCTTGGTTCTGGACCCTTGAGCCAGCCCTGGAGGCCTGGAGCCGGTTCAGTTTGGGCCAGGACGATGTCTGCCCAGAGTAAAACCTCAAAAAACCTCCGTTAGTTGCAGGAGCAACTGTCAGAAGGCTGTTAGTGCTAGATCTTAGTGAATTCTCACCCAGACAGGAGAATAAGTGGAGAAGAATGCAGACCCAACTCAGCATTTGCTGTGTATAGGATGGAGTTCCCCAAAGGGGTTGTTTTGAATCCAGCATTAGACATAGCTAACTTTCTTAGGCTTATTGCATCAAGAATATTGATGTGTGGCTTTTCTAGATTTTGTGTTTCTGGATTGAGGTACATTTTTCAACGATGAGTTATTGGCCTGAAATCAGTGGTGGTAAGAAAGAAATATAGGTAGGAATGATCTCTGCATTGAGAGAACAGAGGGAAAGACATGAGTTTGTTTTAAAAGCCCTTTGTCATCACCTCTCTCCTCCTTAAGGGAATTTGTTTCTCTGCTGAAGTGCAGATGGAAAGGAGTTTTTGAATCCCACCCAAACCTGGGGAGACCTGCAGCTTGGTGATGATGAGCTTTGAGGAAAACATAGGGACATAAGCCCTTTTATTGCAGGGTTATGGTTTCAGCAAAGCCTTGTTTTATTTCCTACCTGACCCTTAAATATTGCTGCTCCCCAGGGACATATCCCATTTTTATTCAGACATCTCTCTGGGTGTTTCCCATCTTCCCCTGGTTTCAGCTGTCCTGCGTGTGCTGGGCAGTTCCTAATTTTCCCACATGTCCAGGTCACATGTCTCTGTCTCATCTCTCTCGTCTGCTCTTCTGATGTTCTCCACGTGGGTTCAGAGCAGGCTGGAAACCTGCTTCGCATCCCTGACTCCTCCCACTCTCTCACCTCTTTCCAGTTACGAGTCCCATTCACTTAACCTTGAATTTTGCCTCTTTAGTCAATTCTCTTCTCTCCGCATAGCCACTTCTGTAGTCTCAGCTCTTGTTGCTGCTCTGTGGGCTCGTGGCCCCTAATGCATCTGTCAATAGTCCTTGTTCCCTTGGGATTCATCCTCCACCCTGCCCTGGAATTATCCATCAGGAACACGTGTCTGATGATGCCGCTGCTTTGGCCAAAACTATGCAAGGCACTCCTTCATTTCCGTGATCAGGTCCCAGCCCTCTAGCCTAGTAGTCAAGGTGCTTAGCTGGGCTTCTGCTGGCGTCCTCCCAACTTTTCCCCAAGGAAGATACCTGCACCCCTGCTGGAGACACAGAAATCCTCACCACTCGCAGAAGACTCCACAGTTCTGTCCTTTGTGCTTTGCTTAGAATGTGACTTCTGCTGTGAAGGTGCTTTCCCTGGTCCTCTGCCCAAGGAAAAGATGTCTGTTGATATCCAGCTCAAGTGTGCTCTTCCCTCTGTGGGCTCCTCTGATTGCTTCCTTCACATCTCCTCTTCCCTGTCCTCTGTCTCTGTCCCCTCCTACCTTGGAGCACTGTGGGTCTACATCCACCTGCAGGCCAGATGTTCCTCGAGGTACTCAAGGACTATTGCAGTTGGTGTTATTTCTCCTCCTGGCAACCCTGCAAGCTGTGTGCTTGAAGCAGATTTACCAGGAGAAGGATGAGAGCCCAGCACAGAGCCAGGCGCATGGAGGCTCTGTCATATTTGACGTGACTAAACATAAACCGCCAACATCAGGTGGTCATACTGACCAGGGAGCCATTTTTTGGCTCTGTTGGTGTGACCACCTGGATTTCTCACAGCTCACATTTTCCTTACAGCAGATGTGCCCATCGATGGCCTTCTCAAGTTCAGCCAGCTATCATTGGTAAGGGAAGCGTGTCTCCCTTCAGGAAGGCTTGGGCTTCTTGAATCTTGGGGCTCCCTTAAGATGGCTGTGTATGGGCTCGAGGGATTGGGACAGAGGAGTTTCCCATCAGCTTGTTCTTGAGCTCCGTTCTGTGAATAGACTTAGCTAGAGCAGTGGGAGCATGAATGGAATCTTACTTTAAATGCACCAAGGAACTTGTTACTTAAAGGAGCTCTGCTGTGGGTCTTTTTGTAAGGGTGAGGAGGCTTCTCTTGCTTAGACAATCACCTACCACTCTCTCTGGACAGAACATGGTGCCTGAGCTCCAGGCTCAGTACCTCTGCAAAATGTTCTTGCCTGTCTGTTTTATTTTTTTAGATTTATTTTTATTTATTTGAGAGATAGATGGGGGGAAGGGGCATAGGGAGAGGGAGAGAGAGAATCTCCAGCAGACTCCCCACTGAGCACAGAGCCTGTTTTGGGGCTTGATCCCAGGACTCTGAGATCATGACCTGAGCTGAAATCAAGAGTTAGGTGCTTAACCGACTAAGCCACCCAGGCGCCCCTTGCCTGTCTGTTTTAATGACTGAAAGCCAGAAGGCAGCAGAGCCCTATAGAAAGGAGGAATGCAATTTTGTTGTGTTCTCTTTACAATTGAGTACCTTGGGGTTTTGCCAGATAGATTTTCCTCTCGCTTCTTTTTTTTTTTTTAAATGAAAAGCTTTCCTGGCAGATGTCGGAAAGCCACTTCTAGGGTATTGATAGTTACCAAAAAAAGGCCCTGGCTTCCTCTCCCTGTCAGCTGACTGTGCGTTTTCACATCTGTGCCGTCATCCCAAGAAGGCTGAGCGCCTGCAAGTGCCTGCTTCCGCGAGGCCGCCAGCTCATGATCTGGCCTGAAGGGCACCAGGCCCAGGGGTCTGGTCAGCTGCTGTCCAGCTTAGCTGTTCATAGCTCTGCTCTTGTTCTCTCTGCTGAACCTCTGCCCTTCCCAGCTCCATGGGTGGCACGTGAGGCCCTCAGATCTGGCTGTGTTTGAACCTTCATGAACTTCCTGCCTCTGCCGCCTGGACCCCTGTCTCTTCTATGCCCTGTGCTGCACTGCCTCTGGTGGTCTAGACTTTGCTGTCAACCTGAAGTGCCTGCACCCCACTTCCTCTTTGAAATGCAGCCAGTCTCTCTGGGTCTAGGTTCAATTGCACTGGGAGGCCATTAAATGTGGCGAGGAGAGTCGGACAAGCCCGGCCTGGAATCCTGACTTGGCCGCTGTCCAGCTCTGTCTGTAGGCAGCTCACCTCCTCCCTCAGAGTCATTTCCCCCTCCTGCCGAGAGTGGCATGATCGGCCTGGTGCTTGGTGCCTTGTTAGGGTGAGTGAGATGGACCTGTAAAACAAAGTCTGGCAGTGGGAGGTGTTCATGTGTGCTCTCCTCCTTCCTTTCTTTTATGTAGCTCTTCCTGAACGCCCTAACTGTAAGGCATCTTTTCCTCCTCTGAGTTCTTGTGCACTTGGTAGCCCTAATGGTAGAATTCGGTACTTCATACCTTTATTGTCATTATTATGGATGAGCTTTTCTTCTTTCCTGGTAAACAGGTGCTTTGCAACATTTGACTCTTGTCTCCCACAAAGCCTGGCCCAGCCCCTCGCCAGGGCTCTGTGCTCTACAAATGCTTTGCTGGGCGCATGAGCATTCTGCTCGCAAGTTCTAAATCAGTCTCCTGGAGGTAGCCGGATCCCCTTGGAGACAGCAGGCCTGCCTTTCGTTATGTTTCTTACCTGCACTGGTTTTGACTCTATATTAAAATGTATTTTTTAAGAGGAAATAAATGAAGGCATACGAAGCGATGGCCTATCCGTGTGGGCCACAGTGTTCTCTAATACAAATCACCATGGCAACGTGGTGGCCTTCACATTTCACCAGTTAAGAAGATGAACTCTCCTGCCCACAGCTGCTGAGCGGATTGGCCACTGCTACCTAGTGCTCCATGCAGATGTCTCTTCCTGAAAGGCAGCAGACCTCATTACCAGAAACCTTTCCTCGGTGGGGGGTCAACAGACAGCAGCCCTGGCCCCTTGCGTCCCTTGTGTCTCCCTCTTGTCTGATTCTGTTCTCCGTGGCAACCCAGTCCCTCCTGCAGCAGTCCTCATGGCATTGCCAATGGGTCTAAGACGCTTGAGGTGAGGTGCTGACACAGACCACAGTGGGGCTGTGGTCTGCACACCTGCTGTGCCTGCTCCCAGACCCACGGGAGGCCGGGAGGTGTGAGGATGGATTTTTAAGGTCAGGTTAGCAGGTCAGCTTGAAGCTTCTGGTGTGATACAGGCAGCTCTGTTGTATCTCTCAGTGGCCTCTATTTCCATTGGCTGCCCCTGCCCAGGGCAGTCTGTGGGTGGTAGACTCCAGCCTCCCTTTGGTAAAGCCAGCCTATCTTCTGAGTCCCTGCCACACCACATCATGATGGAAATGTGGGGTTGTAAGCTCCTGGTTTCAGGCTTTTTTCCAAAAACATTTTTCTGTAAAAGCATACATTGAGCCCAGATGCAGGTACAATAGGCCTGAATTTTGACAGTCACCCAGGAGGACGTGATGTTCTCTGAGTCTATCAGTCTCAGAATGGTGTACAACCAGGGCCTATTCCTGAGCAGCTTGGTAGCCTACCATCTAATAGCAAAGAGTGCCTCACGGCCAGGATTTTGGACATTGTGTGAAGGCAGTTCCAGCTTTGGTGGACATTGGCAAGAAAAACAAAAAGACATATCTACCACTTGGGTCCCTCCCAAATAGAGGTTTTGCATGCAGCATTATGGTAGGCTCGACTCCTTCTATGCCCCCATGCCCCCAGGTCAGGCCACGACCTGTTGCCAGGCACGGACTGTCATTGAGGCACAGAAGCCAGCTGGCCACACCTTCCCAGTCTGCCAGAAGACTTCTCTTAGTCCTCGGCATCTGTGAGTTGACTGAGATCATGAGTGGCCATACTGGATTGAGGCCTCTTGTGGCCGACAGAGGTCCACATGGACATCCGTATGTGTGTCAGGGAACATTTGGCTTTTGAATGTGTACACATAGAGAAGATGGGACTTCCCAGCCCTGGAGACATTTTGGCAAGGAGAACACCAAAGTGCAGCATACTCAGCTTGCAGTTCTGGCTGCGCTGCTTGGGAGCTTGCAGGACATTGCTGCACCTTGCTCTGAAGGAGAATTCTCCACTAATAAGGGAATGTGAGGAAAAGCCAGCTGAAGGAGCCTTTCCTTTGGACTGCTGCCTGGGCCTTCTTTTGTCACAGAGACAGCGTACCTTAGTGGAAAGAGCCAGCTTTGGAGATAGACCTGGGTTCAAATTCCAGCTCCGCCACTTGCTAGCTGCGTGTTCTTGATGTTATGAGCATACCTTGAGGGAACTGTCCAGCTCACAGTGCTGCCCCTGGAGGCCACAACTGTACTGTCCCCACCCCATTTCCCCTTCTTCAAGGAACTACCCTCCCTTCTGTTAAAGACACATTTCTTTTTTTTTTTTTTAAGATTTTATTTATTTATTTGACAGAAAGAGAGAGAGAACACAAGCAGGGGGAGCGGCAGGCAGAGGGAGAAGCAGGCTCCCCGCTGAGTAGGGAGCCCCACTCGGGGCTCAATCCCAGGACCCCAGGAACATGACCTGAGCCGAAGGCAGATACTTAACTGACTGAACCTGCCAGGCGCCCCGAGACACATTTCTAACAAGCACTCTAGCTTCTTACTTTGGCCTCCTTGGCCACAGTGGCTAATCGAGATATTTAAAAATATAGATGTATTTTATTGAGTTGTGCAAATACATGCACATATCTTAACAGTTGCGCACAGTTTTACATAGGTATAATCACTACCTGGGTTGAGATAGAGATGATTTCTTGTATCACAGAAGGTTCCCCTGGGCCCTCTCTTAATCAGTACTCCCCAAACAGAACCACTGCCATCTTGACTTCCACCATCCTGGATTGGCTGGCCTGTTTTTGCACTTTGTATACATGGAGGCGTACGGTATGGTATTCTGGTATTCTTTTCTTTGTGGCTTCTCTGGCTGCATATTTTGTCTGTGAGATTCATCCATATTCTATTTAGCAAGAGCTTTCCCCTTTCCATCGCCAGGTAACAATTCATTCTCTGAACATGCCACGGTTTACCAAGCCAGCCTACGTGATGGACATTTAGGTTGTTTCCAGTTTGGGACTCTTAGGTATAATAATGCTGTTGTGACTATTCTTGTACATGTGTTTTGGAGGACAGAACATTTGTTTCTGTTGAATATTTACCTGGAAGTGGAATTTCCAAACAGTTTTCTCAAGTGGTTGTATCAATTTACATCCCCTCCAACAACGTATCATGGTTCCAGTTACCCCACATCTTCATCCTTACTTCTCATTGTCATTTGTTTGAGTTTGAACTGTTCTTGTAGAAATATGGTGGTTTTAATTTGCATTTCCTGATGATTGTTGATGTTGAGTACCTTTTCAAATGTTTATTGGCCATTTGGATATCCTCTTTTGTGAAGTGTGGTTCAAATTTTTGTTCATTTAAAAAAAATTGGATTGTCTTTTTTTTTTTTAATCAATTTGTAGGAGTGCTTTATATATTTTGAATCGAGTCCTTTGTTGAAAATGTATAATCCAAATACCTTCTCCCAGTCTGGGCCTGCCTCTTCACTCTCTTAATAATCTCTTTTGTTAACTTGCTTTTGTTAACCTTTTCTTTACATTTAGTGCTTTTTGTTTCCTGTTTAGAACATCTTTGCCTATACTGTGGCCATGAAGCTAGTTTCCACTGTCTATTGTTTTTCTTCTAGAAGCACTTTAGAAAATAACAGTTATATGTAGATATAATTACATACCATAAATTTAACCCTTTTAAAGTGTACAGTTCATTGTTTTTAGTGTATTTATAGAGTTTTGCAATAGTCACCACTAATTCCAGAACATCTTTATACTATCCCCAGATATCCCATACCCAATAACAGTAACTCCCTATTCCCTCCCAACCTCCAGCCCCCGCAAACCATACATCTATTTTCTGTATCTATGGATTTTCCTATTCTGGACATTTCATGCAAATAGCATTAAAATACATGGCCTTTGTGTCTGGCTTCTTCACTGAACATAGTATTTTCAAGTTTCATCTATATTGTAGCATCTATCAGTGCTTCATTCTTCTTTTATGGCTAAATAATATTCCATTGTACAGCTATGCCCCATTTTATTTATCCATTCGTTGTTGTTGTTTCCACTATCCAGTTATTATGAATAATGCTTATAAAAATTCATAAATAAGTTCTTATTGGACATATGTTTCAATTCTCTTGTAGAGCTATTATTCAGTAGAATTATTCCCGTGTATGGTAACTCTTATCTTTAACCTTTTGAGGAACGACCAGACTGTTTTCCAAAGTAGCTACACCATTTCACATTCCCACCAGCAATGTATGAGGGTTCCAGCTTCTCCACATTCTTGTCAATGCCTGTCATTGTCTGTTCTTTTGATTATAACTATCCTAGTGGGTGTGAAGTGGTACCTCTTTGTGGTTTTGATTTACATTTCTCTAATGATTAGTGATGTTGAGCATCTTTTTTTTTAAAAGATTTATTTCTTTATTTTAGAGAGAGAGAGATCGCACCAGCAAGTGGTGGGAGGGGCAGAGGGAGAGACAGAATCCGAACGCCGCAGGGGGCCAAACACGGGGCTCAATCCCAGGACCCTGACATCATGACCTGAGCCAAAACCAAGCTTTGGCCATTTAACCGATTGTGCCACCCAAGTGCCCCAAGCCTCTTTTTATGTGGTTGTTGGCCATTTGTATATGTGCTTTGGAGAAATGTCTATTCGAATCCTTTGTTCTTTTTAGGTTATGTTATTTGCCTTCTTAACTTTTGAGCTGTAAGAGTTCTTCATATATTCTCGATGTAATCCCTCGTGAGAGAAATGATTTGCAAATATTATCACCCATTCTGTGGGTATCCTTTGAAATACAAAAGTTTTAAATTTTGATGAAGTTCAATTTATCTATTTTTTTCTTTGGTTACTTGTGCTTTTGGTGTCATATCTAAGAATCCGTTGCCAAATTCAAAGTCGTGAAGATTTATCCCGATATTTTCTTTTAAAAGTTTTATAGTTTTAGCTCTTAAATTTAGTTCGTTGGTCCCTTTTGAGTTAATTTTTGTATGTAGTGTGAGGAGGTAGAAGTCCAACTTCTTTCTTTGGCATTTGGACATCCAGTTGTACTAGCGTCATCTGTTTCCCCATTGTGTGGACTTCATACTCTCGTTGAAATCAATTGACTAAATACAGGGTTTATTTTTGCACTCTGAATTCTGTTCCATTAATTTATATGACTATCCTTATGTCAGTACCACACTGTCTTGGTTACTGAGCTTTGTAGTAGGTTTTGAAATCAAGAGATATGAATCCTCTAGTTTTGTTCATTTTCCTGACAATTTTGACTGGAGGTCCCTTGCAAGTCTGTATGAATTTTAGGATGTATTTTTCTATTTCTGCAAAAGGAAAACGGCAGCTGAGATTTTGATAGGGATTGCACTGGTACTATATTTCACTTTTTTAACAAAATCTTTCTCATTTAGGTCTCTGATCCATTGTGAATTAAATTTTGTATGAGGTATCAGATAGGATATCCATTTATTAAAAAGATCTTTCTTTCCTCACTAGATTTCAGGAGGACTTTTGTAATTAATCAGTTGACTATAATGCAAGGGCTGTTTCTGGGTCCATTCAATTCAGTTGGGCTGTGTTTCTTTTCTTGTGCCCGTAATACTCTTTGTTCATTGTTGTTCCTTTATAGTGTGTCTGATTACTGCATGTATTAGTCCTCCAGTTTCTCTGCTTTCAAGATTACCTTGGCTTTTCTAGGTCCTTTGCATTTCTATATCAATTTTAGAATCAGTTTTTCAGATTAGTATCCATCTATAGATTACTTTGGAGAGAATTGACATCTTAACATTCTTTACCTCTCTCTCCCCTTTCCTCCCACTTCCCACCCAGCCTCTCCACCCTGTATCCTTCCCATATATATCTATTTGTTTATGTTGTCTCAGCAGTGTTTTATAGGTTTCTGGGTTGTGTAGTGGTCTTAGATCTTTTTTGTTAGTTTTATTTCTAGATGTTTTATATTTTTGAATGCTAATAGATATGGTATTGCTTTTTATTTCATTTTATTTATTTTTAATTTATTATTATATGGAAATACAATTAATTTTTATTTAATTTTAAAACTTTGTATCCTGCAACTTTGATAAATTCACTTATTAGCTCACGAATTGTGTGCTTTCTTACACAGTCTTGTCTGAGTATCGTGGCAATTTCACTGCTCTTTATAGTCCACAGACTGGGATTTTTAAAAATTTCGTTTGTTTTCTTGCCTTGTTGCAGTGGCTGGACCTTCAGTACAATTTAGAATAGAAATTATTATAGTGGATGTTCTCTTCATTGTGGACCTAGGGGGCAGATGATCAGTATTTCACTATTAAGTATGATGTTAGCTATAGGTTTTTATAGATATTTTTTGTCAGATTTCTTTGCCTAACTTCTGAGTTTTTATCATGAGTGTCTGTTGAATTTTATCAGTTGCTTTTCTGAGCCTATTGATGACCATGTGTTTCTTTTTCCTTTATTCCATAATGTGGTAAATTATAATCGATTTTTTAAAAGTCAAGATTACTGAGGTATAATTTACATATAGTAAAATGTATCCTTATTGTATATAATTCTGTGAGTTTTGATAAGTGTATACCATTATATTAGGTTCTCTGTGTGCATTATAAATTGCGTCTTCCTTATAACTTGGGTTTAGGTAGGGAAACCGAGACCCGGAGACATAGCTTGTCATTTATCCAGGGTCTTATATCTAGTAAATAAAAAGTAGAGATTCAAAACCATGTCTTCTGACTCCTAAACAGATTTTTCTCAGCATACCTTATTGACAATAGCAATCTACTGGTAAGACCCCTTCCGGAGCATAGTTACAGCTTCTACTCCCACCCTGGGGCCAGTTTTTGCAGAAGAGGTAGGACAGGGCACCTGGGTGGCTTAGTTGGTTAAGCATCTGCCTTCGGCTTGGGTCATGGTCTCGGGGTCCTGGGATCGAGTCCTGTATCAGGCTCCCTGCTCAGCGGGGAGCCTGCTTCTCCCTCTCCCTCTATGATCTCTCTTACTCTCTCTCTCAAATAAATAAAATCTTAAAAAAAAAAAAAAAAAAAAAAAGAAGAGGTAGGACAGGATCCAGCCAGTGACTGTAATGGTTGGGGAAGCTGAGAATTCTTGGTACTCCATGGAAAGGACACCTGGACTTGAAGGATTAGGGAAGGCTTCCCAAAGGCAATGAGATTTGAGACTTGAACAGTAAGTAGGGTTTAACAGGTAAAGGGTGTTGGGAGGGAGGAACTAACTGGGAAGAGGAGACAGTGGACCAGGAGATGTGGCAGAATGAGAGGAACCAGATGAGACTTGGGGGGTAGGCAGGAACCATAGCATTCAAGCATTGAAAGCCATTGTGAGGAGATTTGGCCTTTATTTCATGGACACTGTGAGTCAATTGAAGGCTTTTATGTAGGGAAAGAACATGATCAGATTTGTGTTTTGAGAAGATGATTCTTGCTGCAGTGTGAGGACTGACCCAGAGTGAAGCCAGGCTGGAGGAAGGGAGAGCAGTTCCTGGTTGCTGTAGGAATCCAGGAGATCATTAATGTGGCCTGAGCCAGAACAATGGATGGAAAATAGACAAGGGATGGAGCAGGAAATATTTACTAGGAAAAATCAATTGCATTTGGCGAATGCTTAGGAGGGGAGTGGAAGGTAAAGACAAGAATGTCAAATGAAATCAGAGTTGCTCTGGTTGAGATAAGAGTGGAGGGCCCACTGGACCATCCCTCCTGAGCTGCAGCAGTTCCTGGGGTGCCTCCAAGGAGACGTGGTTTGAAAAACACCAGCCTAAATCAGTGGCCTGGAGGGGGCTTCATCCTCTGGAACCTTTCCTTGGGTATGGACACTGAGGACCCCTCCTCTTCCCCTGGGGAAGATGTTACTCTCATCTGGGATCTCCACCACTCTTTGGCACTCATCCTTCTGTCTCCTCTGCTACAGTCCCCCTCTCCTTCCCACCTTAAAGATTGGGCCCCCATCCTTACACCCCCAGCCTCTTCTCTTTTCAGCCTTCATGGTTTCCCTGGAAATGTCATCTCAGCCCTGGGTTTTGTTTGTCCCCTGTAAGCTGAGGAGTTCCCTCAGCTCCAGCCTACATAACCAGTGCTCCTCTTGATCTCTCCTTTGAGATGCTCATGGGTCCCTAAAACTCAGAAGTTGGCTAATTCTCTGTAACCCCCTTCCCTACACCCCTGTGACCTTGCTGGGATGAAGTCTTGCTCTTTCTTTACTGTCTGGGCTTAGTTAGCAGAATCACTGTTCGTATATTTATGTCCCCGCTCAAAGCCCCTTCTTCCTCAACTTTGCACCAACCGTGACTGACACATTATAGGCCCAATAAATACTTGCTGAATGACTATATCCTGTGACTCCAAGGTGTAGTCCAGTGCCTGACACCTCAGGTATACTCAGTAAGTGTTATTGATGGTTATAATAACAAGTTTACCTATTGAAGGCCTACGGTGTGCTGCTCACTGTGCATGGTGTCCCTTGGCTCACAGATGGCGGAAAGAAAATGGAGCCTCTGCAAAGAGTGGTTAAGGCTTCGATCTAGAAGAGAATAGAGGAAGGGAACGAATGTGTCAAGCACCTGCTGTGTACCAGGTGTCCATCATCTCACTGAACCCAGGCAGCAGTACCACCACAAGTGGGAGGTAGCAGCCCCCCACTCCCCACCCCATGTTCCGCCCAGAAAAATGGAAGCTCTGATGGGTTATGTAACTTGCCCGAGATTATACAGCCAATACTCGAGGCTGGATTTGAACTTCTTGTTACACTCTGCCTATTTGATGAATGAGACTGAATGAATGAGTAATTAGCTATTTATCTGCCATTCTTATTAGCAAAACTGTGAGCTTGAAAGCTGGGAATGTGTTTGCTTTAGGGTCTGGCAGAGTACATGCTTAAGGAATGACTATGGAATGAATGGCAGGAAAAGGTGAGGAGAATGCTGAACTAAGAATCGAGTCTGCCTTCCCCCTTCCTGTTCCCTGGTAAGTCACTCATTAAGACACTGCCTCCTTTCCTCCCTTCCTAAGTCTGCTAAAGAGGGAGAACACCTTTTGCCTCCAGCCCCTGATAGAGAGGAGGTGAGTTAATTAGATAAGTTGGCAAAGCTTGGTGAACACTCAGCACAGAAGTGTGTGAGCTCGGGGCCTCCTGTCTAGCGTGCGGGGCTGAGTGCACAGCCCTGCTCCCTGAGGGCAGCAGCAGTGGCTACTGAGCTGTCGAGCTAGGCCGGAGCTGTGGCGCAGTCCCTGTGTGCTGGCTTGCGTGGAGACACACTAGTTCCTGAGGTGGACTGGGAAGCCAGGACAGGGAGAAGCTTAAGGTATCAGACCCAGAGGCAGGGCTGCTCCCTTCTCCTTCTCTCTCACCGAATTCTCTTTCAGTGGAGAAACATTTGCATGCCAGGAAGGTTCTCCATCCTAGAATGTCCTGGTGACTTTCTGCCCCAAGAGAATCCTTATTGCGGATACCTCTCTCCTTGTCATTTCGCAGCTGCACCAAGAGCTTAGGCCTGACCACCTGTTCCAGGGGAAGGGACTGGTCTGAAGTTTGGGTACAGGTTCTTACTATCCTGGCACAGCCTCTGACCTTGTCTTTCTTCCTGTAAAAGTCGCATGCCCCTTTCCACTGGCTGTGGTGCTGTCCTCCATGTACCTGACATTTGTCCTAACTTGGGATACCTGAGCCCCTGGTAGCGACTAGGGTTTTTTGTTTGGAAACCATAGAAACTGGCTCTGCCTAACAAATAAAAGCATGTGTGTGAGAAGGATACTGATGGGCAGCTGGGAAATCAGGCCTGGACAAAGGCTGGTAGGGGTCTGGGAAGCAGACTCCTGTGTCACAGGCCCATCCTGTTGGGTGGGACAGGATCCAGCCATTTTAACCTCCACTCAATGGTGCCTCTGCTCAGGATTGTTCTCACTGGAGTCACACGTGGTCTCTGGCAAGAAGAGGGGAGGATCTGTCTGGGAGGGGGTGTGGGCAGTCAGAACTATGTTCATGTCTGCTCCAGCCCCTCCAGTTCAGGCCCTCCCCACCTGGCAGTTAAGCCTCCCCCACAAAGCCTTCCCCAGCGATGTCCCCTTTGTGTCCTCTGAGCCCTACAAGTGTGCGCTTTGTACCTGTCAGTGATAGCCCCTCTTTCATTCCAGAGATTGACCGTTTGTACTCTCCTTTGCTTCTCTATCAGTCTAGCTAGGGACTCAGCAATTTTGTCGATCTTTTCAAAAAACCAACTTTTGACTTTGTTGATTTTCTTCTATTTTTTGCTTTCTATTGCATTGGCTTACACTCCTACTTATACTGTTTTCTTTCTTCTACTTATTTTGGGTTTAATTAGCCGGGTTTGTTGTGGTTTATTTTTTCGGCTTCTTGTAGTGGAACTCTACATCGTGGATCCAGTGCGCATTCTTCTCTAATGTAGGTGTTTAAAGCTGTCTTGTGTCTTCTGATGACTCTTTTCACCGGGTGCTGCAAACTTTGTCCCGCATGTGTGTACATCCAGGGTCACCCAGAGAATTGAGCAGAGTTTATGTGCAGGATTTGGATCTCTCCTTTCTGGGGTATCCCCCTTCACTCTCCAGAACTCAGATTTCTGCTTTTCTCTTTGGTTCCTAGGCTCCGGTATGGCCCCAAATGGGAGCTGCTATTAGGTAAAACCCATTAAAAATGGTCCTCTCCCAGTACCATTTCCTCCTTCTCTGTTGCCTCGCCTTCTAGGGTTTTCCAGGGCCTTCAGAGGGTTACTTTTTATATCTTGTCCAGGAGTTATCATTCATTTTTTGCAGGACAGGTGGCCTAATAGGCTCGTGCTGTGTAGGAAATGGACCTCCTCCTGTTTGTGCTAGTTACCCTTGTAACTAGATGTCTGTGTCACTAGATGCCAGTCACAACTAGGTTGTGAGGATGGGAAGGAGGGGTGTGGATGTGGCACCTCTTCAGAACCTCTGGCCCCACCAAGGGTCTGCCCCAGCCATGGACAGCACGCACGCCTAGCCGGGGCTTCAGCAGCGGCCTGTGTGCTGAAGGTCCCCTCCTCTGTGCTGCTGGCTGAGGCCTCGGCTGGCGCACACACCCAGCCATGTCCCCTGGATGCCTCTCACCAGAGACCACTGTACACGCAGCGTGTTCACAGTGGAATTTGCCATTCTTCTCATCCACTGCTCTTGCTGGGTCCCCATTCACTTCTCTTTGGTGTAGACACATTCTCCTCGTCCTGTAATCTCTCTTCGAAAGGAAACCTAGTTATGGCCGCTGATTTCGTTTCTGGTCTCATCATCTCTTGTCTAAACCATAAATTGGTTGCATGGTCTTTTGACCCTTGTCCCCCTCCTGTTTGCAGTCTCCTTTAGCACTCGCATGAGACGGACCTTAGGAAGAGGCCATTTGGATTAGGAATGCCCCTCATTACAACTCCTCAGTGCCTCTCCATTACCTAGACCCTTTCCATAGCACCCGGGGCCCTGTGGGCTCTGGTCTTGCCTGCCTCTACTGGCTCTACTCCTGGTCACTCCTCCTCACTCCCTCTGGGCTCCAGCCAAGTGACACCATTGCTCACAGGACAGTTCTTTCATGTGCCAGTGCCTGCTTCCATGCTGTGTGGTATGTGTTTAACTGGCTTCACTGCCTAATAGACTTTCTCAGTCTTCGGCTAGACTGCTGCCTCCTCTCTGACCTGTCTGAGGTAGAGCTGGGTGATCTCTCTTCTTCAGATACCTCTGTGACAATACTTTAAGTGCTATGCTGCAGTTAGTCATGTGTCTGTCTCCCCACCTTAAGTGGTAGACAGTGGCCTTCCCAATTTAACTCAGTGCCCCTGACACCTTGCACAGGGCCCAGTAGGACCCACTGCAGTCAACAGAGAACTCTCTTAGGGCCATAGGCAGCCTGCCTTGGGTTGGTATCTAGTACTGTGGGAGGTGATTTCCTGTTGGGTCAGCATGTGTACCCTATGTCCCCTGGGCTGAGAAGCTGATTGTGTTCAGTAGGTATACTTCAGACTCATTCTAAATCTCCATAAGGAAGGTGAGACTCTTCTTACCACTCCCTGGCATCTGAAAGGAGAAGACTGTGTTTGGTTTACTGTCTGGATGGGAGCATGCTATTTATGTTGGATAAGAGCTGAGCATGTGACAGGCCTTGCTGTGAGCCGTGAGGGACTCACTGTGTAGGTGTTGGAGTTGTCCTTGTTTGGGTCCTTCCTGCAGAAAGGGATAAAAAGTATGATAAATGCTTTTCCAAGATGTGTAAAACATGTGGCCAACAGGTGTTGATGAAAAAAGACAGCAAAGGGACTTGGGGTTCCTGATGATTATGATGTGCCTGGAGCTTTTCACACAGGATTTTGTTAGTCCTTCCCACAGTGCAGATGGAGAAACTGAAGCACAGAGAGGCGAGGTGACTTTCTCAAGGCCCCTCACATAATAATGTTCAGAGTTGGGATTCCAAAACAGGTCTCTGGCTCAGAGTATCAATGATGCGTCTAGTGCGTCTGGCGGCTCACTGTCGGCACTTGAGCAGCTGTCTCCTCTCAGTCCCTCTCTCCAACCACGTGCCGCCTTTTCTCGCTCTAGTTAGCCTCACGGCAACAGCGAGAGAGCACCCTTGAAGGCCAGGGTTGGGGTCCTTGCCCCAGCAGCTACAGAGCGCCTGTGTGCAGGCCCTCTGCTCTGTTGCCATCATGACCGCACCCAGCTCAGTGCCAGTCATCTTGTAGCTGCTTCTGAGTGTTGGTGAAATACACATAAAAGCCAGCGGGATCCTTCCTGCAGAGCATGCTGCCTGTTTGCGGCTTGGACTTCTAGGACTCTTAGCTGGGACGTCCTCAAGGCCTCTTTACAAAGGAAGGGCGGTGTTCGTTCTTGCCTTTGCCAAGAGGAGGACACAGGGTGGTTGGAGAGTCTTTTGGTTCTTGGAGTTACTGCCATCCTCATATTTCAGTGTGCTTTCCTTGCTCTTTCTGCTTTGTGGCACCCTTGGAAATGGACTCAAGCAGGACATTCTGGTGGCCTGACCCCGTGAGGAGGCGGAATGTGGGGGCTGGTGTGGGGCCAGAAATGATCATAGTCAGCTGAGTTAGGGCCACCACAGTGCCTCTCAGACGGAAGAGGGACCATGCAAGGGGAGGCTCCACCTCAACCAAGGTCTACTGATCTGCGGAGGGTGAGGAGAATCTTCATGGTAGCATTTTGCCTTCCTTGTCATCACTTCGGGTCAGGCAGTTTGCAGACCAAGCCTCTTATTGTGTTGAGTGCTCCTGCAGTGGCTTCAGAGTGTAGTGGGACAGATGAGGCTCACAGTGACACAGTTCCCATAGGGGTGTAACCAGAGGTGTAATGGGAAGTAATCAGCAGTCAGTCCCACGCAGGTGCACACACGCATGCATGTGTGTATACACACGTGCGTATACATGTGTGCACACATTCACAAACATCCCTTCCAGCTCTAAGCAGAGCTGAAACCCCGTACTCACTCCTGGGGCCTGCTAATTAAGGAACCACGTGAGGAAGTCAGTTTCTTCCTGGCGTTCAGTGCACTCTGCATATTCTATGGCTGGGCGTGGCCCCCATCAGGACACCTTGCCTCTGTCTTTGGCCCAGATAAAAAAACCTTCTGGCTCTTTCCAGAAACTCAAAACCTCTCTTAAAATTGAAGATTTGCTGCTATTAAAGATATGTTTCAATATGTTAATTCTGAAAAGAATTCCTAAACAGTATTTTGAACAGCAGCAGCTTTGTTAAAAGAATTTACACTGCCCATCATATTCTTTAAAAAAGACCTATTGAAAAGCAGTGTGGGGAGGTGGGAACAATGTGGGCTTCATAATCACACCTGACCTGAATTCAAACCCCACCTCCATGTCAGGGCTATGTGAGTTTGACATGCCCTCATCCAGCATCCATTTAGTAGGTAACGGCAGTAACGGTGATGATGAGGTGTTTGTTGGAGAGTAAATATGTAACCTCCCAAGAAGACTCCTGAAGATCACAGCATTGTTTTAGGTGGCTTAGGTTATGCTTTTGTTGGCTTGAAAGTATAAATCCAGTTCACATACATTTGTTCCATGTGTCTCTGCCAGGTACCATGCCAGACAAGCAGAAGTGACTCGAGACTTCTCTCATGAAGCTCCTGTATTTGCAGGGGGGTCAATAGCTATAGATCACTTAGTGTAACAATAATTAGAGTAGTTATAAAATATATCTAAGTGCAGTGAGAGAAACAGTTCTGTTGGGATGAGAGGAAGAACAGAAGTCAGCCAGGACCTCGACTGCAGCCATAGAAACCAGCTCTGGCTCTCTTAAATAAAGGGGGAACTCCTGGGAGGGATGCTGGGGGCTTGCCAGGTGGGCGTGAGGCCGGTGCCGGGGTGGGGGCAGGTGTCAGAAACACCTGGAAGCCAGGAAACTCCTAGGGGGGCCTAGGTTCTGAGCCCTACCAGTCAGATCCTCATTGTACTGCTGTTCTTACTGCTGTCACTGAGCCCTTCATCAGTCACTCCAGTATGTATCATTTACTTCGCATTCAGATTCATGGGACAGTGACGGTGGGGAGCCCAAGTCAGGTGCCCGCCCCTGATGAGCACAGAGAGTGCATGTGTCTGGCCCCACTTAGGAATCGGGAAGCACCATCCCTGCCCCCAAGACCCCAAGGCAGGATTTAGAGGGTGCTGAAGGAAGGATTGATCAGGGCTTGGACAGCTGAACAACAGAGCATGTGGGCAGACCCTCAAAGAATCTGCCAGGCTGGCAGATATGGTAGAGAAAAAGAGGCATTTCTGGCAAAGAACAGAAGTTGAGGAGTCTGGTATGTCTGTGGAAAAGTGGGTGCTGCTGTGGGGAATAGGCAGGCTTTCTGGGTGGTCGAGACAAGCTCAAGGAACCATGAGTATTAGTTAGTTTCTCATATCGTTATCCCTTGAGGTAGCCCTGGCAAGGATTGTAGGTGGACCCACAGAGTTTGAGCAGACTTCTGAATGGCTCCCAGGGCCCAGGATGATAACTTGTCATCTTGCCATCTTCTGCAGCTTGGCGGCTGGGCAGTGCCGTGGGAGCCGACCCAGAGCACAGGGAGCCCCAGGCTGGCTCCAGGGTAGCTGTTCTGTGTTCTTGATGTTGTTTTAGCCCAGGTCTAGGTGCCTCTGGTGGAGGGAGGACAATGCTGCACACAGCCCATGATCTCTCTTAGTAACTACTAAATCAAAACTAGTGAATGTTAGAATAAATTTATTGCTGACTACTAGTAAAATGGCTTTATTAGGGACTAATTAAGTAGAATCTGTTTTCATGTATGTTTAAAGCCATAAATTGGGGTCTCTGGCCACATTTAAGCTGCAACATGGTGGATGGTAGAAGAAGGGGGTGGGAGAGAGATAGGGTTTGAACTCAGAAGATCTGAGTTTAATTCCCAGGGCTGGCACTTAATGGCACTGTGACCTTTGGCAAATCATTTCTCAGTATTCCTATCTGTAAAGTAGCGATAATGATAATATTAGCTCGGATCACTGAATGCTATCAAAAGAGGAAAGGTGACAATAATTCATATGTTTTGGCAAATGCTAGTTGTTATTTCACAATATTTTATAGAATGAAATTTAACCGCAGTGGCTAAGGCTGTGGTCTCCAGGCCAAACTGCCTGGATTTAAGTCCCGTATCGTCGTCCCCCCCCCCCCCCCCCCCCCACCAGCGCAGGCGAGGGCACAGCCTCAGGGTAACTGCTGCCAGTTAGGGGCTGCTTCTCTGACTCCTTCACGTCCTGGCACTCTGTAGAACGCTTTCTAACCCACTAGCACACCTGATCCTCGGGTCTGAGGTTCATATCAGGTCAGAGAAGGATTGCTCTGGAAGCCTCTGGGCGTAGGAGAGTCCTGCACTCACGAGCAAGGCTGCTTCTGCATAGGAGGTGTATTTCCCTCGGACCTGGAGCCAGGGTTGTAGATCAGACCTTATTCTCTGTAAGTCGCCATAGTTCAGTTGCATGTCACGGTTAAGCGGCGTGTCTGAACTCTTAGTATTTGTAGTACAGTGAGAAGCAGCAGGCAGCTGAGTTGAATCCTGGCTCTCTTTCTCCCTCCCCCACCTCGATCTTTCCAGCCTGCGGATTTTGATACAGGGGTAAGCTCACCTAGCCCGACTCTTGCTTATTTCAGGTGGCATGTTGTTACCCTGCGCCCGAAGACAGCCCTGCCTCAGTCACATTTTATTCTCCGTCATTACTTTTTAAAAGGTGTTCAGCTAGAAAATTGCATATTATTTCCTCTGTAAAGGTTTCTCCTTGCCGCCTTTGTGTAGCATACAGCTGTCATAACCACAGTTGATATTTTGTGTGCCTGCGCTTGCAAGTGCACGGTGCTGGAAGAGAGATAATCAGGCCATCCTCTTGGGCAGCAGCCTTCCAGTTTGGCTTTTATGAACTGGATTTAAAAAATAAATAAATCAGATTATATCACTCTCCTGCTTAAAACTCGCCAGTGGCTCCTCACTGTTCCTAGAAGACACTGTATACTCCTTGGCACGACCTGCCAGGTCCTGCATGCCCCGGCGGCCTTGGCCTGGCTTTCTCCCTGCCCCTCCTGATTCATCGTCTGTGTGTCCTGGTGTTTGTTCTGTTCTCCCTGTGCCTTGAGCATGTTGCATTCGTTCCTGTGTAGGAGCCTTCACATGTGTGTCTTCTTTGTTGGGAAGGAGCTGCCCCAGGATCTTTGTGGGCCTCCTTTCCTGTCATTTGGCTCTCAGCTCAGATGTCACCTCCTCAGAGGGGCTTTGTGTGGCCACTCAGTGTCACTTGGTCACCCCCCCCCCCCCCGGGCTGTTAGTCTGTTCTCATAGCCTTTCATCAGCACCGTGCATCTCGATACCTTGTTAGTGTTCATCTAGCCATCCCCCTGTTGTGTGTCTCATTCATGAGAGCATCCTTCACGCCAAGGATCATCTGGCTATGTGAGCAGCTAGGACATGCTTGTGGCCGGCTGAATGAGCACACAAAAGGGACATTTTCAGGGAGAGGCAAGGGCCATAGCAGGGATTGTGCAGAGCTTCCAGACAGGGAGAGGTTATCAGCAGGGTGGGAGGTGTTGGCTGCCATCAGCAGGGCTGCTAAGACCAGGGCTCCACCACTCTGCTCCAGGGAACCCACTCTCACTGAGGATGGCTGTGGCTGGTGTGGCCGCTGGAGTCAGTGGCCCTGTCCACAGCAGAAGCTTTCATCCATACACTTGGCTGAGGCTCCATTTTCTGGTTTTTCCTGTGGAAGTCAAAATGTTTTCTATGTAAAGTTTCCAGTTTTGTAAATGCTGGTGACGAGTTTAGTTACAAACCAAACCAAGCCAAAACCACCTAACAGACCAAACAAAACAGGATCATGCAGTTCCTGGGCCACTAGCTTGACATTCTTTCTTTCAGAACCATTCTTCTATCCTTTCAGCAAATGCTTAGTGACCCTCGCTGATTTCAAAGCTTTAGATATGGAGATGAAAGTTTGCTGTCCTCAGGGGGTTCATGATGGCTGGGAGGGACAGATAAGTGCTCCAATACAATGCTGAATGATAAGATGGTGACAGGAGGGCCCCTAGGCCAGCCTGCTTTTCCAGAGGAGATTGGGCAATTGCTTAGGGCTTTCACCATGGAGGAGGTCCCATGGGGTTCATTGTTGTTCTGTGCAAATCTGGGCTTCCTCCTGCCCACCCTCTTCTCTGCCACCCCACCACTAAAGGGAATTGTGCACTAGAATGGGTATGTTCAATTTCCAAACCTTATCATTCCTGTGCCCTAAGACTCTATTAGAAACTGCAGAGGTGATAGTGATTTCTTAAGACAGTCTTGCTTGGAAGATTATGCCGGATAGGTCTTTATTACTCTGGGAGATGAGGTCCATTTACTTTAAAATTTTAGCTCCCCCGCGTACTGATGAGTGACCTAATTACTCTGTGCCTCATTTTTCTTGCCTTGTAAGTGGGTTTAATAATAGTTCTCTACCTTACTAGCTGTTGTGTAAATTAAAGGAGCATTTAAGTAATTCTTTATTAACTGTTAATAAATGGTCACTGCTGCTTTTATTGAGTTGTCCCTGCTTGTTTCATGAGACTTCTCTGATCCTTCTTTTTGTTATAACCAAGATTGTGCTTTTTGCGCAACATGTAGGTATTGCTAGGAGGAAATAAGGCTGCAGAGCTTGTGGTACTTACTGGATCAAACATGTCACACATACACAGAGTTAACTGGCACTGAGCATTTTCCATTGCCCCCTCCCCTGTGGTCTTGTTCTTTTCTTACTTGGGCTATGTGGGGACAGCAAGCTTCGGTTGCCTCAGAGGCCATCTGTCCTGTGATCCGTCGCACCTGAAGCCTCTGTTCTCTTCGTCCTCTGGATGTGGGCACCGTGTCCACACTCAGATGGGGAGATGGGGTCTCAGCACTGCAGTCTGTGGGTGGAGATTGGGAAGGAAGCAGCATGAGCAGATACAAGCCTTCAGACTGAGACCATTTTCATGCAGCTTTTCCTGGTAATAAAAGGAAATGGGGGCTGCAGAGTGAGCCTACGATATTTCAGCAGATGGTCTTGTAATAGAATGTTTTTTCAAAGTTTTCTGCGAGGCATCAGTGACTCTTAGAAAATGTGCATTGAGTAATGAGGAGCAAAAATGTGGCTTTGAGCACTCCCTCTCCATGGCACATTGCTGAGTTGTCCTCTCTTTTCCAGCATAATAGGTGGTTTTCGAAAGTGAGGATGGTAATCCCAGAGAAGTGGCCTTTCCTGACTTCTCCATGGACTCTGGGGAGCTGGGACTTGGTTCTGGGGTCAGCAGTGCCTCTGCATCTCTGACCCTGCCCACGCGCCTCCTGGGCTCTGGCCTGGCCAGGAGCCATGTGATAGTTGATGAAGGAATGCCTGCAGTTCTGCCTTCCTGTGATAAGCTGCAACCCATCAGCAAACCTGTGCTGAGCCCATGGAACAGTGTGCACCTATATATGCTAGGTTATGGAAGGAAGGCAGGGATGGATTCTTTGGGGATAATTTCTCCTTCAGACCCAGAGCAGAAACACACAGGCATTCCTGGGACCCCTACCTCAGGGCAACATGGCAGCAAGCTCTTATGGCAATCCTATGAAACCACCTGGGTTCAGACAATTCAAGGACCCCATCTACTGTCTCTTGGCAAATAATGATTAGAGTCAGAATTTGAACCCAAGGCTCTTAACCATCCCAATGTACTGTCTTAAAGGTTAGCATCTCTAGGGGCAGCTAGGTGGCTCAGTCAGTTCAGTGTCTACCTTCAGCTCAGGTCATGATCTCAGGGTCTTGGGATCAAGCCCTGCATCCGGCTCCCTGCTCAGCAGGGAGTCTGCTTCTCCCTCTGCCCCTCCCTACCTTGTGCTCACATTCTTTGTCTTGCTCTCAAATAAATAAATAAATAAAATCTTAAAAAAAAAATGTTAGCATCTCTTCCCTCCCCAGATGAACTTCCCAATATCATTTGTTTTACTCTTTTAGCAAATATTTACTGCGTGGTCCTGGGGATAAAGCAGTAAATGCAGCATAGCCCCCGACCTCCAGGAACTTATAGTCTAGAAGGGGTACAAGCTGGTAAACAGACACGCAGACACGATTTTTCATCTTGGAATGTATCTCTGTATACAGACAAGTAGATACACATCTCATGTTGGCATCTGGCGAGACTTGGCAGTTTATGTGAGTATATCCATGTGCTAGACACTGTATTAGATGTGCGAATGCGTGTAGCTATGTACAGACAACACATGTAAATACAAGGTGCACTGTTGCATCTATCTTCATCATATGAAGATAGGGGTTCCCATTTTCAGGCCCGCAACCTGAGAGGCTGGCTGTGTTTCTCTCCCGCCTCCCTCCCATTTCATCAGTCAATCTCCTGTTGGGCCCTCCATCCCACCCCTGACCT
The DNA here is from genome assembly GCF_017311325.1 of Ursus maritimus. Classification (NCBI taxonomy): domain Eukaryota; kingdom Metazoa; phylum Chordata; class Mammalia; order Carnivora; family Ursidae; genus Ursus; species Ursus maritimus. Next base: position 970,982 of record NW_024423786.1, read on the forward strand.
GCCTCCATTCAGGTCCTTATCATCTGATTACTGCATCAGCCTTCAAACTGGTCTCTTGACCTCAGGGGGGGTTTTCTCTTAATATTTTGATAACTTTATTTCAGTATAATTGGTTTTCTTTGTTATCCTATGTATTTTTAACATCTTTTTTGATATGTAACTCATATGCCATAAAATCAGTCATTTAAAGTATACCATTCTTTACGCATACACATACATATCCATACACACCATGGCTGTGCAACCATCACCACAAGTTAAGCTTAGAACATTTTCATCACCTCTAGAAGACACCCTGTACCCCTCAGTAGTCAGTCCACATTCTTCCCTCCCTTCATCCCTTGGGAACCATTAATCTGCTTTCGATGTCTGTGGATGTGCTCCTCTGGATATTTCATATCAATGGACTCCTATAACATGTGCCCTTTTGTGTCTGGCTTCTTTCATTGGTTTAATGTTTTCAAGGTTCTTCCATCTGTATTGTTGTATGTATCAGCACTTTGATCATTTTATGCCTGAATAATATTCCATTGTATGGATATACCACATTTTTAAAATCCATTCATCAATTGATGGACATTTAGGGTCTGAGAATAGGGGAAAATGGGGAAAGACTGCTAATGGAAACGGAGTTTCTGGGGTAATGAAAATGTTCTGGAATTCGATAGTGGTAATGTTTGCACAGCCTAGTAAATACACTAAAAACCATGGAATTGTAGATTTTAGAAGGGTGAGTTTTATGGTATGTGAATTTTGTATCAATAGAAAAATCCAAAACCATTTTTTAAAAAGAAGACCTCTGTGACAGTTACTGTGACAGACATATGAAGAAAGAAGACACACAAGGCTAATGAGGGAAAATGAGCATTGATATGTGGCCTACGTGAGTGGGAAGCAGACATAGAACGTCTCTGAGCATCTTGGTATCAGTGCAGGTGCAGAGATTATCTCAGATCATCTTAAAGTTATATTTGTCTTTGAGATTTACCTTTTTACATTAGAACCCTGTTATCCATTATGGTCGTGGTAGGTGTGTTTTCTTTTCTGGTTGAATGTTTAATAAGAAGACTTTTATTGTCATGCTAATCATTCTTGGTTGCCATTTGTCTTTTTAACTATAGTATACCACATCCTGCATTTAATGCTTTATGTGCATGATCTCATTTGACTTCACAACAGCCTCATGGAATGTAGGTAGTGTTAATCTCTCCATTGTACAGATTGGGAAACTGTTTCAGGCAAGTTCTGACCCGGGGCACCTGGGTGGCTCAGTCGTTAAGCGTCTGCCTTCGGCTCAGGGCGTGATCCTGGTGTTCTGGGATCGAGCCCCACATCAGGCTCCTCTGCTGGAAGCCTGCTTCTTCCTCTCCCACTTCCCCTGCTTGTCTCTCTCTCACTGGCTGTCTCTGTGTCAAATAAATAAATAAAATCTTAAAAAAAAAAAAGTTCTGACTGGACCAAAGTCACTAGGTAGGAAGTGGCAGATTTAGCATTCAAACCTAGTTTCTTCTACCTCCAAAGCCTGCTCTCTTAAACCACTACCCTAGATCATCTTTTAAAATTAGAGTATATTATCATTAATTTAAAGGAAGGGTTGTGTGGTACATAATTTAGACCCATCATGGATCTTGCAGCATCTTTGAGATGCCATTATAATCATCATTTATCTTCTTGTAGGTGTGATCTAGTGCCTTGTTACTCAAAGTAACATGACCCGGGAGCTTGTTAGAATGTGTAATATTGGGCTTATCTCAGACCTTTAGTTCAGAATCTGTATTTATCAAAATCCCAGGTGATTCAAATGTGCTTTCAGTGTTTGAGAAGCACTGTTTTAGTATATGGTTAAAGGCATCCAGTTTGATGATTGACCAGTGATTTGACATAATTAAAACACACAGTTCAGGAGGGGGTGATGTGATTCCAAAATGTTGTGAGGTTGATGAACTAGGAGTCAGGAACCCCTTGTTCATCGCCCTACATCAGGGTGACCTGGAGCAAGTCACTTCGTTTGAGTCATTTTGTTCATACATGAAATGAGGAATTTTTTTGTTTCTCTCAGTTTTCTTTTTAAAGAAAGCACTGAAGACCATTAACTTGCCTCTCAGATACTTTATTAGCTATGTGACACTTTTCTGTTTTGAATGTAGAACTTTCATTTTTTTTTAATTTTGAAATTTCTATTGTTATTTTTGCTTAGCCTATGAGTTATGTTTAGGAAGGCATATTACTAAACCCATTTTTAACTGCCTTTTTTATTATTGATTTGTAATTTAAGTATATTTTCATCAGAGAAGTGGTCTATATGATATTGATGCATTGAAATTTGTTAATTTATTTTTGTGGGTGTGTCTTAGAAGAGTGATTGATTTTTGCAAATGTTCCACTCAACTCTAAAAAGAATGTAAATATTCAAGCTTATTAGATCAATCTTGTTAATTTTATTATTCATATCTTCTAAGTCCGTATTAACTTCTTTGCAGGCTTAGGGGAAAAGTGTTCAATATTTCACCAGTAATGATCTGCAGGTTTTTTGTACATGCTCTTCATCAAGTTAAGGAAATTTCCTTCTGTTACTGGTTTACTGCAAGTTTTTTTTCATAAATGGGTATTTATTTTGTCAAATGCTTTTCCTGAGTCTATTTGAAATGATCACATGATTTTCCTCCTTTTATTTGTTACTGTGGTGAATATGTTGATTGATTTTTATATGTTAAAGCAACTTTGGACTCCTGGCATACATCCCGGTTGATCATGGGATATATATATATATATATATTTTTACATATTGATTTGCTCATTTTTTTTCATTAAGGATTTGTACATCTCTTTTCTTAAGTAATGCCGGTCTGTAAATTTCTTTTCTTGTAATGCCCTTGTCTGGTATGCTATTATAATTATAATAGTCTCATAAAATGCACTGGACAGTGTTCCCTCCTCTTCTATTTGCTGGAAGAGTCTGCTTAGACATGGTTATGATTTCTTCCTTAAATATTTGATAGAATTAATTAATCAGTGTGAAGTCATCTGGGCAGCAAAATTCTTTGGGGTGAGTTTTTTTAAAATTTGCTTTGTTTTGTAAATCAGAGGAAATTATGTATTTTAAACTTACAAGTATATAGTTTATACATTTCTATTAAAGCATTTATCACATTGTATTTATTGGTTCTTTTGGTAATTAAACTTAATGGCTCTGTAAGTTTGTACTTTTTAATGCATCTAGAAATTTCTCATTCATTTTTCTTCAAAATACTTTCCGACTACCTTCTCCCCTTCTCCCTTCCCCAGGAATCCAATTATGTATGTGTTACCAGTTGATATTGAAATTGTTCCATCGGTCACTGAGGTAGCATTCACTTTTTCAGCCTTTCCTTTATAGTATTTTACATTTCTCACAAATTTCTCTTTGGTTCTTTTAGTAGTTTCCATTTATCTCATTATGTTCACATTTTCCTTTAAATCCTTGAAAGTACTTATCATAGCTATTGTGGAGTCCTTATATATGCTAATTAAATCATCTCTGTCATGTCCAAGTCTTTTTTAAGGACTGATTTTCCTCCTGGGTAGGAGTCATGGATTCTTGAGTAATAGGTTTAATTTCTAAACATTTGAGGATTTTCTAGGCATCTTGCTCTTCTTAATTCCTAATCTAATAATCTTGCAGTCATAGAGGATACTTTGTTTCATTTCATCTGTTTAAATTTCTCGTAGCCCAGGAGAAGGTCTAGGTTCCTAACTGTTCCGTGTTCACTTAGGAAGAATGTGTATCTGTGGTTATTGCAAGGAGTATTCTATAATGTCAATTAGATCATGTTGGATGATAATATTGTTCATATCTTTCACATCTTTGTTGATTTTTTTGTCTAGTTCTATCAATATTTTGAGAGAGGGATGTTAACGCCTTCAACTATGGATTTGTTTATATTCTTCTTTAGTCTGTCAAATTTTTATATACTTGAGAGTTTTCTTATTAGGTACATACACGTTTATAATTGTTATTTCTTCTTGAATAATTATCTCCTTTATGATTATGAACTGTTCCTCTTTATATCTGATAATATTTTTTTGTTTTGAATTCTCCTTTATTTGATATTATAACTACACCAGCTTTCTTGTACTTAGTGTTTGCATGATATATCTTTTTCCTATTCTTTTTTTAAATCCATTTGTGTCTTTATATTTAAAATATATTTCTTTTAATCAATAACATATAGTTAGGGTTTTGCCTTTCACTGGTGAGTATGGTAGGCAGAACAGTGGTCTCCCAAAGATATTCACCTCTTAATCTCCAGAACCCATGAATATGTTCCTTTACATTATAAAAAGGACTTTGCAGATGTGACCAAGTTAAGGATACGTGATGGGATGTTATCCTGTATTATCCATGTGGGTCTGTTGTAATCTCAAGGGTCTTTATCAAGGAAAGACAGATGTAGGAGATTTAGAGAAGGAGGTGTGATGATGGTAGCAGAGGTCAGGGTGATGTGGGGTCATGAGCCGAAAAATGCAGGCAGCCTCTAGAAGCTGGACGGCAAGGAAATAGATTCTTTCCTAGAGCATCCAGAAAAATACAGCCCTGCCAACACCATGATTTTAGCCAACTAAGACTCGTTTGGTACTTCTGATCTCTAAAAACATTGAAAATAGTTGTGTACTAAGCCACTAAGTTTTTGGTAATTTCTCACAACTGCAAACAGGAAATTAATATAGGGGGTTAAATCTGTTTGTTTAATATGATTATTGATATGACTGGATTTAAATCTACCATCTTGATATTCAGTTTCTGTTGTTCTATCTGTGTTTTGTTCCTCTGTTGCTACTTTCTTGTAGGTTTTTTTGAGGGAGAGGGTGGAGGTGAAATCATTATATTTTAAGAATTCCATTTTATCCTCTCAATTGATTTTTTACTTGTGACCCTTTTTGTTACTTTTTTAGAGGTTGTGCTAGAAATTACTTGTTTTTTCAAACTTATGACAGTCTATGTTCAAAAAATATTCCATTTCTTCAGGAATTATTTAAGAATTTTACAAAAGCATTCTACTTGCGGTTTTTCTGAGCTTCTCAGATCTGTTCTTTGTTGTCTTTAATTAACTTTGGAAAATTCTTGGCCTTTATCTCTTCACTCTTTTGCCCTGTTTTTCTCTTCTCTTACTAGGACTCCAATTAAATATATGCTGTACAATTTGATATTGTCCTGTAAACCTTGGTGCCCTGTTCAATTTTATTTTTCATGCTTTGTCTCTTTGTGTTTCAATTTGGATAATTTCTAATGACTTCTTTCTAAGTTCTTGATTCTTTACTCTGTTCTGTCCAGTCTTCTAATAAATGTATGATTTCATGCCATAGCATGTTAGAAATTCATTTTGAGCATTCTATTTGGTTCTATTTTATAGTTTTGGGTAGTGTCAGTGAAAATGGTCGAGTAAGGACCTCTGAAAATTCTCCCTTCCATAAAAGGAATTCTCCCTTCCATAAAATAGACATGCTCAGTGTCTATTTTTTTTTTTTTCAGAACCCTGAAAATTAACCAAAGGCTTGCAGCAATCCAGGAGCGTTTGTTCAAGAAAAATGGTGACTCTTAGTAAGAACAGTGATCTTTGTGGCATTTTAAATAGTCTTATTCCCATTCTCCTTTCCCCAGCTAAGCAGTAACTTTGAAAACCAATAGCCACAATCATGGTAAAAACCAGCAGCCTGGCAACCACTGGACAGGGCAGAGAAGAATTGAAATTCTTCAAAGTCCCATGCCTAGAGAGTTGTCATGGTGGTTCCTGGAAGAACCCATTTGCAAGGCTGTTGTTACTTGACATGACTCAGTGGAAACAGCCTTTTCCTAGGAGGCATTTTTCAAAAACAACCAGAGGCAATTGCTGAACACCATGGCTGCTTGAGGAGGGAGATAGAGTTTGGGCAAACAATAGGGTAACCCAAAAACTTAAAAAAAGAAAAACTACTCACAGCTAAGGTAATACTCAATAGTAAAAAACTGGGAGATTTTCCCTTAAGATGAACAAGACAAGGATGTCCACGGTCACCACTTTTATTTAACATAGGAAGTCCTGGCTGCAGCGGTTAGACAAGAAAAAGAAATAAAAAGCATCCAAATTGGTAAAGAAGAAGTAAAACTTTCCACTCTTTGCAGATGACATGATATTCTACATAGAAAACCCTAAAGAATCCTCCAAAAAACTACTAGAGCTGATAAATTCAGTAAGGTCACAGGATACCAAATCAATATACAGAAATCTGCTGCATTTCTATTAACTAATAATGAAGCAGAAGAAAGAGAAATTAAGAAAACAGCCCATTTACAATTACGCCAAAAATAGTAAAATACCTAGAAATAAACTTAACCAAAGAAGAAAAAAGAATCTGTACTCTGAAAACCATAAAACACTGATGAAAGAAATTGAAGATGACACAAGCAAATATAAAGTTATTCCATGCTCATGGATTGGGGGAATAAATATTGTTGAAATGTCCATACTACCCAGAGCAATCTACACATTTAAGGCAATCCCTATCAAGATAACAACAGCATTAAAAAAATTAAAAAAAAAAAAGCTAGATAACAAGATGTTCATAGAAGACTTTGAAAAGCTCCAACATATTCCTGGGAATCTAGACGGCCAGATGAATGTATAAAGCTGTACACAAGGAGATCTCGAAGAGATTCACACCTAACTACATCATAATCAAACTGTTGCACACCCAAGTCAAAAAGAATCTTGAAAGTAACAGGATAGAAGCAATTCGTCACATGCAGGGGATCCTCAATAATATTAATAGTTTATTTCTCATCATAAATAATGGAGACCAGAGAGTGCCCATCTCCTTATGGAAATTCTTCCTCTCTTCACACATGGGGTCTACCCTTCTGTGCTAGATTCTTTAATATATTGATCATAGTTCTTTCAAAGTCCCTCTGTATTACTTGTGACATCTGGACCATTGTTGCATCTGATTTTATTGAGTATTTCTCTTTATGGCAGGTCATTATTTTCGTGTGTGTGTGTGTGTGTGTTTACATTTTTGATGGAATGCTCAACCTTTTGTGTAAACAAACAGTAGACACTGCAGTCTAGTGAAGGGTTTTCTTTTGTACTATAAGATCATTAGTATATGGGCTTGGGTGTCTTATAATGGCATATATGAGATTTTCTCTTTCTTTTATGCAAAGTGAGAATCATTTTTTCTTAAAGATGAGATTAATCAGTTCATGTTTTGTATACGTTATCTATTCCTAAATGAGAAATTACAAACTTGAGTTTGTAAAATTTGTAAATCTTTAAAACAATAAAGATTTACTCTCACAGTGTCTGTAGATCAGGGTTCTGGGCACAGCTTACCTGGGTGCCTCTGTCTCAGGGCTGCAGTCTCATCTGAGGGCTCAGGGCAGCTTTGCTTCCATGCTCCCTCATGTAACTGTTGGCAGGATTCAGTCCCTCACTGGCTGTTGGTTGGACGTCTCCCTCAGTTGCTTACTGTGTGCGTGTCTCCATAGGGCAGCTCACAACATGGAAGCTTGCTTCTTTAGTCTGAGCAAGGGAGAGAGGATGAGCAAGACAGAAATCACTATTTTTTGCAATTGGAAAGTGCATTCTACCACTTTTTGCCATATTCTATTCATTAGAAGTTTGTCACTAGGGGGCACGTGGGTGGCTCAGTTGGTTAAGCCTCAAACTCTTGATAAGGGCTCATGTCAAGATCTCAAGGTGGTGAGATAGAGCCACTTGTCAGCTCCTCAGCTTGCGCTGGGACACGGGGCCTGCTTAAGATTCTCTCTCTCCCTATGCCCCTCCCCCACCAAGAAGTTTGTCACTAGGTGCAACCCACACTCAAGGGGAGGGCATCACACAAAGACATGAGTATCAGGACATGGGATCATTGGGGACCATCCCAGCTGTCTACCACATATTTATTGTGATAACTGACTTTTTCCTATAATTTTATTTGGGATTTTCTGTTTATATCCTCTTCTTCTACTCTCCTCATTTTCCTTCAACCCCCACCCCAATTTTCTCCTTATTGCTACATTTTCCTCCCTTCCCCACCTCGTTTTAACTTCCCCTCCCCCACCCTCCCTTGCCTTCTGCTCTAACGTCTGTCTTGCTCCTTCTTCTCTTTTCCCTCCCTTGTCTTCCTTCTCCTCCACCTCTTCCTTAGCCATCCCTTTAGGCTCTTCTGAAGTAGTTCTTAGACACTGGTTGGAGTCTGTCAGTCTGTCTTCCAAGTTTTTCAGCTCCTCTTTCATACATTTTATCTTTATCTTCTGTTGCAACATTCTGGATCACATTCTCTGCTACTTTTTAATTTGCTAATTTCCACCTTACTGCCCTCACTTTAGGGTTTGTCTTATCCATTTTATTTTTTATTTTGAAGAAATTTAAATTCTTAGTAGTTACCTGCTTGGGGGTTTTCCTGTTCTAGGTTCATAATTTCTTCTTTTTAAATCAGAAATTCATTTATCTTTTGAGTACCTTAAACATGCACTATTAAAATCCTTTATCGGGGTTCCTGGGTGGCTCAGTTAGTTAAGCATCTGCCTTTGGCTCAGGTCATGATCTTGGACTCGTGGGATCGAGCCCTGCATCTGGCTCCCTGTTCAGCGGGGAGTCTGCTTCTCCCTCTTCCTCCTGCTCTGCCCCCCCATGTGTGCACGCTCTCTCTCTCAAATAAATCAATAAAGTCTGAAAAAATATTGAAAGAAATCCTTTGTCAGTTGGAAATTTGAACACTGGCTAAATATTTGGTATGTTAAGGAATTAATTTGGTGGGGTATGCAATGGTATTGTGGTTTGGTTTAGGAAAATGCAAGTCCTTATCTTTTAGAGAAATATATTGAAGTATGTACAGGTGAAATGATCTGCTGTAAGAAATTTGGGGGTAGGGAGAGGGTGGGAAATATGGGTGAAACAAGATTTCCTTTCGTTTATAAATTTTGAAGCTTAGTGATGGCTATCTGGAGTTTTATTAAATTATTCTGTGTCATGTTTTATTTTTGCATAATAAAAAGTTTTTAAAAGTCCTTAGTCATGATGTCCCATAAAATTAATTTCATCTGGAGTGAATTCATATTCCAGTTGCTGATTTTATTGGTAGCTTTTCTAAGCATCACATTTTGAGTAGGAAGTTTGATTTTTGTCTTGTTTTGCTTTGCTTTGCTTTCTCTGTCATTTTTGTTTCTCCTTGCCTAGTGTTTTTCTGGTGGTCTACACCTGCCACCCACATTCGGAAACAGGTGTGATTGTGGCCTTCTGAGGCTCCTCTCGTGGTGGCACTAGTGGTGCCACAGAGCTGGGACGTGAGCAGGGGAGTTGGTTCATTTGCGGCCTGGGGCTGAGTGGGCTGGAGCTGCAGCCTTTGGGCTGAACCTCAGCCCTACATGAGAGTCTCCTGGAATTTTTTTCATCAGCTTCTTATTCCAGGGGAGCCCTAGGTTCCCCACTACCCCTGCTCTGTGGAGCAGCTTTGTTCTGGCTGCCTCTGCTGACTCCAGACACAGAGCCCAGCAGGCCTGTGGCTCCAGCCTCACCTACTGCTTTGCATTCCTATTCTGTTGGATGTTTTAATCTTGTTTTTGAACCTGACCATGTCTTTTTGGTCTCCTGTTCTTCTGTTTTATCTGTTCTTGCTATGTGTTTAGAGTGGGGAAGATGCATCAAAGTGTGAACTCACTTGCTCTCTTGACTGGAGGAAGTCCTTAACTAAATCACTGAAGATTCCTTTCAATTCCCTGTTCAAAGACTGTAATCCGCCAAGTAGATCTTCATAATGGTGATATTTTGCCTTTGTATCGGAGACAGCACACTTTACTCAGTACTTTTTTTCCCAGAAGACTGGCTTGGAAATCTCCTTAGAGAAAATAACAACCCGCTACCCCACAAGTTATTCTGCCTGTGGCCTCCCCAGCACATATCCCTCTCTAAAATTATCTTATTTTTCTGCACACACATTTGTCTCTCCCACTGGGATCTAAGCTCCACGAGAACAGAAACTCTTTCTCATTTCCCATTTGTATCCACAACCCCTTTGCGATAGTGTCTGTCACATGGTAGGCACTCAATAATGTTCTGATAAATTACTGAATCAGTCACTGAAACCTGCCTGTTCCTCCTTAATCCTGTGGTCATGCTGCGAGCTGCCTGCTGCATGGCCTCTCGTGAGTGCTGGGAGGCACGGATCGGACTGTGGCAGCTATGCAGAGTGACCAGTGCTGTCTGATGCCCGCCTTCATCACAACAGTGTCGTGGAGGCCCGGCTCCCGGCCAGGCACTGACAGCCAGGCGTTCGTATTGCACTCATTTGCTATGGCCCCTTTTCACGTGTCACCTCCTGCCCACTGTCACTCACTGGATTTCACTATAAATCTCAGAGATGAACAGGGCGGTTAGGTTAGTGGGTGGGGCAGCGGCAGTGAGCCTGCCACCTTGCTGGCCTGCCGCGGTGGAGGCCAAGGCTTTGGGGATATGCCGAGGCAGGTCAGGCCCTTCCTCTCACAGAGCTTCCATTGCAGTGGGTGAGACAGACTCTGAACAGTTAATCACTGTAAGCTGATACTTACTTGGTATCAGCTTAGTAGTGTTGCAGAGTGACATGGCTATAAAAGGAGACCTCCATATCCTCAGTGTTTCTTCTTGTGTGTGAACAGCCTCTCTGTGACCTGAGGAAGCCTCGACGGTTGGGCAGCTTTGCCTGGAGCCTTATCTCTGCATCCCGTTTCTGACATAGATGTCCGTGCTGGGCACAGGCCCTGGACCATGAGCTGAGTGTTCCTGAGTCTCTGCCCAGAGGAAGCATCCTGATGTGTCGGCAGGAGGGAGGGTGGCAAAACACTTGGAAGAGCCTCCTCTACTGCCCACTGGCCTCAAGTGAATGGCGGCAGAAGAGCCTTGTGGCAGTTATGCTTTCAGATGTCATCTTCCCGGTTGGCTGGGACTATTGGCCAGAAAATGGCAAGTCCGAAGCCCCGGAAGATATTCCTATACTGGCTGCTTCATTGTGTCAGACCAGCTTCTCCTCTGGTTGTACCAGGGACGGCGGATGGTTAGGGCCCAGATGGCTGTGGAGGGCCCAGCACTGATTAGCCATGCTCCCGTGCCTGGGACGCTGCCTCGGCAGCATGCTTTGAAAAATCCTGCGAGAAATCCCCAGCATTCAGTCTCACTGTTTGTGTTTAGCTTTTCTGAAGTGTTGGCATTCCACAGGCATTCCAGAAGCCTTCTTAGCATTTTTAGATATTCTACAGCAGCCTCAGGAGCCAAGTTTCTGCTCTGTTCTCCATTCTACAGGTAAGAGGGACATACCCAAGAAAAGGATCGCAGATTGCTCCAGCTTACAGGCCAGTCAGTGGTGGAGCCGGTATTAGAGCAGGACTCTCAGGTTGTCAGCCCGTGGCCAAGCCCTAACGGCCGGGTCTCCCTGAACACAGCCGAGTCCTCTAAACCCCAAGCCTTTCCTCAGGGTTTCTGTCCCCACTGTCCTGTGCTTGGCTCCTCATTACTGGCCTCCTGCTGGGCTTTAGTAAATTTTTATGTCAGGGGAGTAGCATTGCCAAGGAAATGGGCTTTCAAAAACATCCGTTCTTGTCTTACTCGGTCTTTTTGAACAGTTCAGACCCGTGCACTGACACCATAGTGTGATTCGAGGGAAGCAGCTCAGGCCTTGGAGTCATGGCAACTTAGGTTCATGGTTGGCCTCCCTCATTGACTAGCTATCTGCTCTTGGGGTCATGATCATTAAGTGACACGGGAGCCTGAAATGGTGCTGGAGCTCACTGGGCGGGACAGTGATCAGATGGCATTACTTCCCTGCACGAGCACTGAGCCAGCCCTCTGGGCTCTCAGATCTTGGGTGGGAGCAGGCCTTGAGGCCTTATCCCACAGAGGTCCTGAGAGGCTCCAGGGCCATGGGTGTCCCAGGCAGGGGGACACTGCCGTGATGCAGTATCCCTTGGTGGAGGCCTGCTGTGACCCCACCCGTTTCTGCAGGGGTTTCCTTAACCTTCCACCCAGTCCTGTGCGGCTGGCACTTCTGCTTCAGGCTTGTATATTGTACCTGAGTAAGCTGGAACTCGGTCATCCAACTAATTACAGCTGGGGTGGGTTCAGCTGCAGGTGTGCTAGCTCCAGGTTGCTTGCCCTGGTTAGCCAAGCCCCTCAGCCGAACTGTAACCTTGAGGGAGGGTCCTCAGCCATATGCACTGGCTGTTCTATTTGTTCCCTATCAGAGTGAGGGAGAAGCTCTAGGGTTCTGGGGTTCTGATACTGCTCACCTTTCGGATCCCTGACCCCTGAAGCAGGGAGTTTGCCTCGCAAAGGGCATGAAGAAGGGCGTTCTGGCATCCCTGCCTCTGGGAGCTCACATGTGAGTTGGTGGCATGGTCTGGTGCCAGGCGTGAGGACTCTGTGGCCAGGGAACAGCTCTGGCCCTTCCAGGCTGTGTGGCCTTGAGTAGTACAGCTCTGTGGTCAGGCCCTGCACCTGCTGGGGCTCAAACCCCAGTTCCTCCCTTGTAGCTGTGAGCTGGGATAGTCACTTGGCCCCTCCATTTCTTCACCTATGGGGGCATCATATAACACTCCTGCCCGCCTTTTAGAGGTATTGTGAGGGTCAAGTGAGGAAGTCTGTGGGAAGCACTTGGACCAGCACTTGGCATATAGTAAGCACTCAGTAAATGCGAGTGCTGGTCTTCTGTGAAATGACTAGCAGCTACCCACCTTGAAGTCTTCTGGTGAAAATTAAACACTTCAGGGTACGTAAGTGGTCTAGCATAGCATAGGTTTTCAACTCATTGTTGCTGCTGCTCGAATGGTCAGTGTCTCTGTGAACAGAACCCCCTTGGTTTCTCCCCACAGCTCAGCCCAGCTGCTGCCCGGTAACGTGCGCTTTGTTCTCTTCCAACTAGGCCAAGGAGCTGGAGAGCCGCGAGTCAGAGCTGAGCCGCCGTGACACCTTCTATAAGGAGCAGCTGGGGCGCATTGAGAGGAAGGTAAGGCTCCTGTCGGCTGCCTTGGGGAGCCAGGTGCTGAAGCCCCTGACCGGAGTCCACCGCCGCTGTGGGGGAGAAAGGAGCCTGCACTCCCAATTCTCCATTCGCGCCAGCAGCCGGTCCCCCTGTGGACCTGCCCTCCTATGCCTGGCAAGCACCACATCCCACCCTTCCCACAAGTTGTATTCACAGAGATAATTGGTTTTTAATTGGCCCGCTTTTTGTGAATGCGGCTGGCTGTGCTATAGTTCAGTTTTAGAAAAAATTCACTTTCACCACAGGGCGGTGCTGAGACCTAGCCTACCTTTCTGACTTTAGTTAAGCGGCATTGGATAAAAAATAATAGTAACGTGAAGTCGTGCTGTACAAATATATTAGAGTTGTCTTATTGATTTTCTCCTGGGAGTCAGGGAGGTCTAAGTGCACCACGGCTACACACTCCCTGCTTTTCTAGGGATAAGCCTTTGGAATGAATGAGATTCAAAGACATAGCATCAGTCCTTTATTTTTATTTTATTTTATTTTTTTTTGTTAACGCCTACAACGACTCTTGAAAATTCATTTGGTAACTTGCTTACTTTTGGGGGGGGGCTTAATTTGTTGATCATGACAGATTTTTCAAAGAAACGGCTTAAAACATGGAAGGAGGTGGTTGGGAGATTCAAAAAAATTGTTCTTCCTCCTGCCTGAGACGGCATGCCAGGCAACCTGAGCCATCAGCTTATTGCAGGCAGATCTTCGCGAATCGTTTGTCACGCTTTGGAGCTTTGAAATTGACAGTTTGCCTGAGGGGCTTGATTTCCATAGGGGTTTTCTCCTGTGGCATGGCACATTGGAAGCTGACGGAAACGTGGATTTCTGAATTTCCAGGCCGTGGGGACAGGAGGGACACTGCTCCTTGCTCCGGGGACACTCCTGTCCACCTCCTGCAGGGTGTTCAGGGGACAGCCAGAATTGTCATGTGAACAGCAAGCACCGCCCGCCGGTGGTAGCGTCGTTCAGAAGGCCGGCAGGGCACCCCGAGCCACTTACAGAGGTGGTCCTTAACAAGGAGAGGGTTCCTGGGATGGCCTCCTGCCCAGGTTTGACTGTAGCTGTAATGACAAGGATTGTGATTTGAGATCCTGGAAAAGGGTAAAAACATTCCACCAGCCATAGCTCTAATTATCACAGTTGCCCATATGTTCATGAGCACAGATTTTTTTGTGTTGTTATGTGTGCAATTCTGCGGTCTCCTGCTGCGCTCCTCTTGCATTTCCCTCTCTGGGTTTGGCTCCTAGAAGCATGTGTGCGTGTGTCTGCTTGGGGTGAAGGGCAGTAGCTTTACAGAGTTTTTTGGTCTCAAATCTATTTTCCCCTTGTCACTCTCCTTTCTCATCCCCACAGTAGTTCTCCTCCTTCAGCCCAGTTCTCTGCTTTGCTGAAGGAAAGGAGATTCTCCTGGATGAGCCCTTCTTCTCATCTGTTCTTCCCCCCTCATCCTACAGGGAAGCCCAAACTCCTTACATATGCAGATGTGGGCCTTTTCTAAAATGAGGTTTTCCTACATGATTGTGAAGTTATTGAATGCTTCCAGAAGGAGGTGCAAAAACATGATCACCTGCCTGACTCTTAAATACTGGCATTTTGCTGATGATAATATACAGAAGGAAAGCACCTCCAATATCCTGGGAACTAGAGATTGGTGAGGGAGACTGGGGGGTGGGGTGAGGGGTGGAAGGGGCACTGGAGATGGGGGAGCAAAGAGGCACCATCCTAAGGCTTAATTGTACCAGTCTTGAGAAAGGTTTTCCATCTTCTCTGTGGATAATTTTATTCCCGTAATGGCTGGGAAGATGAAGAACACGGCATCCGACAATCTTTTTTATTAGCTGTTGCTTTTATATAATTCTGCTTTCATTTGTTGAATACTCTCAGACCTTGACATTTTCAGCTTCTGTACACACAGCTTAAGGGCCTCCCAATCAGCAGGCTCCTTTCTTTTCTTTTTTTTCCCATTTCCTCTTAAGTTTAGAAATTGATGGTGGAAACCTGTTCAGGGGGAAACTTGGAACAGCTGCTGAATCATCCTCGACCACCCAAAATATTGGAGCGTGGTCAGGGGCCAGAGAAGGTTGGGATGGGGGCACACGGGCCTGGGCTTGTGGGGGGTGCCATGCTGTGTCCACTGGCCTCTCAGCTGGAACCCCGCTGCCCTTTCGCCTGTAGGACACTGTTTTCGAGTGCTGGCCCGTTGTGATTGGCAGGTAGGGAAATCCTGTGCAGAATCCAGACTCATTTTCAAGGGGGAGGAGACATCTTGACCCCTTTGTACTGCAGTATTTATTCCCTAGATGATTATTCTTGAGTGTGGAAATCATATTTTGTAGGGCTCCTGTGCTTTATAATCTTTCTGAGTAATTGTTCCTCACACCCACACTGCAAGATCTAAGTGAGGAGTGTTTTCCTTTCATCACAGAGAGCAGTGAGCTGCTGGGGATGCCGGGGCCCGGTGGGGGTCTTACAGCACCTGGGAGCAAACCCCAGACATTGTGTTCACAGCAAGCTGTGAAGCAGGGGCAGCATGTGATCACGGTGGCCCCAGGCCCACATGCGGCCCTGAGCCACTGCCCTCTGCGTCCTCACGCCTCACAGTGGCCCCGGACCCACGTGCAGCTCTGCACCACTGCCCTCTGCGGCCACACTGTGCCTCCTCATGTCTCAGTTTCTTCATCTATAAAATGGAGATGCAGATGCCTTCCTCAGGGTATCGATGGGGACATTCGAGGAGGTAATGTCTGAAAGGTGTTGGCATGTGCCAGTGCCTAGCAAGAGCTGGCTCCTCTCTCTAGTGTGCAGTGGTTATTGGCAATTCTCTTTCAAGCCCTAACACTTCAGCTTTGGATTAATGGATGAATGTGTGCACACGTGCACAGATGTAGGCCTGCTGAGATGGATTTTATCATCACTGGGCGGCTGCTCTCTAGGATGCAGAAGTCTCCTCTCCAGGCTTCACTGGGCTTTTCTCGAATGCCTGCCATGGTGTCCATCTGTCATTGAGGATGCAGAGGGGTAGAAGAGGGCTCTTTGCAAAGCAGTTATGGAGACCATGTGTTGCCCACAACTGGGTGTTTCTCACCTGCCTGACAGTGTTAGAGAACAGGGCCATTTTCCATTTCTGTATGTTGGACCTAGGGTCCAGGAAGGTGAAACTCTCTACCACCTTGACTGTGAGAGGTGTGGCTGCTGAACCTCTTGCCAGCTTAACTGGCCTCCCAGAGCCTTTGTTGAGCTGCCCTCTGTGGTTTCCTGTAGGAAACAGAAGACCTGGGAGTGGACTTCACCTGCAGTCCCCTGGATTCAGTTACCTCGGGGCTAGGGTGACTTGTGTCTTGTCAGAACCAGCAACGTCTACCATCTTCAGTTGGAAGCCCGGGTGCTGGTGGCTCTGAACCCAACAGCCATGGAGCTGACCACTCTGGCTGGCCAAGAGTATGTCTTCTGCCCTCAGCCACGGGGCCAAGTCGGGGAGGGGGTGGGGAATGAGCCAGTGATGGAGTCCTAGTTCAGCCTCAATAATTTACCAGCCTTCTGACTCTGAGCAAGTTGTTGAAGTTCCAAAGCCTCAGCTTTCTTATCTTTGAAATGAGAATTTGAAGACTAACCCGCCAGTTGTTTGGAGGGTGAGTGGTCATTTGTGTATGAATATCTGATATAGAAGTATTAGGTTCTCTTTCATGTCATTTCCATCCTTTTCCCCCTTCTTTAATAAATGCATAGCCATTCACTAACTCCATATTCGTTTAATTCTGCTCAGTGCCCAGAGATGGTTCCGACAGTTGTGGTTCCTACCTCAGGGAATTGACAGCACAGTTTGGGAGGGGAGGGAGATGTGAGGAATAGGACCCCAGGTGGGAGGATGCCTGAGGGCCGGCTTCCTGCCACCAGACCTGCCAGCCCTGTAAAAATGGTCTCACTTTTTCCAAACTCAGCAACTAACTGCAAAGTGGGGAGGGCATTTTGGGGATCTAGCTTCACACACTGGAGAAAGGGAGAACCTGAGAAATATGTGGGTTTTTCCTCGATCTCAGGCTCTTTCCCCCAGAATGTAAATCTCTGTTCCTGCACCCGTTGGGTGCACATACCATCCCAACATTGATATGTGAACAGTCAGCCCTTTCCCCGTTTTTTTCTCTTTGCTTCTACTCCGGCTTTCTTTTTTTAAGGAACAACTGTCATGTGATCCTGCCAAGCCTGCCGCTTTCTCAGTGACAACACTAAACAGCCCCCTGCCTGGTGTCCCTGGGGGTGTCAGTCGGAGTCTATTCGGGAAAACAGGAGCTGCTCTAGGGCGCAGAGGAAGAGGAGTTAAATACAGAGGGTTCTGCTTTACAAGAGAAGGTGGCCCACTGGTCGGGAACATGTGGACAGGGCCCAGTCTCACACATGTCAAGGAAATGCAGTCACAGCCATAAGGCGACACCATTACATACTCAGTAGAATGGTTAACAAGGGAGCGATGGACACCACCAGGTGCAAGCAAGGCCGTGGTTAACCCAAGCCCTCACACGCTGCTGTCAGGGAGCTAAATTGGCCAAGCTACTGTAGAAAACTGTTAGCCGTTGTCTGTTAAAGCTGAACACAGGCATGTCCTATGACTGGGCAGTTCTGTGCCCAACAGAAATGTGTCCATAGGTTCACCGAGAAACCAAACAAAAACTGTAGAGTGTTCATTGCAGAATCATTCACAATCACTCCCAAGCTGTCAACGGGGGAATAGATAAATCATGGTAGTTGTCACAGTGGAGGCCCGGACGAGCATGAGAATGAACAGGCTGTGGCCACAGGCAGCGATGGTGGTGACTGTCCCCAACAGGACTCTAAGCGGAAGGGCCAGACAGAGAAGAGTACATGCACGTCGGATGGACATATGACAGGAAGTTCAAACAGCGGAACTAACCTGTGGTGTTAGAAAGTGGGATAACGGGTACCTTTGGGGGAGTAATGAGGAAGAGGATATGTAGGGGTAGGGAAAGGTGTGGGGTAGGGTAAAGTTCCCTTTCCTGATGTGGGTGGTAGTTCCACAGGTGGGTTTGGTGCTGAGAATCCATCAAGCTGTGCTGGGAGGTGTTGCACTTTTCTGTTAGCATGTTCTACTTAATACAAAGTCGGAAGCAGCTGAGGAAGGCAGGCCTGCCTTTAGGCACCAGCCGTATCACCTGCCACCCCCTCTCCGCACTTCCCTAGGCCCCGTGCCCCGCGTGTGTTCTAGCACTTGACACGCTACTGTGTGGCTGCTGGCATCTGTGACTGTTTCCCCTTCCAGACTGTGAAGGCCTGGAAGCTCAAAGCCCTCGCTGGTCTGATTCATCAGGGGTGATTCATCACTAAGGGCTGGCTGGGGATGCAGTGTCTGGCATAGAATAGGTGCCCAGTAGATGTTTGCAAGAATAAAGAAAGGAAAGTGTGTATGCGCAAGCAGGAAACAGTGATGCAGTGGGGGTTCCGGGAGAGGGAGGAAGGCTTCTTGGTGGAAGCTGTGTTTGAAGAATGAGCAGGATGGAGCAGGCAGCCCACAGGGCAGGACGTGAAGAAGGTGAGGCTTCAGGACAGAGACCCCAGCCCAGGTACTCCCACGTGACTGTTGGCAGTGGGTGGGGAAGCTGTAAAAATTGATTGGGGTCACATCACGAAGGACCCGGATGACTGGCTAAGAAGTGTAGCCTTCCTTTAGGATAACGTTGGGCGTTCTTGAAGAGCTGTCAGCTGGAGAAAGAGTTGGACTTGAATGTCCAGAAGAATAATGGTGCCATTAAGAGAAAGAGAAAAATTCAGGTGAGCCATGACACTTGCGGAAGGTCGTGAGTTTAATTTCAGACCTTCACATATGAGGTGGAGATGGCCGGCAGATGATTGAGAGTGTCAGACATGGAGTTCTGTGTCCCACAAGATGACAGCCACCACGATGTTATGAGCATCTGCTATGTGCCAGGCTCTTATACATAAATTATCGCTAATCCTTGCAGCAACCCTGCAAGGTAGATTATATTACACATTTTACAAATGAAGAAACTGAGAATCAGGTTAAATGAGCTGCCAGAAGCCATGCAGCTGATGGATGAAGTCAGAGCTCTGAAGTCTCTGCTCTTCCCACCATGCCACACTGCCTCCCGAATCAGCTCGGGAAGAAAAGTTGGAGAGAAGGTGGTCAACAGTGCCAAATGCTGCAGGCCAGGGAGGGCTAGAGGAGAGGCCTCTTGATTGCGCTTTGAAGGACATGTCAGTTGTGTTGAGAGAGCCCTTCCAGTATTGCCGTGGAGACTGAAGCTGGGTTACTTGTGGAGTTAGGGCTGCAGTGAGTGTGGGAAGTAGAGGAAACAGGTATAGACCGTTCTCTCAAGAAGTTTCATCAAAGAAAGAACATTGGTGGTTTAAGAGGGAGTGACTTGATCATATTTACGGGAGGAGGAGAATTCATAATGTGTCCCTGAGGGGTCCGGTGGAAGCCAGGTCCCCAAGGGGGTCAGAGGGCATGCAATGGGAAGGGCTGCCTTTACCCCAGAGGAGTCGCCCTCTGGCTCTGGAGGTGGAGTGACTTCCAGCCCCATGATGAGTGAGCAGTGTGTCTTGTTGGAAGAACTGCTGACCCCCAAGTGCTCTCAGTGGCCAGCAGGCATTTCTCTTGTGTGTGGGGAGGCTTCCTTTGTGTCAGTGTCTGCTCAGCGACTGCACCAGAGATGCAGAGAGGGTCTCACCACTTAGGCTGCAAGACTGCAGCATGGCAAGTATTCCCAGTGTGACATGCCTGCGGAGAGAAGCTGCCAGAGCACTGGGAATTCAGAGGAGGGAACAGATAACAGTGACCTAAAAGCAATGCAGCAGGAAATTGGCCATGTGGGGAAGGAGCCCACCCCTGATCATTGTGAGGAGCAGTTCTGTACCCGACAGCTCTGAGCCCAAGGGACTTTGGACGATTGTTGAGTCCAGAAGTTCTTCCTCAGGTGGCTAAAGAAGGACACCTACACACCTGTTACCCAACTAGTACCACTTTTTCGTAATGGTACCAGCATAAAAATGGCCACTTTGTGTGTTCTCAACAGTGTACTGGAAGTGGTAAGTGAAAGAACATACTACTTAGAGATTTAGGACAGCCTTTCTTAGCAAAAATGGGCTTTTTATACCTGTGCTGGTGGGACCCGGGTCTTTTGTTGGGGAAACAAAGAAATTGAGAACCATTGATCCAATCCAATTATTTTCACAGATAAGAAAAGGGCCCCAAGGCAGCTAAATGGTTTGAGAATCACTTGGTGTGGCTGCAAGTGCTCGGTTTTTAGATCTGGAGGGACCTGGGTTTGAATTACAACTTCACCACCTGCTGGCTTTATGGGCAAGATCAAGTCACTTAAGCCCTGGAGGCTTGGAAGTCTTCATCTTTACAATGGGGACAGTAGTAATTACATTTTCAAGATAATAAAGGACGTGACATAGAACCTAGTCCGCTGTAATACATCGTGGTATAAACGGTACCTGCCATTACTGTTACCAGCCAGATCTAATAATATAACTGCGGTTGCTCCCATTGTCCCCAGAGGTCACACGGCTAATTAACGATATAACCAGGACTCTCATTTCTTGCAGCTGTGTCCGTGAGTCTTACAGTTTTTCTGCCATAGAGAGTAAGGGTTAATCCCAGGCTCCGGAGGTAGGTACTTTTAAATCTTGGGTTCTGCCACCACCACTGCCTCCTCCACCACCTCCACTACCCCTGCCTCCTGGTCCCACATTCCCTACGTCTACTCTGTATGTTACTTCTGTTATGTTTGCTAAAGGTCTGTTCCTTTACCTCAGTCTCATCTTCACAGAAATTCTCTTTTATCTCACAGTAACCCGTGAGGTGAGGAGGGAGCAGACACTACCCCCTCTGTTGTGCACATGGAGAGACTGTGGCTTTCCTGGGCCTTGTGGCCGGGCTTTGCTGGGATAGATGTCTGCGCCAGGGGCCCTGCTGAACGGGCTGCATGACTCCTCTTTGCTACGAACAGTGCCTAAGTTATGTCACTTAGGTTTGGTGGGGGTGTGGAGGGGAGTAGTGTTCATCGTAGACGAAAATGAGAATGCTCAGAGAGGTTAGGGGACGGCACAAGGCTCACAGCCATTCAACTCCAGGTCTGAGATTTAAACAGGTCTTTGAATCCACATCTATAAAACAGGAATAGTTCTCATTCTAGGGTAGTTTTGAGAGTTAAAGGAATTGATAGAGTATTGTTAACAAACTCTCTTTCTGTCTCTGAGGCTGGTTTTCTTAGTGCTCAGTAGCTGACATTTGCTGAGTATTTCCCATGTGCAAAGCACTGGCCAGACACCACACCTGAACTGCCTCCTTTGGCCTGCACAATGACCCAGTGAGCTGAGTGATAAAATGACAGCTGATCTTATTTGAATCCTTGCTGTCATAGTGCCAGGTGTGTCCCAAGTGCATCACGTGTTCTCATTCATCGTTCCTGTAAGGCAGTCCCACAAGAGAGGGAACTGCTACTATCCCCATTGTATAGGTAAAGAAATAGGCTTTGAAATGGGCAGCAGTTGTCACGTGACTGATCATAGCAGCCGGTTCGCTGTCCGCGGGCCCAGGCAGGCTAAATGCAGGGATCAGTTGTTCGTCAGTCAGCTGCCCCGGTCAGCTGCTCAGAGTACTGTTTGAAACTGTATTAAAACAGGGTGCCTGGGTGGCTCAGTCGGTTAAGTGTCTGCCTTTGGCTCGGGTCATGATTCTGGGGTCCTGGGATCGAGTCCCACATCGAGTCCTACATTGGGCTCCCTGCTCAGCAGGGAGTCTGTTTCTCCCTCCACCTCTCCCCTTTGCTCGTGATCTCTCTCGCACATGCGCTCTCCCTCTCAAATAAATAAACAAAATCTTAAAAAGAAACTGTATTAAAATGATCTACGATGGGGACGCCTGGGT
Source organism: Ursus maritimus (assembly GCF_017311325.1). NCBI lineage: Eukaryota > Metazoa > Chordata > Mammalia > Carnivora > Ursidae > Ursus > Ursus maritimus. Next base: position 992,910 of record NW_024423786.1, read on the forward strand.
GGCTCAGTTGGTTAAACTTCCAACTCTTGGTTTTGGCTCAGGTCACGATCTCAGGGTTGGAAGATCCAGCCCCATGGCAGGCTCTGTGCTCAGCGGGGATTCTTTCCTCTTCCCTCTCCCTCTGCCCCCTGCTAATGTTCACACACACACTCTCTCTCTTTCTCTCTCTCTCTCAAATAAATAAATACAATCTTTAAAATAAATCTGTGATAGAATTTACGGTAAGCAGAACAGTAGAATAGTATAATGAACCTCTCTGTCCCTGTTCCCCAAACTTAACAATTTTGCCACATTTGCTCATATTTATTTCTTTTTTCTCCTTTGTTTTTTGCTTTGAAGCAAATCCCAGTGACCATGACATTTCCCTCTACATACTTAGGTATGTGTCTCTGAAAAATACAGACATTGTCTTACATAACTACAATATTGTTATCTCGCCTCAGGGAATTAACATTGATTTCCCTGATTTCCTCAGAATTACCCTTTCGCAGTGTTTCTGTTTGTGCTTGTTTGTTGCTGCTGTAAGTCAGGATTCACTGGAATTGCCACGTTACAATTGGTTCTTAGCTTTTAGGTCTTTTGTCACTCAGAACAGACCCTACCCCTTTTTTTATGCCAGCAACTTGTTGCAAGAACTCCATAGGTTCTGTTCCCATCTTTCTCCTTCATGGTGTGGAACCTGGCCCAGAGAAGGGAAGAGCCAACTGCATACCTCATTATGAGGTGAAATGATCATGTGGGGAGAAGGGCTAACCTCAGTGGTTAAGTCACTGTTCACGGCCGCGGATTTATGTCACTCCCTCCATTACGGTTGCTAGGGTCCTTTTCGGCTCGGGCTCCATCAGTGTCTCCTCTGGAAGTGGTTTCTGCACTGTTTCTGGCAGCAGCTGCATTAACATGCAGCACTTCCTGCGCCGTGGCTATTGTCTGTTGGTTTTCCCCCAGCGCATTTAGTGTCCTAAATAGGTCCTTATGGCTTGAAGAGCCAGAAGTGCCTGTCCATCATGTATGAAGGTTACCACCTATCCCAGCTGGAAAAGACCCAGTTAAACAAATAATTCTCATTAAATAGGCACTCTGTGGCCTCTCCCTTTCCTTTCCTTCTTGGCTCTTCCCTTCCCAGCGTCGATCAGCTCGATTGGACCGGGTGAATTCCTTTGGGCCTTTCCTTCAGCCCTTGGCCATGGTGGTGGTGGGATGCTGCAGACAGAATTTGAGGTTACCCTTTGGTCTCTCCCTCCTGGTGCCCTGCCATCCCACCACCCTGGTGACCAAGTCCTGTCCTGGTTACTGAGCTAATAGCTAGCTCCTGTTCTTCCTTTGTCCTCCTGCCACAATGGTGCCCCCTTGCAAATCTCTCTCGTGAGCTGAAACCATCTTCTCCCCACTGTTGTCCTTTTTACCAGATCCTCCATCTATGATCTGGTATCTCCTTGTTGCAGGAGGGACCATTTCTAAAGCCCATCAACGACTCCCTGATGCATTCAGAAGAAAGCTGGGATTCCTAAGCCTGCAGGGCTTTGTGGTCTAGGCCTTGGCTGCATGTCCACCTGGCATGCTCTCTGGCCATGTGGCCTTTCTCCTGACATTAGGATCACCTTAGAGGCCTTATTTGACCACTTCCTGCTGCTCCTTCTGTGCAGGGCTGCCACCTAACTCACTGTTTTGTCCCCAGAGCAAACTCAGTGCCTGAGAGACAGAGATGCCTGACATGGTGGCTCAGCAGTCAGGACAGATGACAGCCCACAGCAGTCAGCAGCACTTTGGGCTTAGGTGCATGGAAGTAGGTGGAGGTGGTTCTTGGAGTATGATTGCATGTTGCATGGTGCCGGCAGGGGAGCCAGACCTCTCTGTTATAAAAACCCTACCTTGGTGCTTGGCATCACGGAATCATGGGAATTACCCAGTTGTCTGCTTGGAGCTTATCGAGCTGTGGGGCATTTTGCTCACCCTCCCTCCCTCTCCCTCTTTTCTTTTCTTTTCTTTTCTTTTTTCTTTTCTTTTCTTCCTTCCTTCGAGAGAGAGAGAGAGAGAGAGAGAGTAGGGGGTGAGAGGCAGAGAGAGAGAGAGAGAATCTTAACCAGGCTCCACACCCAGCGCAGAGCCCAACGCAGGGCTCAATCTCATGACCCTGAGATCATGACCTGAGCTGAAACCAAGGGTTGGATGCTTAACCCACTGAGCTTATACTTATTTCTTAAGTAGCACCTGTTCACAGTAGTAAAACCAAAAATTTCAGATAAGCCCAAAGAATAAAATCAAATTTGCCAATTCAGACCCCCTACCTAGAGGGGTAACCATTGTTAGCATCTTGGTGGCACTGCCCAAACCCGTTTCTGTTATGGTAATATTGGCCATGTTATAATACAGCTGACCCTTGAATAATATGGGTTTGAACTGCATGGGCCCCTTAATAAACAGATTTTCTCCTATACAGTATGGTAAAGGTATTTTCTTTATGCTTTTCTCAACAAGATTTTCTTTTCTCTAGCTTACTTTATTGTGAGCATATAATGCATGTATCATACAAAATATGTGTCAATCGACTGTCTGTGTTATCGGTGTGGCTTCTGGTCAACAGTAGGCTCTAGTAGTTAAGTTTTTGGGTAGTGGAAAATTATATACGGATTTTCGACTCTGTGGAGGAGGGGGTCATCACTACCATAACCCCCGCATCGTTTAGGGGTCAACTGTATTTGCAAAAATGGGAACATAACCATGATGCTCTTTGGTAACAGTTTTGAAACTCAGTGTATTATGAACCATTTTTCCACATCAAATCTGTTTCTACACTTAATTAGCTGTGTACTGTTCCTTGTTATGAATACGCCATAATCTACTCTTCCCTATCACTGCATTGTTACGTTGCTCTAGGCTTTTCCTATTAGAAAAAAATAAAAAAGGAAGCTTATCCTCATAAGCTGCCTGAATTCAGCTTTTTTCTTAGGAAAAAAAAATTTAGAATTGCAGGTGCTGAGCCACAGACTGTCCATCCTTCAGGCTTGGGGCCAGACCGCCGTGCAGCGGGGGTAGTAAAGTGCACGCTTCTTTTCGCAGTATGTGATGGCACCAGCCTCCCTTCCTTCAGCAACATGGGCTGTTTTCCTTTTTCTTTTTAAAATTAATTACAAATGTAATGCATGTTTGCAAGAAGTTAAAGCACTATGAAAGCATGCAAAGTGTGGCCCCAACTCTCCAGCAGGAACACTGGTAAATGTGCTTCCAGCCATCCCCTGCGACTGTCAGCCTTATTTCTGTGACGAACACAGACATGGTTTGTTTTTTACGGTTGGGGTCATAGTTTATTCTTTACTAACTTGCTTCTTGCATCTAACAAGACATCTTAGACAATTTTGCACATCACTTCTCTTTGTCCATCAGGTCTACCTTGTTCCTTTAATGACTACACGGTGGGGATCGGCAGTATTTATTTCACCATCTTCCTGTTCATGGACATTTAGGGTTCTTCAGTCTTTCACAATTAATTTTAATGGAGACGTCCACATTTCTCTTTAGAATTATATACCAACAAAATGGTTTGAGAGTCCTCTCCCCATACCTATACCATCACAGCCTTTTATCAGCCTAAAACTTTTGCGTTTCTCTAATTATTAATATGGCTGAACATCTTCTCATAAGTTTGTTGGCCTCTTATATTTCTTCTTTTGAGAACTGCCTCTTCATATGATTTTTTGATTTTCCTATTAGGTGGTAAACGTAAAGCTCTCCCTTCCCCATTTTCATTGGTTTTTAAGTTGGTTAATTTGTTCGGCAAAAATTGGTCTTTGAATTTGTACTTTTTTATTACTAATTAAGTGATCGTGTTCATTGCTTTACGAAGGCCTGTTTATGTACTGTAATCACTGTCACTTCTCCTGCCTGGAGGGACTCTTCCCTGACGTGAGTGTTTTCCTGTTGTCTCCCCAGGGGCTGATTCGTCAGGCCCTGACTGGACACCGCAGGTTGGGAAAGCGTGGGATTGGGGTTCACCCTGGGTCTGACTGCTTACCTCAGCTCTTGCTAACTGTGCGACCTTAGGCAAATGGGTTAACTTCCTCACTCTTCAGGGATTAATAAGCTCAGCCTCATTGGATTGTTGCTGAGGTCTGGGTGAGACGGCGCGTGACCATGCCTGTCACAGCGCGTGTGAATGTTAGCTATGCCCCCTCCTCGGACAGGCTGTGCTGTTAGTGGACCACTGTGGTTGTGCATCACGTTGGACTCAGTGCAGGTGTCCTGCCTGTAACTGCCACCCGCTGGCTCTGTTCACACCCTCCAGAGTAACAGCTGTCACAGAGCCAGACAGGACGAGCCTGTGTGCTGTGCCAGAGAGGTGACGACTAGCCTCCCTCCTGTCCTTCCCCCATAAAACCATCACCCCGGTTCTCCCAGGCTTTCCTCACAGGGGGGCAATCTAACTGTTCTCCTTTTGGTAGGTTTTAGCTTGTCCCTGTCCCTGCGGTCCCTAGAACTGAAGCCAGCATGCGAGGGCGAAAGGGATGGGGGTGGGATGGGGCTGTTCCGTCACCCCCACACACCCTCCCGAGGGGATAGATCCCCTGGCAGCACTGCCTGGGCTGCCTTTGGCTGTCTCGCTTGGGCTCAGCTCCTTTGGGCTTTGTGTGTGCTGCTGGGCTGTGTGTGCACTGCCTTGTTCTGTGCGCGTATGGCTGCTGGATTTGGACCCTGTCCTTGTTAATTTTCATCTCATTGGAGTGGACAGGGCCGTTATTAGCTTTCGAGATGTGTTTGTTTGAGATGTGTTTGGATCTTGTTACCCATCCAGCATATTGGCTCTCCCTCTGAACTTCGTATCATTAGCAGATTTGGTCAGTATGCTGCCACTCCTTCCTTTAAGTCATGGATAATGATGCTGAGTCAGAAGGAAAATGCCACACTCTGTGGTCAACCATCTGTCCTCACTCTCCACACTTTGCAGAATAAGAGTGCTGCTCCAGGTCCCTTCTGCTGTTTGGTCCTCCCACAGGTGCAGCATGGGGCAGAATCTCATTGAGCAGAGTCCACTCTGTGCAGTGTCCCCATCACTGTAGGCAACATCCCCATTACTCTGGACCATATGTCCCTACACTCTAGATAGTGACCCCATCACTCTGCGCAGTGTCCCGACCACTCTGGGCAGCGTCTCCATCACTCTGCGCAGTGTCCCCACCACTCTGGGCAGTGTTTCCATCACTCTAGGCAGTGTCTCCGTCACTCTGGGCGGTGTCCCCATCACTCTGGGCAGTGTCCCCATCACTGTAGACAGTATCCCCATCACTCTAGGCAGTGAACCCATCACTCTGGGCGGTGTCCCCACACTCTGGGCAGTGTCTCTATCACTCTGGACAGTGAGTATTTCCATCACTGTAGGCAGTGTCCCCATCACTGTAGGCAGTGTCCCCATCACTGTAGACAGTGTCTCCATCACCCTGGGCGGTATCCCCATCACTCTGGGCAGTGAGTATCTCCATCACGGTAGGCAGTGTCCCCATTACTCTGAGTGGTGTCTCCATCATTCTAGGCAGTGAAATGACTTTATGACAAGAGCATGGAAGTGTGTCTGGATGCCTACTTTCCCACCAGCCTGGGCTTCCTTCTGGTGGCTATGACTTCCATTTCTGAGTACTTAGACCATAGAATTCTCTCAGGGATCTGTGTCTAGCTCACCAGTCTGTAGTTTTCAAAAATCCACCTTTTCTCCCCTTTGCTAAATTGGACATTGTCTCATCTTGGGCATCTTCTCATTTTCTCTGAGTTCTTGAGATTGCCAGCAACGAACATGTCTCTTCTGTAAGTTAATTCAGAGCTGAGATGTGATTCATCTGAATCAGGAGATTTGAATTCATTTAGTGTGACTAGATGTTCTCTCACAATCTCGTCTCCGTCTCGCGTTTCAATTCCCTCATATCAGTGTTTGATTCACCCTTTTCAGTCTGAAGATTGTTCTCCTTGATAGAAAATGGGAGTTTATAGTTCTTTCTCTCCGTCATCTGTTAACCGAACACCTTTCACCCCAATATGGGCCTATCCCTTCTTGTTCCTATCGCTCCTGATCCAATTTTAAAAGCCCTTTTTTTGTCCTTAGCATTTTCCAAATGGCTCAGCTTGCCTGGGCCTCAGCTTTTCTGACCCTGTTCTTATAGGCTGGGCCGTTCCTTAGTGTTCCCAGTGGGTCCTGCACCCTCCCTGCCCTGCGAGATGTGGTGACCCCATAGATCAGGGGCTCCCAGTGCTCCTGCTCCCAGAGGCATATGGCAGAAACCCCCTTGTACTCTTCCACTCCCTGTTCTCTCTCCCCAGGAAATCTGACATGCCTCTCGAGGGAGTCACAAGTGGGGGCGTGTCATGATCTTTACGTGCATTGGGCCTGAGGACAGCTCTCTATCCCTTTTCCCCTTATTGAGATCATGTGTGATGTATTTTTTAGAAATGAGTTTTCAAAGGCTCCTAGTCCCCTTTAGCTTCCTCTTCTCATTGAGCAGTGGTTTGTGACAGGGGTGATTCTGCCCTCCAGAGGACATTTGGTGATGTCTAGACCTACTGCCTGTCATGACGGGGATGGTGCGATTGGCATTAGTGGGTAGAGGTCAGGGATACTGCTAATCCTCCTACAGTGCCCAGGACGGCCCCACAACAAGGAATTACTGGCACAAACACGTTAATAGTGCTGAGGTGGGAGACCCCATTGTAGAGCAACATTGTGGGCCTCATTGTCACCCAAGGTACTTGTTCAAAACAACAGATTTCCCCTGGGGAGTCCTAGACCAGGTGGGGCCGCCTAGTACAGGTCGGGTGGCCACGCAGGGGATTCTAACATGGGTGCTTCGTAGACCACCATTTGGGAAGCACTGTTTTAGCATCTTGGGTAAGAGTCTGGAATTCATTAGAATCTCTCTTCCAGTGTGAGGACCCCAGGCACTCCCATGTTTAGACCTTCCCTTTCCTGAACTGGTAGGAACTCTGAGATCATACAGTTCCTTCTCCCTGGGGCTAGACTTAGATCCAGCCCCTTGTTTCTTTGGAGAGCTCAGGTCTTCTTCCGTATCTTCGAAAGCCTAGGGCCAAATGAGACAGCCCTCAAGTGGATAACAATTATGGATGCTACCCCATCACCACTGATTCTTTCCCTGGGTTGTAGTCCATTTGAGGAGGGGTGCTGCTTATTTCCCACTCAGTCCTCACCTTGGTTCTTCCCTCCTTCATTCTAAAGTCATGTCTTACCATGTTTGTCAGGTTAGGCATGTAGGTTTTTTTTTTGTTTTGTTTTGTTTTTTTTTGGGACAGGGTCTGCCATCCCTCTCCTTCTGGGCAGGAGTGATGGAAGTCTATCATCCTGGGGCAGCTCCTCTTGCTGCTAACCTGGACACAGCCGGTCATAAATTGCCACGGCCATATGAGCACGTCTGTGTACCTCCACTAGCCGTTGCCCTGCACGTGGAACACCATGGGTCACAAAACGTTTTAGGCTGCAGCGTGTTTAGGCTCCCCAAGCCCTATCCTGTCCTTCAGATGAGAAACCATGCCGGAGCTGGTACAAGGCCACAGCACTGCTTGCTCTTCCCGTGTCGCCTGAATAAGACCTGGTGATTGCTCAAGTGCATTAAGTACAAGGTTTGTCTTTTTCCCTTTCTCTCCCTGCCTTGCTGCATCTGTTCGTTCTTTCAAGTCCATTTTTCACTGCATGCCTCACTGCTATCACCAGTGGTGTTGGCAGAGTGAGTGCTGAGGATGGAAGACTTCATTGTCTGAGGTCAGAGAGACCTCCTATGCACTCAGTTCCTGTCCTGACTATAGCTATTGATTTGGGGTGTGAGATGCCAGTTCAGCTGAGCACTGGTTCAGGTTGGTCAGCCAGAGGAACCTAATCTGCAGGGCTGGGTCTGGCTGGAGCGCAGCGATAAGACTTCAGTTGTCCATGCTGTTTTGCTGGCTCTGCACTCCCTGGCAGCCATCACCACTGACCGGGTGGGTTGGCTTCTCCCAGAGAGCCGTGGCCTCGCTGCTCTCCTGCACCAGCTTTACGGGTGCCGTCCATAGCTCTTTGCCGAGTGTCTAAGAACCAGGTCCTTCCCCAGAGGCTTTATAAGGTGGATGCAGTCATTCCCGTTGGACTGGTGAGGATTCCAGACCTGGGGGACTATAAGTAGTTTGTACAAAACCACACAGCCTCATAAATGGTGAAAGTGGGATTTACACTTAGGGATGGCTGATTCCAGAATCTTTATTCTGGCCTCCGCTGTTCAAGCTGTGATTTGTTTATCTTTTTAAAGGGTATGAAGAGGGGCACCTGGGTGGCTCAATGGCTCAATCGGTTAAGTGTCTGCCTTCAACTCATGATCCCAGGGTCCTGGGATTGAGTCCCACCTTGGGCTCCCTGCTCAGCGGGGAGCCTGCTTCTCTCTCTCCCTCTCCCACTCCCCCTGCTTGTGCTTGCTCTCTCTCTTTTTCTCTCTGTGTCAAAAAAATAGATGAAGTATTGCATGGTGCACTGGGTGTTATACGCAACTAGTGAATCATCGAACTTTACATAAAAAACCAGGGATGTACTGTATGGTGACTAACATAATATAATAAAAAAATATTATTATTAAAAAAATTCAAAAAAAGAATGTCTAAATTACAATGGTGTGGAAGAGAGAGCAAGTGCATTGGAGACTGACAGGGCTGAATTTGAATTCTGGCTTTGTTATTTCTTAATTGCATAAATGTATAAAAAGTATGTTATGTCTCTAAGTTTCTATTGAATGGGAAAATTATATAAAAATTTACCAGAGATGATGATGAAGATGAAAAGGGTTTTGCATTTGGAGTAAGCAATATATGGGCTTACAACTCTGCATGAACTCCCTGTGCTAGGTTGTTGAGAAGTAGAGGAAAAAGTAGCTTCCCAACCATTTTCCCTGCTCCCATTCTTGAGCCCTAGTTTAGGGTTTTTCCAGATGCAGCTTGTTCACCTACTGTGTTGTGAAAGTAATGTGTTAGAAATGACTTTGTTACATTAAAATATAATTATGAAAAATAAAAAAAAAAAGAATCTTGTATAAAAAAATAAAGGGTAAGAAGATGTGCCTTCAGCAATGGAAATAGCCCCAGCCCAGCCGAAGCAGCCATGTTGCCTGTTGTGCGCCAGACTGTCCTCTCCAGAGCCTCTGGTACCACGTCCTGCACTTGTGAAATGCTTGTCCCGGGAGCTGGCAGCTGCTCTGGCCTGTCCTTTTCAAGGCAGCCTGTGGAATTAAGCTCTTTGGTTGGCATTCGCACTTGCCGTAGGTATCGTGCGTACCTATAGCTTTGTTCCTGTCCTCACATCAGTGAGAGTGCTCACAGTAGAGTTGAATGTGGAAGCAGCCTTAGAAACAAAAGTGGGTTACTGATTCAGGAGGAAAACTTCAGAGAGTCAAAGGGCAGAGAGCTGGTTCAGGGTGCCAAGGGCACAGGATGGGCCAGGCAGGGGTGCCGAGAGCTATGCAAGGCCACGTATGGCAGCACTTCCATGCCTAGGGCTCACCGTCCCCCCAGGGTGCACGTCTCCATGCACTGCCTTCCTCCCCTGGAAGTATGCAGCGAGCGGCCCCCTTCTGCCCCCCCCCGCCCCCCCTCCGCCCCGTGCTGGGAAATGCAAGGTCTGCTGGGCTCTGTATTTCCCACATTTAGGCCATTCCTATGCTTCCTAAATAGTTAAAAACTGTCCTCTTTATCTCCACTGCCCCATTGTTTGCTACCCACGTGAGAGCAGTCGTCCCTAAAGGTCTCCTTGCCTTTAGTGGCAGTCCCCAGAGTTCAGATTTCTGACCGATCCAGTCAATCCCCTACTCAAAATGATAGTCTCCACCTCTCCTTATGGTCTGAACTCCACAGTCCCGGGCATTCAGCCCCAGGCTGCCATCTGCTCACAGTTCCCACAGCCCCACGTCATGCTCTCCCACCAGCAGAACTGGCCTGCAGTAGCTTTGAGCTACACTCAGTCCTCCTTCTTGGGCCTTGTCTGCAACGTGCTTCCCCCACTGTGTCCTGTACTTCGCCTAGTTGGTTCCTGTCTCCCTTTAAGACAGCTCAGCCATTTCCTGCTCCAGGAAGCCTCTCTGGATCCTCTTGGTGGGGCGCAGTGTTGGCCACCGCATCCCGACATTGGTCCATCTCTTGCCCTAACTTGAGCTCTCCTGGTCAGGAAGTGATTCTTACTCACACATCACAGCACCAGATATCCAGAATCCAGAGCAGGAAAAAGGGGAGGAGAAGGCTATTCTGCAGGAACAGTTCCTCCCACCCTAATACTGGTCCTGAGGGAGCCTGATGGCCTTTCCCCACAAGGGGCCAGCCCTTCAGAGGGAAAGGCTTCTGGCCTTCTCATCAGCGGCAACTCAGGCCCATTACTAGACACCTGCGGACATAGCGGGGGAAGGTGCAGGCACTTGGCTCACACTGTATCTGAAAGCCACATCAGACCATTCCCTCAGACATCGAGAGCACCAGCGATGATACGGGGAACGTGTTCCGGTTTTTAGAGTATTTAAACACCTCCAGGGCTTGTGGTGAGGGCTCTTGATGGCATCACTTTTTATGCGGTTTTAAGTAAACCAAAATCAGTTTCAAGGTGTTTCAGTGTTCTTAGAAGCTTACAAGCCGAGATTTTAAACTCAAGCACAGGGTTATTTACCCATGTTAAACGGCTCATGAAAGGGCTTCTGAAAAATAGTGTTCCATGTTTTATTTGAAATGCTTTGGAATACAAAGACTTCATGCACTGTATCACCATAATAATATCACCATGCAAACCTGTAGTATCCTGTGCTTTCTGCTCTTCTCCCAGGAGGAAGATAGGTCATTTCGTTGTTGTCTTTTGTTAAAATGGTCAGACTCGGCAAATATTTTGTGTATGCTAATAGCATCTGAGGTGAATGCCAGCTAGAACATATCGTCAGATCTGCTAATTTGCTCCTGACTGTTGGTTATTAGCTGGTGACTTTGCCTAACCCAGAATGATGGTACTCACAGGATACCTACTCTTTTGCCAGGCACTGTGTGGGCACATGTAAGTATTAGCTCCTGCGGCCTGCGCCTTCGTGGATGCTCAGTGAATGTTTGTTGTGCGCCTCTTGAGCAAATGAAAGAGAGCTCCCAGCCACCTTTGAGGGAAACCTGCTTTCCAGGGAAGTTTTCACCAGTATTGGAAAGGGGCCTGGTGGGCTCAAATGATACAAAAGCCACAGCAGAGGTATCCGGGAGTAGAGTTAGTGTGAAGGCTTCTGAGTCTAGTGAGAAGAAACTGAGTTGAACTGCCAAGACTCCGGGGATGTTTGCCCATACGTGGGAAATGTATATGAGGTAACAGATTAGTCTGCCAGAACTGTGACAGTGTTGTGTTGTCATTTTTGGTATTTGTGTTTTGTGACATTTAAAAAAGTGTGGTGAGGTAAAATTGTTAACATTTTGTTTTGTCAGCAGTGTTTTATTGAAAATATCTCACTTCCTTCATGAATATGTGATCTTAAAAACGTAGGCAGCTCTTTTAAATGTGGTATTAATTATACCCTGTGACCACTTTCCCCTTAGTGTACCAGAATATACCGCATTGGAAAGTGGGATTCACTTCACAGGAATTCATTTTACAACAAATTCTACCAGAATACATTTATTCCATTAAGGTAAACACCCTTGTTTTCTTTTAGATCAACTCAAATATGTTAGTGATTGAAGGGAGAATAAGAATTATGAGGAAACTGGATCAATATAATTTAAAGAAGGGAAGCAGACAAATGACTCAACAAATTGAGAAATGTGAGCAGAATGGAGGGAATGGTTTTAAATGGAATCAGGGAGGCATCTGAAGGGCTTTCAGTAGGAGAAACATCCAGATTATGAAGATTTTAAGTCGCTGGGCTATAGCGATCAACTCCTGACTGAGATTCTGAGGTAAAAATCAGGCCTCTGCTGAAATAAGAAAAAACAATAGAAATATATGAATCTTCTTAGTTTTCAAAAAGAAACTCAGGAAGGATAAACCAGAAACTCATGAAATTGTTACCCACAGCGAGTGAGTGGAAATGGGCCGGGAAAACAGGGAATGGAATGGGACATCTCTGAATGTGCCTTTTACATATAGTTGACTTGTGGACCATGTTAATGTGTTACTTATTCAAAAATTAAATAAAGGTGGAGTTAAAAATTAGTACAAACAGAAGTAAAGGAGCCTAGCTGTATATCAAATACATGCCACTCCACACAGAGGAACAGTATTAATTTGGGTGGACTTCTAGTGTGGGCAGGATGGCTAGACTCATTTCTCCCAGCTCTTTCTCACCGAGTACAATTACGTATCCTTAAATAAGTTGAGAGACAAGCATAGGAGAAGTCTGAAAGTTAGGAAGAGGAAGGGATACTAGCTAGGGACTCTGGCACTACAGGAACAACACAGCGGCGTGGATGCTTCCTGACCGTCCTACCCAGTGACGGTCAGCAACCCCAGGGCCAGTATCTTCAGCACCCAACCTGTAGCAGACAGCTGCCCAGGTAGGCTCATTGCTTCACCAGACTGAGAGGGAGCCCTGCCAGCCATACTCAGTAGGCCCAGTGGCACCAGCAAGGGAGACCTAGTGGAAGTACCACTGACAAGTGGCCCCAGGAAGCAGTCTTCTTCCCTGTGGGCCAGAGATCCCCCTTCTCCTACCCAGAGACCCTAGTGGTTCAACAGCACCAACAGGGGTGAATCCTGCCATGACAAGTGGCCCAGATTGGGAGCACTCTTTGTTCAGTCAGTTAGAGACTCCTCTCTCTCACCTGGAGACCCCAGGTGGCTAGGAAGCACTGATCTGGGGAGTGCTCTTTGTCCTGTGGACCAGAGAATCCTTTCTCCTACCTAGAGACATTGGTGGCCTGCTGGCACCAGCAGGGGACATCCTGCCACAACTTGTTGGAGCAGTGGTCTTTGTGTGCCGTAGGTCAGAGACCCCCACCACCTGGAGACACTGGGAGGCCTGACACTGGCAGGAGGGATCCCCACCCTAACAAGTGGCTGGTAAGGAAGCACTCTTTGTCCCCACAGCCTGGAGAGGCACTTTCTGCCCCCACAGGCAACCCCAGCAGGAATCAGCAAGAGCCCCTATGGCCTCAGATGAACCCAGCAGACCAAAAAAGCGCAATAAAGGCTGTGATTCAAGAAGCTGAGCAAATTCCAAAGAAGATAAATCCAAAGAAATACACACCTAGACCCATAATAATGAAACCTCTGAAAACTAAGGACAGAAGAATCTTGAAAGCAATCAGAGAAAACCAACATATTCCTTACAAGTTAACAACAATTTGAATGACAGTGGAGTCTCATTTAAAACCATGGAGGCCAGAACGAAGTGGCATATTTTTCAAGTACTGAAAAATAAAATCTATAACCATGAATTCTATACCTGGCAAAAATATTCTTTAGAATGAAGAGAAAATAAAGGCACTCTCAGACTACAGAGAACTAAGAGAGTTTGTTGCTAGCCAATCTACCCTTAAAGAATGGCTGAAGTGGGTGGCTGGCTCAGTTGGTAGAGTCTGCAACCCTTGGTCTCAGGGTTGTGAGTTCAAACCCCACATTGGGTCTAGAGATTGCTTAAAAATAAAATCTTAAAAAAATAAGAATGGCTAAAGTAAGTTCTTCAAACAGAAATAAAATGATAAAGGAAGTAATCTTGGAACATGAATAAGAAAGAATGAACAATGGAAAAAGCAAAACTATGGATAAATACAATAGATTATCCTTTTTCTCATGAGTTTTTAAAATCATATTTGATGGTTGAAACAAAAAATTTGACACCATCTGATGTGAAGCAAATGTATGTAGAAAAATATATGCTCAAAGCAAAGGTGTTAAAAAGTGGAAGGATAAAAGAACCTAAATTGAAGTAAGGTTTCCATACTATACCCTAAGTGGTAAAACTGGTAAAACATTGATACCAGTAGAATATGGTAAGTTACATATGTATATTGTAATACTCAGTGTAACCACTAAGAAAATTTTATGAAGGGGTATACTGAAAAGCACAATTAGTAAATCAACATGGAATCCTATGAAATGATTAAGTAAACCACAGGAAGGCAAGGAAAGAGAAATGGGGAATGAGAAACAGGGAATAAGCAGAAAGCATAATAAAATGACTTAAGCTTTAACATGGCAATTACTTAAGCTTTAAGTAGCTTTAGTAGTACTACTTAAGCTTTCAGTAGACTTAAGCTTTAACATGGCAATAATAACCTTAAAGGCAGAGGTTGCCAGAATAGATTAAACACACACACACACACACACACACACACACACGCGGCTGTGTATTGGAAACTCAGTTCAAATGCAGTGACATAGGTTGAAAAGTAAAAGGGTGGAAAAAAGATATGTCATGTAAACATTGATCCAAAAATATTGGAGTGGCTGTATTAATATCAGGTAAAGTACTTCAGAACAAAGGAAATTACTGGACATAAGGAAGAACATGATAATGAGGATAAAAGGATCAATTTGCCAGGAAGGTATAGCAATCCTAAATGTATATGCACCAAAGAATAGAATCTTAAAATGCATGAAGCAAAAACTGTAGGGCTGAAAGGATAAACACACAAGTCTAAAATAATAGTTGGGAGGACATCAAACCCCTTTCTTAGCAGCTGATAGAAGTACTAAACTGAAATCATCAAGGATATAACATGCCTAAAGGATATTACCATCCAGTAGGATCTAATCAACATATAAAGAATACTCCCAACAGTCACAGAATATGTATTTTTTTCAAGCACCTGTGGAACCAAGATAGACTATATCTGAGGTCATAAAACAAACCTTACCGAATTTAAAAGAGTTGAAATCAGTGTATCAGAATTTGCAAGATACAGGGAAATTTGTAGCAGTAAATGCTTACATTAGGAAGAAGGAACAGTTTCAAATTAAAATTTTAATCTCAAGAAACTAGGGAAAGAAGAATGAAATGAAGTCAAAGCAAGCAGAAGAAAGGAAATAAAGATAAGAACAGAAATCACTATAACTGAAACAGAAAAACAGTAGAGAGAATTAATAAAAAGCTGTTTTTTGGGAAAAAAATTAATAAAATTAATACACCTCTAGCAAGATTGACAAAAATAGAGAAGACACAAATCACCAATATCAGAGAAACAGGTTACATCCCTGCAGACTCCACAGCCACTGATAGAGAATAAGGTGATACAACTTTATGCTCATGGACATAAAGGGCCGATTCCTGGTAAACCACAAACTACTAAAACAGCCAGGATGAAACTGATAACCTGAGTAGTTCTGTAACCACTGAAGAAGTTGACTTCATGATTTTGAAACTTTAGAAAAAACTCCATGAACAAATGGTTTCTCTGGAGATTTCTTCCAAACAGAGAAAGAATTAAAACCAATTTTATACAATCTCCTCCAGAAAATACAAGATCAGGGAAAACTTCCCAACTTATTTTATGAAGCCAGTATTACCTTGACAAACATTATTACCAAAGAGAGACCAAGATCTCTCTTTAATTGGGCACAAAAATCCTCAACAAAGTATTTGCTAACCACATCTAGTAATGTATAAAAACAATTTTTTATATAGATTTACCATGTGTATATAAAGTGGGGTTTATTCCAGGCGTGCAAACCTGGGTCAATGCTCAAAAATTAATCAATGAAATCTACCATATCAACAAGCTAAGGGGGGAAAATCACATGATCATATTAATTAATACAGAAAAGTGTGTGACAAAAATCAATACCCATTTATGATAAAAACCTCTCAGAAAATTAGGAATAGAAAGGAACTACCTTAACTTGTTAAAGAGCATGTACCAAAAAACCTGTATCTAATGTCTTATGTAATGATGAAGTACTGAATACCTTCCCCCTAAGACTGTCAACAAGACAAGGATATTTGTTCTTGTCACTTAAACACAACCTAGAGTTAAGCCACTGATAAGACACTAGCCACTGCAGTAAGACAAGAAAAAGAAATTAAAGGCCATATGGATTAGAAAGGAAAAAAGAAGCTGTCCCCATATGCTTATTGACATAGTCATCTACATAGAAAATCCTAAGGAAATCTAAACAAACAACAAGCCTCCTAGAACTAATAAATGAGTTTAGCAAGGTCATAAGACACAAGTTCAACGTACAAAAATCAGTCACATTACAGATTGCTGTATGCTAACAACATTTGGAAACTGAAATTAAAACCACTAAAAGCATGATCCATAAAAGGAAAAAATTGATACAATGGACCTCATCAAAATTAAAAACTTTTATTCTGTGAAATATTCTGTAAAGAAGATGAAAAGGGAACCTACAGACTGGGAGAAAATATTTGCAAACCAGAGATCAAACTCAGGACTGATATCTAGAATATAGAAGCAACTTTCACAACTCACCAGTTAAATAAATAAATAAATAAAGACAGACAGACAGACAATCCAATTAAGAAAATTAACCAAGGGGATATACAGATGGCAGATAAGCACATGAAAAGACATTAAGCACCATTAGCCACTAGAGATATGCAAATTAAGTCCACAATTTGATATCGCTACATACCTATCAAGATAGCTAAAATTAAAAATAGGGACAATACCAAATGCTAACAAGGATGTGGAAAAACTAGGTCACTCATGTATTGCTAGTGGGAATGTAAAATAGTACAACTGCTCTGGAAATAGTTTGTCAGTTTCTTATAAAACTGAGTGTGCAGTTACCATAAAACCCAGCAATTGCACTCGTTGGCGTTTATCCCAGAGAAGCAAAAACGACATTTACACAAAGTGAATGTTCATAGAAGCTTATTCATGATAGCCAGAGCTGGAGACAACCCCAATGCTCTTCAACAGGTGAATCGTAAGCAAAGGTGGTACATCCATACGTAGAATACTACTTGGCAAAGAAGGGAATGAGCTAGTGATACAAAGAAGAATCTTGGGTGAATGTCCAGGGAATTATGTTGAGTAAAAAAAGCCCACTTCAAATGGTTAAATATTGTGTGATTCCATTTCTACAACATTTTTGAAATGACAAAATTATAGAGATGGGAAACAGGTTAGTGGTTGCCAGGGGTCAGGGAAATTGGAGGTGGGTGTAGAGGGGCAGAAGGTGAGTATGATTATAAAAATGGAGCACAGGGGACCCTGGGGATGGTGGCACTATCCTGTATTTCAGCAATGGTGGTGATTACATGAACCTATACGTGTGATAGAATTGCGTAGAACTAAATATGCACAAATTAGTGCATATAAAACTAGTGAAATCTGAATAAGGCTACTGGATTATATCAGTGTCACTTTCCTGGTTATGATACTGTCCTAGAGTGATATAGGCTGTTCACACTGGGGGAAACTGGGGAAAGGGTACATGGATTTTCTGTATTATTGCTGACTACAACCTATAAATCTATAGATTATCTCAAAATGAAACATTTAATTACAAATCTAGGTAACTTTTGAATAGAGTACTCTGTACATCCTCAGTTAAGTGTATTCTAAGAAGAGAAATCTTGAACTTCATGTAGTGGGTTTGTTTTCATCAGCAGAATTGGTGTGGCAGTTCCAAACTATTTTATTTGCACCACAGGATTGAACGAGTGAGCACTAATGTGAGGAACTAGAGTTCTCCCCAGATGAGAAGGAGCTGCAAACATGGAATAGAGGGAGAAGAGGTAGAACCCCATGGTATTACTTTGGAATTAGAGGAGTCAATGCAAGCTCATAGTTGTAAAGAAATGCATTCTTCCTAGCTCTAAAAGAAACCCACAAATGAAGACCCCTCAGGAGTAAGCACTCCTTTTTCCAAGATCTTGATTTCTAAATAACCATTTGTAACTGAAAGGAACCAGTGCCCCCTGAAAGCAGCCTCGTCCAGGAATGGAGCAGGAGATTGACAAGCTGAGCCTGGAACATCTTATTTTGTGACAAAGTAAAGATGTGTTCAAAAAATGTGAGGGCATGTGAGTCTACATAGGACAGAGGAGCCACACTGAAAGAAGTCCCACTCACTGAATTTGGATTATTTTGTTTGAGCAAACAAAATGAGTAATGACAGAAATGAAGTATAACCATTGAATTAAAAAAAAAAGTATCTAGGTCCATACTGATATAAAATATGTAGAAACAAAAGGAGGATAAGGAAAGGAAAACTGCCTTTACAAGAATGACAACTAATAACTATAGAAAGAATGATAATCAACTTTGCCACTATTATGATAATAATTCAGGCAAAACTCATGAATTGATCCAAAACTATTGGATGAAAGCCTGTCGAGAAATAGGGTAATCACATGGTCTTACAGCATCACTTCTCAGATTATTTATTAATTATAGAAGGAAAAGGATATGGTTGCAGAGACATATTCCTAAATAAAAAGTCACCTCAAAACTTAGTGGCATAAAACAACCACTCTGTTATGATCATGGATTCTGAGAGTCGGGCTCAGACGGGGCACAGGAATAGCTTGTGTCTACTATACAATGTCTTGGGCCTCCTATGGGAAGATGTGAAGGCTGGGAGTGATTTGATGGCCAAGGATGACTGCGTGGCTGAGGACTGGAATTATTCATACATCTGGCAGTTGATGCTGTTGGTTGGGGCCTCAGCTGGCCAGAACCTTCACCTGTGGGCTCTCAGTGTGCACTATTTTAGGCTTCCTCACAGCGTGGCGGCTGCGTCCCCAGAGAGGGCAAGTGCAAGGCATTTTATTTTATCATCTAGCCTCCAAAGTCACATGATGTCCATTTCACCATATGCTCTTGATTGAAGCAGTCACAGAGTTCCACCCATGGTCTGGTGAAGGGATATCAACCTCACTGCAGTGTGGGAGGGGCTTCCTGTCACCTTATAAACAGAGCACGCAGACAGGAGACATTGGTGGGGCCATCTCTAGAAAATATCTCCTGTTCCACAATGGAAAAGTCTAGTGGTCACCACCTTAGTTTCTTATCCCCAGTCATGGGACACACTGAGAAAGGCACTGTATCACCTGTATCATTTCTCTACTAAGAATTTTAGCCTAAATCCAATCACAAGGATACAATCATTCAAATCCAAATTGAGGGGCATTCTCCAAAACAGCTGTCCTGGACTCTTCGAAAATATCAGTATCCTGAAAGGTGAATGAGAGGGTGGGACCAGTTTAGGTGAAAGAAGAATGAAGAGCCATGTCAACCAAATACAGTGTGTGATCCTTGATTGAATCCTGGGTTGGGGACTGGGTATGTCCCTGGGACAACTAGGAAAACTCAAATGAAGATTTTGTATTAGAAAAGTATTCTATTGGGGGCGCCTGGGTAGTGCAGTCGTTAAGCGCCTGCCTTCAGCTCAGGGCGTGATCCCGGCGTTCCGGGATCGAGTCCCACATCGGGCTCCTCCACTGGGAGCCTGCTTCTTCCTCTCCCACTCCCCTGCTGTGTTCCCTCTCTCACTGGCTGTCTCTCTGTCACATAAATTAAAAAAAAAAAATCTTTAAAAAAAAGAAAAGTATTCTATTGATGTGAAATGTCCCAAGTGTGGTGGTGGTTTGTGTTTACAAACACAAAATATCAATATCCTTGCTCTCAGGAGATGCAGCTGAAGTATTAGGGGTGAGGTGCCGGGGTGACTGCAGCTAACTCTCAGAAGAGCTTCAGCCAGAAAGTGTGTATGCGAACGTGTGGGTGGGATGTGGACGGTGTGTAGATGTGTAGACGCGGCAGAACCCCAGCAAGTGAGGAATGGAGGTGAAGGGTACGTGGGCATTGATACCATTCACCGAGTTGTATAGGTCTGAAACTTTCCAAGATACACACAGCACCTCATTTTATTATACTTCGCAGATAATTGTGTTCTTTACCAATTGAAAGTTGGTGGCAGCCCCACATCGAGCAAGTCCGTGGGCACCGTTTTTCCAACAGCGTTTGCTCACTTTGTGTCTCTGGGTCACATTTTGGTAACTCTCGCAGTATCTCAAACCTTTTTATTATTGTATTTGTTATGGTGATCCATGCTCAGTGATGACTCACTGAAAGCTGAGAAGGTTAGTATTTTTTAGCGATACGGTATTCTTAAATTAAGGCATGTACCTTTTTATTAGACACCATGCTATTATTGCACACTTAGTAGAGTACAGTATAGTATAAATATAGCTTTCATATGTCCTGGGAAACCGAAAAACTTCTTTGACTTTATTGCCATAATCAGTCTGGAGCGGAACGTGCGATATCTCTGAGGTATGCCATAAAAGCACAGGGGAGAAGTAAGCCTGCACCCAGACTCTCTTCCTACATGTCCGAAATAAGATTTCTAGGAGGATGAAGGGAAACAAAACGGTGTCAAGGAAGAGGAGGAAGAAAAGCCACCGTCAGCACTGCCCTTTGGTCAAGGGGATGCCGCCCCCGTGTGATTGTGTATCAGGTGTGATGCACCTGGGGTCTGAAGAGAGTCAGTGGGGCCCGCTGACAGACCCCCCCCTTTCTAGGAAGGAAATGCGTAGAAAGGCAGCTGCCAAGTTGCATCATCCCATTTGTAGAGCCAGAGACCGGAGAGGACGGCGGCTCGAGAGACGAGGCGGTGCGGCAGGCATGGAGAGGGCTCTGCCACCTCAGCCGCCTGTAGGAGCCCGGCTCCTCCCTGACCCGTACTCGCCCCAGGAGGCAGAGCATAGTCTGACCTCTGCACTGGTGGCTAGACCACTCACAGAGCTAGACACCAAACACTATGCTCTCACTATCACTGAGTGACACATCCAGGTCCCCATCAGACCGAGAGACCAGTCTGAAACAAGCAGGGTCTGAGTCTTATTTTTGATACCGTGTCTGCAGCTCCCAGCACACAGCCTGGCACATGATAAGAGGCAGGGTGGATTGCATGGCTAAAAGGAAAAGAATTTCCTGGTGTACAGCTCTTCCCTGGGTGAGCCCTGGCCAGGCCCTGCTACCTTAAGTGAGGGACTCCTGTCAGGAGCTGGGGTGCTGGCTCTCTGCCTGGAGGCAGAGCTGCTTCCTCACCCAGGCCAGAAATTGCTAGGCCTGCCTCACCTCTGAGTCCCTAGGGGCCCATCGGCATGACCGATTCAGGAGGCAACGTGGCGGATGTGAACATCTGGACGTGCCGGAGCCCCAGGGCCTCAGCTTGTGCCGCATCCCTCTGAGGCCTGCTGCTCAGCGGGCAGACCCCCGCCAGCCCAAGTCAGGCAGGCCGGGAGTGGCTGAGAGCAGAGTGTACAGTGGGTGTCCAAGCACCACCTTCACCCAAATACACCTGCCTGCTGGCCTCATGAACTTCTCAATTCCCTTAAGTGCATCTAAAGTTATTTCAGGTACAAAACTCTACCCTTTCTGCAGAGTGGCTCTGAGGGAGAATGAAAGGGGGATGATCTTTTAAGGGGTAGGGAAGGTTTGGCACACTGAGGCCCCCTCCAGTGGGGTGGGATAGGGCACAGCACTCTGTGGGAGAGGTCAGCAGAGAGCTGCTGGAGCCTTTCCCTGGGGAGCAAAGGGAAAGATCTTTCCTGCCCCTGCTCCTAGTTCTGAGGAGAGAATGGCACAAGGGGGTGGGAGCCTGCCCTGGGTGTCCTTCCCCTGGCAGGGCCAGCCTCCTGCTCTTGACCAGAGTCCTGACCACCACACCTGCTCTATCCTGCACTGAAAAGTGCTCGGAGAGGAGTCCAGGGACAGAGGCATCAAACAGCCTGGGGCAATCCAGGAAGGCTTCCTGTAGGAGGCTCTTGACTTGAGAGGCAGTTTATAATCTGTTGCTTTGTGTATTTCATCCCTTCTTTCCTCTCTCCTTTTCCCCTTCTCCCCTCTCTGTCTGTCTGTATTTATTTATATAATATTTATTTATAAATATATATATATATATTTATATATTTATATATATATATTATATATATAAATATAATTTATATAATATTCAGCTACTGTTATATAAATAGGAACAGGTGTTTATCATGGACATCTTTCCTTGGCAGTATGTAATGATCTATCATACTTTTAAAAAAATCTGCATAATTGGAGATACCATAATTTACTTAACTACTCCCCTGCTGATGGTCACTAGTTTTTTACTCTTATAAACAATGCTGTAGTAAAAATCCTTTAATATGTGTCTCTCAGTAATGACCTGTTTCCTTATGACAAGAGATGCTCGTTAAAAATGCTGATACACATTGCCAAATTGCTCTCCAGAAAGGCTTTATTGATCCCACCCTCCCCAGCAGTGTGGGAAAAGGCCTGCATAGCCCTGCTTCTATCTTTGTCACTTTCATAGGCAAAATGTGTCTGGTATCCTATTTGCAATTTTTGGAATTCATGTTGAGGCTGAGAGTCCATTCCTGAGTCTGTTGGTCATCTGTATGTGAGGTTGGTTGTGAGGGCCGCAAAGGCAGGTACTCAGGGGCGGGGGATTAGGCCATGCAGAGGTTGAGAGGTGTGGACAGTGTGGTGTCTTCTGGAAGGGCGGCCTTGATTTTACATGGCTGTGGGATGCCTGAGGAAAGCAGTGGACATAACGCTGGACTGGAGGGCCCCAAGTATGACTCAGGAGAGGGCTTTCTGAAGTTCGGTAGCTTCTGAAGCTCCCGCACTTGGTGTTTCTCCTGCCTCTCCCATCTCCAGGTGCCCCTCTTACCTTCAGTTGGCTGCCAAGCCCACCCCAGTGAGGAAGGAGGTACCTCCCAGGGCAGGAGGGCCAGCATCCCCTCCCTTGGGCTCTCTGTCCCTGTGCTCCTCAGAGCCCTGAGCTCCCCACCACGGTGCCTGCAGGTAGCAGGAAGCGACGTGACATGGCATGCACCCTCCCAGCCCAGGAGGCAGTGTGGATTAGCAAGTGGGAAGAGTAGCGTTCCTAGATTTCAACCTGGGTTTCCCCCTCAGCCGTGTCTCCTGTTAGCTGCTCATGGTGGTGGCGATGGTGGTGTGCGTGTGCGCTCTAAGTTCGTGCATGGAGATGCCTGTCACACAGAGCTGTCGTCAGGATGGAGTCAGTGCTGCAAGTGCTTCGTCAGGAGGGAAGAACCATGGACAGTCCACTGGTGGAGCTAACAGTCCTGGCCCTCCATCATGGAGGTTGCTCTGACGTGAATTTGACCCCGCCTCAATTCTTCCATTTATGAATTGAATTTCAGATATGTATGAATTACTTCCTTTAACAAGTCAATTGTTGGGAATAATAATTATCATGATAGTTATGATGCATT
Source organism: Ursus maritimus (assembly GCF_017311325.1). Taxonomy (NCBI): domain Eukaryota; kingdom Metazoa; phylum Chordata; class Mammalia; order Carnivora; family Ursidae; genus Ursus; species Ursus maritimus. The sequence continues at coordinate 1,016,084 of NW_024423786.1, forward strand.
TAACACCTACTATTGCCGGGGCCTATAGTAAACATACATCAGAAATGGTCTTCTTTTTTGGGGAACGCCTGGGTGGCTCCATCGGTTGGGCGGGCCTACTCTTGATTTCAGCTCAGGTCATGATCTCAGGGTTGTGAGATCGAGCCCCGTGTTGGGCTTTGCACTCAGTGCGGAGTCTGCTTGGGATTCCTTCCTTCTCCCTCTGCCCCTCCTCCTGCTCACGCACATGCGTGCTCTCTCTTTCTCTCTCTCTCAAATAAATAATTTTTTTTAAAAAATGGTCTTTTGTCCTCACAGCAACCTGTGAGGAAGTGATGTTACCTCCATTTTATACGAGAGCAACTTGAACCTTTGTGAGGCAACGTCACACGCCTAGGAGTTCTGGAAGAGCCAGGACCAGATCTGATCATACTCGCCACTGTCATTAGGGGCATTCCTACCCCTACAGACAGCTCCCTGCCTCCCTGAAGGCCATTGCCATGTACTGCTCATGGGACAGTCAACCTTTTAAAATTTATTTTTATTTATTTATTCATTTTTTATCTTTTTTTTTTTTTTTAATCTTCTAAGTCGCTCTCAGAACCTTCCAGACCAGTGTGCTGACTCTGGCTGTCACCCACCGTCCTTCTTCCACATTGCAGAATGTCACCCAGCCCAGCGTGACCCAGCCTGTAGTTTTCTGACTCCAGGCCTGTCTTCTTTATGTGCTAGTGCTCATTAGCTGTCTCTACGTATGTCGGGCTGTATTTGTGGATATGAAAATAGAACCTTTTAAGAAATACCTTTTTGAAGCCCCCAAACATTAGGCTTATGCTTAAAACCTGTGTAGGTCTCTTCAGTACTTGTGACATTTCCTGTTTGCATTTGCACAGCTTGGAGAGCAAATATACTTTGATGGGTTACAGATTTATTTTCTCTTCTTTTCTCATAGAGTTCATGTCTTAGCTCATCTGGGCACTGCTTTTTTAAAAGGAGCAAAATACTATTTGAATCTGTTACTTGTCTTTGTATCAAGTTTTTTAAGAAATGCTTTGGCGGAGAAGAGCACACACCCTGGGTGAGATACCGCTGGATTGGAGTCCTCGCTTGCTCACTTTCCAGCTGCAAGCCTCAGGTTCTTTGTCTGTGAACTGGCATGAGCTATGCAAAAGCACTTTGGGACTGGCATACAGTAGGTGCTCATGGCAAGTGGATTCCCTTTCCTATAGAAGAGGTAGAATCCTGCAAAAATGAAATCCTTCCCTGGAGAGTCTTTTACAATCTTTAGTAAACACTTAGGAAGAACCTTTTATGTACTTAATATTGAATTGAGTCAATTAGGAATTTTTGCCATAAAGGAGGGAACCATTTTTAATGTAGGTAATGATTTATACTATATATACATTGAGCTATATTATCCCCACAAAGCCAGCTATCCACCAACATTTGGAAACTGTTCTAAAGTTAGAAATTGGCATCCATAGGAGTTGACAAACCATGAAGAAAATTCATCTGTGTGAAGGAAAGGAGACACTAAAGTAGGCTCAGCCTCTCAGTAGGTTCTTACTGAGAATTGACGATAGGAATTGGATTCGTTTCACATTATTTTGGGTGGCAGAGGGTCCATGGGAGAGGTGGGTGCAGGAGTGGATGGTTAGAAAGTGTGCTTGAGCGGCTCGTACCTTTTTTTCAACTCTTTTCCTCTTTTGATTTTCTTTTTACAGAAAGTCTCAAGCCACAAAATATCAAGCAGCTAGGAAACTTAGCACAAAGCACCACATTTCTGGGGTCCGCTGTAGTCAGATTTTGAATAGAAAAGTCAGCTTATTCAGAAGTCAGTGTTCTTTGGGGAGCGCGAGTCCGGCCACGCTGCCTGCGCCCTGTGGAGGTTCCCCAGGGGAGCCCGTGCGTCTGTCTTTCCCGTCCCTCCTTTGGTTTGTGAGTAGATGTGTTGCTCCGTGAGCTCCTGCTAAGGCCATGAGGGGTCTGCTATTGTGCGGCAAGTATGGGACAGCCGGTGCTGGGCACGCCCCCAACCCCAGGATCACTCTCCTGGTGGAAAGAGGAGCCTCCTGGTTAGACAGCCAGGAGTCTTTCTGATAATCCTAGCCAGCACGGGTTCATCGTGCAGTGGTGAGTTTGAACACCTTTTTGCATGGCAGTGTGGCAAACCCACGAGCTCCTTTGAGAAACTGTTCTTTGATCAGAGCTGTGACCTCTGGGTACTGGGAGCACTGAGATTTCCTTCTCCTTCCTTTGAACACCAGCCCAGCCTAGCCCAGCTCCCTCGTTCTTTAGCTGGCTCCACTTCTTGGCAGAGAGAACTGAGAGCCCCATTTTGCTAAGATCCCTGGGATCTGCATTTTGGTCTAGACTCCTTTGAAGATTCCAGCACCTCCGTGGAAATTGATTTTAAAACCTCTATTGCGCAATTAGTAGAGCCACGGTTTGAAAAATAGTTTACGTAAACATTCTTGTTCAGACTGTAGTTGTTGGCAGTATTTTGGAAAGTAACGTCGATATGAGGAAGATAGTAAGGGTACGGAAGGTGGTACACATGTTAAGACTTAAACCCCAGCAGCTCCTCACCCGTTGTCAGCAGCCTCTAAAGGGAAAGAGATTTGCTCCTTGGGAGGCAGCGGAAGTTGCCACGTCACAACACACACTGAGGGTGGGGATTGTCCGCTTCCTTGCCACTGTTGTTCACTCTGGCTGCCCAAAGGGGAGAAGGGACCCCGGATGGGGGTCAGAAGCTAGGAGGGCTGAGGTCAGCAGGAAATGGGGAAGGAGAGAAATGTGAGAAAGAAGTCGTAGGCTATGCTTTCCGGACATGAAGTCCTGGACGGAAATGCCGGAGGGATTGAATTCTAAGCGAAACCAAGGGTAAGTGGGAGAAGCACTCTGAGCGATGCTAGCAGTCAGGCAAGGGCTCAGGTGTAAGTGACCAGAGTCAAGGGTGGGAGAGCCTCCCACTGTATTGATTTCTTTAAAAGCTTGCTCTAAGAGTACCTTTGAAATGTATTTATTAAAACACCTGAATTTAAACACCATTGCCAATGTCCATTCTGTTTTGAAAATAGAAGCTTCTTTACTGAGACTTTTCTAGAAATAAACAAAACTATATGCCTGAAGAGAAACATATCAGCCCTGCCTCTGTTACAAAAGGTCGCTCACACTGTCATGTTGGACTTAAACAAGTGGACTTCTGGGCAGTCTTTTGAAGAAGTCTGTTGGGTTCTGTGCTCTTGTTCAAAATCAGGCAGCATGCCCCTTGTCCCATGCAGTTTGGTAGACATATCGTATTATGCTCTGGGACTACTGAGATATCTTGCGTCTTCTAGAGCCTTTTAACCACACTCGAGTACTTTCTTTTGGAAGTGACATGAGCAATCTCAGCTCATCCGTGTACGGAGATCACTGGTTGGTCAGTCTGCAAATGATCAGACCCGGGCAGACCGGATGGGGCTGGGAGGGAGAGCTGGGTGATCCTGGGCTTAGCTGCTTGCTCCCTTAGGGGCTCAGGAAAGGTGTGTGTGGTCCTGTTTGCCTCCCTACACACTTACCAACTTTCAAGCAGGTAGGGCTGTGTTATACCCTCTTGGCGCAAGGTGCAGAAGCTGCAGCATCCACACGCCCCAGCCCCTGGCCCAAGGGGACAGGATGATTCTGCAGATCAGCTGACCCCAGCAGCCTTTGTGCTGCCAGGCACAGGGCCAGGTGCTGGGCTAGGGGCAAGCAGCCATCAATAAGCACTGAGCACTGCCCTCTGGTTCACCGCCTGTGGGGAGAGACGAACAGATGCTCGCCACAGCACGTGATGAGGGCAGTCACGGTCAGTAGGAGGTCACACGGTAGCCCAAAGAAGACCATGTCCAGAACCCTTCCTGAAAGAGGCAGCATCTGAACTCATTTGTCTCGAAGATTCAGTGCTTTGGGTGTGTAGCCATTTAGAAGGGAGTATTTTATTGGACGCCCTTGCTATACTGAAGGGTATCGAGAGGACTCCAGCAGGACTCCTGCCAGGAGCACCAAGTCTTGCGGGTAGCATGAGGTGAGGTGGAGGCATGGCACTAGAACCTAATCTGGAGGCATGTTGCTGGCGCTGGCTCGAGAGGAGGCTGGGGCAGAGGAGTCTGCATGTCAGCCCCAGAGGGTGCAGGCACGTAGAGGCATGAGACAGCGTGGCATATTGGATGGTTCGAGATGGAGAACATGGGGGTTGGGCACAGGATGTGAGAGGGGGGCCAGCAGGGTAGCGGTTGTGCGGCTGAGGTGGACTGGCTGACACACACAAGAAGGAGTTTGCTGAAAGACCACCTGGCCTCCCAGAATGGGCAGGAAGATAGGCTCCAGGCTTGGGCATGTTGTAGGACCAGGGCAGCTCCAAGGTAGGAAGTAGCCATGGGGAGGGAGGTGCTGGCAGAGAAGGTGATGTCAGCTGCTCTCCGGTGGCGTGCCCCTTGCTCAAGGTTCTGAGTCTGGCGGGGACGTTCCTGGCCTGGCCCTGGTCACGCATGCCCCTGATTGAAATGCCCCCAGACTACATCCAAAGGCAATAGGTGTTCCTAGTACAGAGTTGAAGCTGGAGTCGAGACAGGGAAATGGATGCCGGGCAGTCAGAGCCCCAGGCTGTCCCCCAGTAAGAATGAACAAAATCCATGTAAAGGGCCTATCCCCCATCACCTTTATCTTTCTCCTCATTTCATCTGATGCCCTGAATGTCTCCAGGACCCACATTTCTTGGAGACCTGGGAATAGAGAACCAGCCCAGGTGCCTCAGAGGATGGGTTCAAGAATACAGAGGGCGCCTAGGTGGCGCAGCCGTTGGGCGTCTGCCTACGGCTCAGGGCGTGATCCCAGTGCTCTGGGATCGAGCCCCACATCGGGCTTCTCCACTGGGAGCCTGCTTCTTCCTCTCCCACTCCCCCTGCTTGTGTTCCCTCTCTCGCTGGCTGTCTCTCTCTGTCAAATAAATAAAATCTTAAAAAAAAAAAAAAAAAGAATACAGAGGACAGCAGTTCTCAAGCTGTTTGGTTTGGGACCTCTTTACACTTATAAAAATTGAGAACCCCAAAGAGCTTTTGTTTATATGGGCCATAACTATCAATGTCCGCCATAATAAAAAATGCAACAGCACATTTTAAAATAGTTTATTTGTGCATTTTAAAGTAATTGTCATAAGCCTATTACATGTTAATATACGTAACATTTTTAATGAAAAAAATAACTTCTTTAAATAAAAAAAAAGTTTAGTGAGGGTATTAGCATTGTTTAAAATTTTGCCATTCTCAATGTCTGGTTTAATGGAAAGACAGCTAGAGTCTCGTATCTGCTTCTGCATTCAGTCTGTTGTGATCTCTTGTTTGGTTGAAGCATATGAAGGTGATCTAGCTGCACACAGGAAGATCTCGTGGATCCCCCAGAGGGTCTCAGGGGACCCCCCCAGGAGTCCTCAGCCCACACTTTGAGACCTCTACTTGTAGATAGGGTGGGAAAGCCCTTTTAGACTGTGGGATGCTGGTTGCTCCCCAGATGGGCACCTTCTCCAGTTACTGAGTTCCATCCTTTCCTATGCACCCCCCTGCCCCAAGGGCCCAGGCTATTTGGGGACCATGGTCCACTCTTTGTATTTCCCTTTGGGGAGCTTGGTGGTGTGTGAGGTCCCTTTTTACCTGCCCCTTGCCACCCTGGACTCATTCTCCTTCTGACTCCATTTCTCCTGTCTCTTCTGCTCTGAGCTCCGCTACCTGCCTGCTCGCTACTGCCTCGCACACCTTCTCCTGGCACCTGCATTGGGAGCCCATGGCTCTGGATGGCAAAGGAGGTCAGGACCCGAGGAGGAGGCACTGTACGACTTGGGTGCCAGCCTCACACACGCTCGGAACCCTTCCTGAGCTGCCACTTAGACTCTAGGTGCTGGCAGAGGCCTCAGGAGCCTCTTACCCCCTTCTTCCCAGGGCAGCACCCCTGTCACAGGATTCAACCTCATTCAGTGGGCACCACAGCCCCCCTCCCAGCCCTGCCCCTGCCCCTCCCCTCATCGGCCCTGCAGTTTCTTTTTTGCTTTCCTTGGTTGCTCTTTGGCTTAATAGGCTATCAGCTAGAACTTGTCGGAGAATTGTTCTTGTTTCTGTAGCATGAGGACTATTTATCCTCCATAAAGTTTGATGAAAACCCTCTGTCCTGAGTCTCAAATTTGGTATCCGCTGTGGGTGTGAGCTTTATACCCACTCCTGGTCGTTATGCTGTGTGTGGATCAGCACGGGAAAAGGGGAAACCACCCCCCTGAGAATCAGCCAGATGCAGCAGTCTAGATGCTTTAGAACAGCAGCCAGGCGATGCCTCTCAGTGACCGTGTAACCTCAGGCAAGCTATTTACTCTTGCGAGTGTCATTTTTTCTTCAATCTATAAAGTAGGGCTGTTAACGATTCCTACCTTACAGCACAGTCCTAAGGATTAACAACCCAGGCCGTGACGAGTGCCTAATAAGTGGTAACTTTCAGCGCTATCACTCCTGTCACTGCTATCTTTTCTTTCACTCAGGGATTGCTTGCTTGCCTTCTTGAGTTGAGCACCATTATTTGTACCAGTCACTGTGGATGTTCTGGTAATGGCCCGGTGTCAGTTGGGAGTTTGAGAAGATCCAAGTTGGCCCCCATACAAGGGGCTCTACCTCACTACTGCTATCGTGTGTGTAGGCCCAAGAGAACGGCTCCCAGAAAAATTCACTGGCTTGCCCTGGGCTGAACTGAGGCCTGAAACCGGGCCTTGTAGCTCTTGGCCATTCAGTCCCAGTGGATTTCCAAGGACTCCAGACTCTGACCAAAACATTAGTGTTGTCCATGGGGTACTAGCTTGCTGGAGGCCTCCTGGAAACCCTGTGCTGTGGGCTACTTTGGACCATTCACAGAGCTAGGGATGCCTGGGCAGGCAGCCACGCAGTTCATGGTGCCCACCCAGCCGGGGCAGCTTTGGAGCTGAATGAGAAACATGAGCCTGACTAAGCACGACGAGTGTGAGCCTGGTCAGGAACCGCTAGTTGCAAACTCAAGATCCATTCTGATGTCTGATGTTAGAACTCCAGTTTTATTTGGGGTGGTAAATACTCCTGCTAATATCCACTTCCTAGCCTCTCTGCAACTGAGGGTGGCCCCGTAACCTCATGCTAGCCCAGCACGTATGAGTACGGGATGTGGGGGGCCCCAGAGAGGGCTCCCCTCAGCTGGAGTCCTCCCTTCTTCCCTCTCTCTGGCCAACTGAAGGATGCATATGGTAGAGCTCCAGCACCTTTCCCTCAAGTGATGCCAGAAGCCACACAGTATGCTAGAACAGAAAGGTAGAGGGAGCCTGAGCCCCTCCACACTGTTGGGTCATTACACCATTGGGACTCCCTGCATCTGACTTCCTTTGTAAGAGAGAAAAGGACTTCCATGTGGTTTGAGCCACTGTTACTGTAGGCGTTCTGTTATCTGTAGCTGAATCTAATCCTATCTGATAAAGAACCCCTGGAAACATTCTGTTATCTAACATCAGAGCTAAGGCATAATTAAGAATTCCCTTTCTGTTGCACCTAATTGTATTTATGCATTTAACCATTCCTCATTCAGCAGGTATTGAGTTACTCTTCTGTACCAGGTACTGTGCCAATGGCTGCGTTCCAATTAATATTGCTGAAATTAATCAGAGACATTTCCCCAGCATGCCTTACCCTGCTGCATGCAGGCTTCTTAGGAGCTGTGTGTCTCATGAGCTATAGGACCTCCTGGAGGCCACAGGCTGTGTGGAGGGGGCAGAGCCCAGCAGAGAGAAGCGGGGTACCTCAGGGTTCCTAGGGACTAAGGAGGAGATATAGTCTTCCCAGCCAGGTAGTGCCAGGAGAGCTTGCCAACACTGGCAGGGCATTGATACACCTGCAAATGTCAGTGGTCTCAGAGCCCCAGTGCTCAGTTGCCCTTGGCTTCTGCTCCTTTTATGAAGTCCCATTTAAGGGGGTCAGGACTGCTAGGTAGGGCTAGGGGGAAGTAGAAGAACCCTGGGGAAGACTGTATGGGGCTGGACATTTCAGTTACCCAGGAGAAATAGTGTGATAAAAATTAGCAGGAAAGTCATGTGGCCACCCAAGTTTTTACCTGGGGATAGGAGACAACCCTCGTCTACTGGGTAAACTTAGCAGGATGATGGAGACAAAAGTAGATATGTTTTCTATGTGCATCCCAGGAGTTGTGCCTACTCTGTCCAACTCAGGGCAGGGCTGTGTTCTTTCCCCTACGGAGATGCCTTAGCACAGGGCCTGGGCCGGGGTTGGTCCTACGTGCCTGGAAGTAACCTCATGGATCAGCTGGGACTCTGCTCCAGGAAGGAAGTGGACACTTGAGCCCCTTGTCGCCGTGCAGTGCCCAGCCATGGGGAGATCAAAGCATGGTGCCCATGGGGAGGCATGGTAGGTCAGCTCCATGGCAGGGCTCAGGATCTACTCAGCCCTGATGTGGAGACAGGGAAGTTGGCTGCATCGCTTGCAGGGGGCTGGCTGCCCTGTAGAAGCAGGGTAACCAGCGCATTCTAGCATGGAGGGGCACACACCATGGTGGAGGAAATAAAAGCTCAGAGTGACTAATGGGCTCTGCAGGCCAGTGAAGGCTGCTTGAAAGAGGTTGTGTCAGAGTGAACTGTAAAGAAAGTCTAGGAATTAGCCCTGTCGAGGCGCAGTGGCATGAAGCAGCTGTGGAGGGCAGAAGGTGTAATGTGGGGCGCGAGGGCACTAAGGGGTAAAGGCCTTATCCTGGAGGTCATTGTGGGGCAGGGCCAGGGTGTCCGAAAGGTCTCTGTGCCAGTTGTTGGGGTGTCAGTGAGAAGGGAGCTGGGCTAGAAACCGCTCATCAGTATGCTCTGCCTCCATCTCCTCAGAGGACGAGGTATGGCAGGGCCCAGACACCAGTCACTGCCACGGCTGTATTCCAACCTTAAAGACATGACCTGCTCTGGGCCTTGGTGGTTCAGGAACTCATTGCTCCTCAGCTCTACCAGAGTCGCGCAGTCCCAGTCAGCCTGAGCGGACCGTGTCTGTCCCACGTGTCTCTGCATGTGGTAGGCACACGTGGCTGCTGCACTTGTGAACCACCTGGAGACCCCATGTTCCCGTCCATTCCCGGCTGGGACCCTTGCAGCAAGATAGTCCACACACCACCACTGTACTCTTGCCCTCTGCCTTTCTACACCTCCTTCCTGCAGCCTCTCCAGAGCCAAGGGACTGCCTCCATGAGTGTTAGGAACATCATTTATAGGAAGGAGCCTGTTGCCACAGCAACCCCAGCAAATGGCCGGTGTCTGGCCCGCAGTCTCCGACTGGGTCCACAGAAGGCACTGCAGGGAGAGCGGCTGGTTGGACCCTGCTCGTGTTGCGGGTTTGCTGGTAATGCAGGATGAGGGACCAGCAAAGTGGCTTGAACAGCCGGCCCTGGGTTGACAGTTCACCAGACAAGCAGGCAGCATGGGCAGGCTCTGGGTCAAGGCCACAGGCTCCTCATAGCTGCTGTTTCTCCTGCATCCTGCATAGCCCATGTGGCTAGGGCCAGTTGGAGGGACTTCGCAGTGACCCCAGAGGTGCTTGGCTTGTTGCTGGGGCTTCCCTAAATCATGTGTCAGCTGCTTAGAAAATGTGTGGATTTTTCCGTGTGACTGGGAGAAGCCCTCCTGCCAGCGGGGGAGCTGGGAGTTGTCAGCAGTTTGGAGAAATATTAATAGCTGAGCAAGGGCTGAAGGTTGGACAACGTCCCAGGCATGCACTCGCCCCTCACAAGCAGCAGGGCTCAGGGACAGCTCTGGCTTGCCTTGTTGACTGCTGTGCTCCTGCCTACAACACCTACAACATGGGCGCCCTGGCTCCTTGGGGCCCCCCAGGAATGGCAGAATGGGGAAAGGAGTGGGAGAGGCCCTCTGCCACATACAAAGCAGTGCCCCTGCACTTCTGTAATGTGTCAGGCTTCTAAGTAAAAGTCCATTGGACAACAGCTCCTTAGTCCAAGTTTGAAAGCCGGTGGGTTAGGCATTCTCTGAGAACCCTTCTAAATCCACATTATAAGACGTCATGATGCGTTGTATAACTTAGTAGGTTACATCTGTTTTGGCGCTTTGATTTTTCCAGGTGTACTTCCAACCAGTGGTTTTCAGCCAGCCTTTTTTCTATCCCTAACCCACCTCATTGCCATGACCCCTCTCCATAAGGAGCAGTGTCTCACTCCGAATGGGGTTGCCGGGGAGCTGGAAGGGGCTATGGAGATGGGAAAGAGCTTAGTGCAGATGAAGGTGAGGAGGTTCTTAGGAAGTATCAAATGGGATTGCAGTTTGGCTGGGGTAGGAGGTTGGGGCAGAGAATGGGATGGGGTTAATTTATTTAGCAGCTACTATGTACCAGGCACTGTTCTGGGTGCTGAGGAGTTAGCCACAAACAAGACAGTACCCTACTCTCTAGGAGACAGAATGTCAGGTGCTGGTAAGTTGAGGACAGTAAGGGGTGTGGTGTTAGGAAGAGCTGGGAAGTGTCGGATCAGCTTGGTCTGTGCAGGCTACCCTAAGAAAGGGACCTTTCTTGCATGGAGGACCACAGGGGCAGGGAGGGAAAACTGAAGGGGGAGAAATGAGAAAGGGAGATGAACCATAAGAGACCATGGACTCCAGGAAACAAACTGAGGGTTTTAGATGGGAGGGGGTGGGGGATGGGGTAACAGGGTGATGGGTATTAAGGAGGGCACGTGTTGTGATGAGGACTGGGTGTTATATGCAACTAATGAATCACTGAACCCTCTATCAAAAACTAATGATGTACTATATGTTGGCTAACTGAACATAATAATGAAAGAAAGAAAGAAAGAAAGAAAGAAAGAAAGAAAGAAAGAAAGAAGAAAGGAAAGAGAAAGGAAAAGGAGAGGAAAGGAAGGAAGGAAGGAAGGAAGAAAGAAAAGAAAAGAAAAAAGAAAAGAAAAGAAAAAAAGAAAAGAAAGAAGTTTGAGCTGAGAATTGAATGAGAAGGTGGTGCTCTTGGAAAGATCTGGGGGAGCTGACCTGGGCCAGAACTCTGGAAAGGTCTTCCAGCAGAAGGATGAGCTAACTGAAAAGGCCCTGGGGTGGAAATGAACTTGCATGTGCACAGGGCAGAGAGAGGCCAGTGTGGCCAGAGTCCAGTGAGAGAGGCACCAGGGTGAGACTGGCTAGAGGAGAGGCCCGGTGAACTGGACTTGGTGGCTGATGGGAGGCAGCTGGGCTGTTGCTCCAAAGGAGTGGGACGATGGTGGTGGTCTCTATGAGCAGGTGGAACCAGTAGGGCAAGTCTGGCAATGGGAAGACATTGTGTTCAGGTGCATGAGCAATGGCTGGATGGGGTTCCAGGAGAGGACAGTGAGAGGCGGTTGGACATGAAATGTGTTTGAGGTTAGCATGACCAGACTTACCGGTGGGTTTGAAGGGTTGAATTAGAGAGAGGGCAGGATCAAGGAAGGCTTTCCGCTCTTGTCCTGAACTGCTGTGTACACAGGAAAGGAAGGGACACTTGGGGACGAGGGTGTGGAAGTGACAGTGCTGCCCTAGCCCCCAAGCATTCAGAAGTCCCTAGGTGGCCCTGTATCTTGGGACCATGAAAGCTAAGCCTTCGGGCATTTGGGAAGCATCTGTGCTTGTGGCTGTGCTAGAGTGCCCTTGAAAGACATCCCGTGGTGCCTGTGACTTGGATACAGCAGGGAAGCCTGGGTCTGGGCTGCCCTGCTCTGAGCCAGACTGGAGGGGGCGCCCTCTGCCCCATCCCAGCTCACCCCTCCTCTGGAGGACTGCCATCACAACCTTCTCGGGAGCCAGCCTGGACAGGTCCACCCCAAAATGGGCCCCTGTTTTTGCATATTCCTGGAAGTCTGTCTGGGTGAGCCAGTCATTCTTCAGTTGAACTGCAATATCCCAAAGAGACTATGAAACCTGGTACAAAAGCCCTGAAAACTTCATAGCCAGGCTGGGATTCTGACCCATAGCTGTCATTCAGCCCCATCTCTGACTGTCCAGAACATTCTTCAATAGCATCCCCAGCATGCCAATGATCGTTCCCACTATGGGGTGCTCACAACTTCAGAATGTGGTTCGTTTCTTTGCTGGAGAGCTCTGATAATTAGAACTTTGTCTATGTGAGGCATCCGTGGAAATTCCCTGATTGGCTCTACCCTCTAGAGGTACAAGGTCTGTCCCTATCCAAATCCAGCCTTTGAGATGGTAAAGATGGCATTCGGACCCCTTGCCTCCTCTGCGTAATCAACCTTCTCTAGACCCCAGCCCCTCATTCTCATTTTCATAGGAGACATGGGTTCTAGAAACCTTTGTGATCCTGGTCCTCGCCCTCCTTAGGAACCATCATATTTTGTTCCTCTTAGATTTGAGACCCACACATAAATTCTATTTCTGCCATGTCATACAGAGTGCCCCTTCCTCGCCCCTGACACTTTCAGCTTCTGTGTTGCCTGTCTTGGGGGAAGGTGCTGCTGACTGGGGAGATCTTCCTTTTCTCAGACAGCTTATTGCCTGCAAGTCTCTTCAGCTGATTTGTGCGTAACTGAGTGACCTCTAAGCCTGGAATAGAGCAGTGTGTGATCATTTGGAACCCTGGGTAAAGGAGGTTTCTTCCCTCAGCGCTCCACTATTGAGGTGTCTCGTCACCCTGAGTAGCTCATTCATGTTCTCCAGCTCATCTAGCCCGTGGGGACTGGGGGTGCTGCTTCCTCTGGAGGGGCTGCTCGGGCCTACCTTGGATGAGGGCAAGGCAGACATCGAGCGTGCCTAATAGTTCCCATTTCTTGCTCAGAAGTTGCTATCACAGTCATTGATCCAGTGAGCCCAGATTCTTTGTTATTCCCCAAACTAAGACAATTCCAGTGCGGTGAGAGCAGGGCTCCAAATTGGGAGGGGTAGAGTCTGTGGGGAGCCTGCCCAGGGAAGTTCCCTTCAGAGCCAGCAGGGGAGGTCTGCCTGGGGACAGACACTGAACTCCCCTAACGGGAGGTAGTTTAAAGCACAGCTTTTGGGGTACCGGGGAGCCAATCAGACTCCCCTTCAACAGAGGGAAGATGTGGTGACTCTCCTAGCATCCTGTGTAGCCTTGCTCCTAGTCCAGGGGGAGAAGCTACACCCCAAAAGTGCCTTAAAGCTGTGGGAGAAGTGACCCACTTCTGGTGGGGGGTTGGGAGGGGACATGCCCTGGATGTCCAGGTACCAGTGAGTGGACAGGAGATGGTGACCATTGCAGGAGGAGGCCCTGCCCTGAGATGGCCCTGCCCTGGTCTCACCGCCACCACCACCAAAGGAGAGGTGAACATACTACCCAGGATGCTTCCCAGAAAGAGCTAGTGGGTTTGGGGAGGCTAAGCCTGGAAGGGTCTTGATAAGACTCAGGTCCAGCGAGTTTTGTTTGTTGTTCTACGATATGTATGTGGCAGGGCCACACAGCCAGGCAGGAGAGACATGGGAGCGGTCACTCCCAGGCCCAAAGGCACTGCAGAGACGTGGGAAACGGTGGGTGCTTTCTGCTCATTTATTTATTTAAGAGTCAAGTGCACACATGAGGAGACGTGCAAAACCGCGCAAAACTGAGCACCTCTTTTCTGCCGGCCCCTCATCCTTCTTGCCAGAGAGCAGCCACTGTTAACACCTTCTTGTGTAGCCTTTAAACCCATTTCAATGCATATTCAAGCATATATTTTACCCAAATGGAGTCATGCTATATTGTTCTGCAGCTTGCTTTTTTCACTTTAATAATACGTCTTAGAGTTCTTTCTCTGTTGGCTTCTATAAACCTTTCTCATTCTTGTTAATGATTGCATAGCTACAATCATAGATTCTTCAAGCTGGAAAGAACCTTCAAATCAATGTGATCTAATTGCCTCATTTTGCTGCAACCAGGAGAGGTGAGGTGACTTGCCGGAAGGCACAGGGACTTAGTGAAAGGGAAGGATTCCTCCGAGAGCTGTGTGGAAGCAAGAGCTTCCCGAGGGGCCGGGTATCGGGATGACAGACAGGAATGACCACTCCTGGCTGGCTGCGTCTCACCAGCAGTGTGCTCTCCATCCATCATTCTGGACTGTTGGCAGCAGGGGGAAGGGCGGGAGGACAAAGCCTTTTGGCGGGGGAGAGAAACTGACATCCCATCTGCACACACTGGTGTTCAGTTGGCAAGATATTTAAGTGGAAATGTCATCTGGGCCAGTAGAACTGGGAGTTCAAGTTCCTGTGATAAGCCCCCTGTTTGATCAGTGGGAGACACCACCCATCATTTGGAGAGCAAGCGTTCTGTAGAAGTCCCTAGATCTTCAGCGTGTTCTCTGGTGTAGATCTTGTTAGGCATCGAAGCAGAGCTTGGTGGCTGGAGGCTGGGACTCGTGTTGGCACCAGACTTGTCCTCTTGCTGTATTTGCTGACCCCACCTGCCACAGCTGCCTCTGGCTTCTGGCATCCTACCTACGTGACAAGTAGGTAAGGAATGAGTGAAAGCCTTCCGAGGGAACTCATGGCTGCATGTGTGTGATATTGTGATTGCCCTCACTTAGGACGGGTCAGAAGGTGAGACCTCAGGCCTCAGAGGTGCGTGAGAACAGGCATTTATACATTAGCAAGCTTTCTGGTTAGCAGTGTGCAGGTGAGAGCTGAGAAGCCAGCTTGTCCCACCCCAAGGTGGGTGAATCCCCCAGGGCTGCCGGCACCCTTGTCAGGACTGCAGACTAGAAATGGCACATCTCCCTGGAACATCAACTTTACGTGAAGTTTTGGGGGGAGAAAGGCCATTTTTATATGAAAGCAAACACTGGTATTATGGAATAGCATGGAAAATTCAAGTTACCTTTCAAGATAAAATAGGTAATTTCAGAGTAATTTTATTTTTCCTTGCCTCAGACAACTTCCAGCTTTACCCCTTGGACCCTGGAGGGCATGTGTTCTCTCCTCTCTGCTATCTGGGACCTTGTTGAACTGTTAGAACCAGGAAATTGGCAGGGCACTAGGCAGCTCCAGCTCGGGTGTCTTCTTCCCTCTGTGCCGGACTAGGTTTGCTCCCTCCTGACCAGCTTCTTTCAAGCCCTGCTTTGTGTTTGCTCTGAGCTAAGCGTTTCTCTCCCAGGCTTTGGTTTGCCTTGGCCCTACCCACCCTGATGACTTGCTCCTGTGTGACTGCCATTACCACCGGCCAGGCTGAGGATTGGATGCCCTTTTGTCCTGTGAGCTAGAGCGAGGAGTTCAGGGCCACTGGGTACAAAACCTGTTCCCTGAGGCCCCTACTTCTGGAGGGGCAGGGTGGGCCCATTGAACCTGGAAGGGGATACAGACCAGTAAGTGCGTGGTGGTTCTAGTCCAGCCAGCTGTGGCACGGAGGAGAATGGGAGACTCCAGATGGGAGAGTTGATGAGTGTGGTGGGCATCTCTCCGTGGTGGGTTCTCTCCACCACATGAAATTCTCCCCTAGTGAGAAACTCTTGGGCAGCCTTACTTTCCTCCTATCCATCCAGGTGGATAAATGTCCCTCCCTATCAGCTACGCCTCGTGGTCTGAACAGCACCTTCCTATTGCCGTGCCCGGGCTGCCATCTATGATGCTTATCTCCCCAGAAGCTTGGTCAGCTCAGCCCTCCTGCATGGCCACGTCCTGGAGAAGGGGACAGGAGCTGAAGGAGGACTAGAGGAGCAGAGCATCACGTGGGAGGGAGAGTGGTGCTCACTCTCACCTGGCACCTGACCTGATGCATCCTTCTAGCAGGGCTGTTGTTTCTGTTCATCGAGGAGAAGCTGGCAGTGCTTCGGGAACCATTAACCCTCGGTGTCTCTAAGCGCTGTGAGCTGGGCAAGCTACCGGCACAGGGGTGTCACGGTTTCAGCAGACAGCAACTCTGGAATAGCTCTCTCCTCTTGGAGATATACAGCGGTGGTGCCAAGGGTTAATGTGCTGGAGAGGGGTGCTCCTCTTTTAACTAGGTCATCACCATGAGCAGAGCAGGCCTGCCTTTTCCGCTGATTTGGTCCTGTTTATTCTTTCCTGGCTTTTTAACGGCAGGGTGTTTTTAGTCTCTGTTGTCTGATGGACAGAGTGTAGCCATTTGATGGTTTGAAGAGCCAGACAGACCTGGGTTTATATCTTGCCTCTCCTACTCACTGGCTCTGTGACCTTGGACACTTTCTTCATCTCTGAATGTTTTCTCTTCTATAAAAAGGAGATGGTGTTCCCAGACATCTCTGGCTGATAGAGTTTGATGAGATTGTTTGCAGTTGGTTTTGAGAACCTCTAGCCATTCTTTCTTTCACTCTGTCCCTCTAGGGCCTTTGGCACGCCATTTGCTCTGCCTGAAATGTCCCTCCGGTCCCTTCCCCCAGCTAACCAGTGTCTTAGGCTCAGCTTAGGCTCTCCAGCACAGAAGCCTTCCTGCGTGGACAATTCTGGGTTTCTACCAGGTAGGATTGTGGCATTGGTGAGACCTCCATGACCCTGTCTCTTTGTCTGTGGGATAGAGAACACAGAAACTTAAGGGTTTCAGTAAAGATTGCCTGTATTTGGAGAGCACCCTGTAAAAGCCTTTCTCTAGGGTATTCTGCTTTGTTGGTTTTGCAGTGACTGCCTTCACTAGAGTTCCCACAGTTTCTGGCAGTTTTGGGAGAGGAGCATCAGAGCTATAGGGCCCAGCATGAGATCACCCCCTACTCCTCGTCCTCCCAGCTGCCAGACAGTTCCCACACCCCTTGACTGTCCTTCAGACGTCCATCTCGAAGGGGGAACTCCCTGTTCTGCCCCCAGCAAAAGGGACATTTAAGAAAATGTTAAAGTCTATCTTATTTTGCTGTTTGCTGATACCTTTGGGATTCCCTTTTCTTTACAACTTGGAAGTCACCTGTAAACAGACATGGTTACTTATTTATGAGCCCTAGCGGTGTGCCAGGCACTGTGCCAGGCACGCATTCCCAGCGGAACCCTCACGGCCACACCCCACTGTGAGGTAGGCAGTCTTGTTGTCTGTACTTGCAGGTGAGGAAGGTACAGCTCAGACAGGTTGCCTACTCACATGTGGTCATGCGGACTGCAAGCAGTGGGACAAGGACGCTAACCTGGATCTCTCTGATTCCAGAGCCAGTGGATCCTGCCCCAGGGAGCACAGTCTGCTTGACCGTGAGGTAGAAACCACTCAAGTGCTGATTTCTCTACTTTCTCAGTACCTGCCTACCCCTTTGCACTGGCCCCATTCGTGCAATGCCTGCCTTCTCCTTCTAGAATTTTCTGTCCTTAACCCTGCATTGAAAGTATTCACCTGTGCAGCATGTCTTGCCTGCTGGAGTGTCAGGTGCTTGAGGATAGTGTGGGATCTTAACCAAGTGGGTTTTTGTTTTTGTTTTTTACAATTCTCAATTGATGTATTTGTGTAATTATGAGCACAGAAAGGGTCGATATATTAACTTTAGGTGCCACACACATTCATGCTCCTCTTCAAAGTTAAGAACGGAAAGGACAGTCTTGAAACCTACAGCTGACATGATGGAGGTGTGGGAGTGCAGCAGTAACACCCCAGCCCCATGCACCGCATTGACCACGGCTCTACGGAGCTCTGGATCCCCCGCCCCACAAGGAAGAGGAAACCCATCTCGCTGGGAAGGCACTCCCTGCCATGGTCACCAGGACTGGCCCAGCTACTCCAGATAGGTCCTCAGTGTGAGAATGACTCTTCTTTAGAATATGGAGTAGGCTCTCATCCCCTCATCTTTGCAAAGGTTTGTATAGTGTCTTGACCCCTTAGAGCATTACTCCTGGTAAGATTGCCACATCCCCAGAAGACTTTGAGTTAACGTGCTTTCATCAGCCTCCGTCCTCCAGCCCGCTTCTCTTTGACCTGTTTGATGGAGTGCCCCTCAGGTACTTTAGTTCAGGCTGATGGAGTTCCCATCTGCACCCTGGAGTGAGTGTCCAGTAGGCAGTGCACAGCTGTGGAAGGACACCTGTGCACCCAGGTCCGGCCCTTTGCCCTGACGTGAGCCGGTGTGGTGTGCTACGTGGGCAGAGCCCCCTCCGTCACCCGGCACTGGGGGGCCACTTCGTAATTCCTCCATAGGCTCCTCAGGTTGCTCACTCTTTTGCAGGAGGCTTATCTTCTCGTGTAGCCCCTTTTGTAAAAAGAGGGGACATCGGCGAGGTCTCTACATTACAAGTGATAAAAAATACAATCTAAATGCTCAATTTTAAAGAGAGAGCAGAGGGGTAGGGAGACCACCAAAAACTTCAGGGATAGGTCTAGCTTTAGGCGCTTCTCCCCTCCGGTCACGAGAGACACCCCAGTCAGCTCTGCTTCCCCAGGAGCGTTCTGTTCTCAGGTTTCACCAGATGGCCCCTCCAGCTTCAGGCTCATACCATCACAGCACCCACAGGAGAGGATCACTTTGCCACGAGTGGAGACAGAAGTACCCTGATGGAGGTGCTTGATCCTGACCGCCCCCGGGGTGAGAGCGTGGGGCCTCCCCACACCCACACCTGTGGCCAGGGAAGTGCCCACCCTCACAGGCTTAGCCTCGCTCCCCAGAAGCATCACCTGCAGAACCTGGGCTGAGCGGGGGAGGCCGCAGCGACGTGGAGGGGAGGAAGTGAGCCAGTGCTGGGTGGCAGAGCACTAGCTGTCTGCTGTACCACTGACCACCTGATTGGGGATTTGGGCTTTCTGCCTCCACCAGGATGTTAATCGTGTTGTGATCACCACCAACAATCGGCAGCCGGTCGTGTTGTAATCCCACCCAATGTTCAGAAACAAGGCCAGTGTATTGCCTCTCCTGGTGGATTCTGAAACTCCTTATTCCTGGTGGATGCAATTACTTTGCCTAAGATAAGATTCTCCTCCTGATGCCATCACAGATCACAGAGATGCAGACAGGCAGCGCCTAACTGTGATGGGCCCTGCCACTGCCAGCTAAAAGCAGAGCTCCCAACTCGACTTGCTGACAGTTTTCTCTCTCAGAAGTTTGAGGAAGAAACGAGAGAAACTGTGCTGAGCCAAAAAGGATTAGAGAAGCAGAAGGAACACGGGAGCCTTGGGAAGCTGTGCCTGTGCCGCCTGGAGGGGAGGCAGAGTGCCAAGGGACAACACCATGGGTTTCCAAAGAAGTCTCGGGATGGGGGATGCAGGGCTGTCTGCAGACTGAAGACAGCCAGCTGAACCTTCATTCTTCTGAGTGCCGCAAAAGCTTGCTGGCCTCCCGGCAAACTTTTCATTAGATTGACATAGTTACAGCTCAGCCACACATTGCTAACAGCGTGTGGGCTCCTGTGACCACCACCTTTTAAAGAGTTACGTCTTTTATTTAGCAAATACTTCGTGGCTACCTGTTCTGAGCATGATCCTTGTTCTCTGGAAGCTCCTAGTTTAGGAGGAGGAGAAAAACGGCAAGTAACCCTAAGTCACCACCATCCCTCTCACCTGAATTTTGTGGTGGCCTCCGCCATGGGTCTTCCTGCTGCTCTTCTGCTCCCTGGCTCCCCCGCCCCAGCAGCATTGGAGTCCGCAGGTGACATCCCTGTCACAGGGAGTAAAGCGCAGCCCCGTGTGCTCTGCTCCACATGCCCCTCCCGCCGTCCTCCCCGCCTGGGACACTAGTCTCCCACACCTTTCTTTCTTTGTCTCTTCTCCTTTTCCCTTGTTCTTTCTGTTTTTTCCTTTTCTTTCCTTCTTACCTTTTTTTTGTTTGTGTTTTCTCCATTGAAGTCTCTAGTACAGTTTAACTCCTCAGAGATGATTCTCCCGGCCCCTCTGAGGTGCAGCAGTGTGCCCCCACTTGGCTCTCCATCATCCTGCCCTGCTTGATTTCCTTTGTGTTCACGACAGCTGCCTCCTTCACTTTGTCTGTCTCCACACCGGCCCATAAGCTCCTCAAGAGTGGGACTGTGCCTCTTCTGTTTGTTGCTCCAGTGTGACCTCATCCTAACTCATCACATCTACAACAGCCCTATTTCCAATTAAGGTCATATTCTGAGGTGCTGGGCGTTGGGACTTGAACATACGAATCTGGAAGGGCACAGTTCCCCTCATAGCATTGTGCACCTGTGCAGGTTATGTGTGTCAGACGCTGTGCTCATGAGGCTAGACCTCTGCTCAGACAACCTGCCCACAGCCTGGACGCACAAAGGTGCTGGGAGCTGGAGCCTCCCCAGGAACATACCACCTCTTTTTTGGCCCTGTGACCATTTGTGCTCTTTTTAATGGTGTTTTCCTGTTCTCTCCTGCTCCATTCTGTTCATTCTCGTGTACTCAAGTAGCCTGCCTTCTCTGTGTGCCCCAGACTGCATTCCACCCTCAGGTCAGGCCCACCCTTAATCTAGTTGGCAGCCATCCTGCAAGAGCCTCCCAAGGGCGCAGTGTCTCCAGGAAGGGCAGTCTGGGTGTGTGGGCCCCGTACTTGGCATTACAGCACATGAAAAAAGTAATGCTGTTGGACCAACAGGGGGTCAGCTCACATGGACTGGAGGAGTCCAGGCATCAGCTCCAAGGAATTGAAATTGGAATCGGATCTGATAGGGTGGGTTAGGGGAACCTCCAGAGGACAGAGGGGACTGTTGTCCAGGCTGGGACCCACAGTGGCCAGGGAATAACCAAACATGCAACTGAGGGAGCAACACTGAACTTCATGGGTGTTCCGTGGAGCAGAGTTGCACAGATGGACTTGAGAGACTGGCAAGTAGGCGAGGAGGGCTCTGCCACCATGCCACGATGCTCAGGTTTTGTCCCAGAAGGCTGGGAAGTGTTGTTAGCAAAGGAGTAACAAGATGAAATTTGTGCTATAGAATTTAGAAGGAAGGTGGGAGAAACTTGGAGATGGGGAGAAAAGATACAAGGCTATTATGATTGTTGTGGGAAGAGGCACGGAGGATCTGAAGAAGGGCATGTGGAAGGAAGGACGGAGAGGAAATGAGGCATTGCTGCTATTTCTAAGGCAGAACGACAGAAATTGGTGACCCTCAGGGTAATGAGGGAATGAAGAGGTGGTATTCTGAGAGTTCTCACTGGAATAATGGAGTTAAAAGGAAATTGAGGAAACTCTTACAACTCAACAACAGAAAGACAAGCAACCCAATTAAATACAGGTGCAGAAAACACACAAATGGCCACCAGGTACATGGAAAGATGTCCAGTGTCATTAGTCATTAGGGAAATGCAAATCAAAACAATGATATACCACCTCACACCCACTAGGATGGCTCTGATTTTCTTTTTTTTAAAGAGGATAATAAGTGTTAGTGATGATGTGGAGAAATTGAAACCCTTGTACATTGTTGGTGGGAAGGCAAAACAGTTCAGCCACGGTGGAAAAGTTTGGCAATTCCTCAAAAAGTTAAACACGGAATTACCATATGCTCCAGCTCTACTCGTAGGTATATACCCCAAAGCACTGAAAACAGGGCTCAAACAAATACATGTACACGCATGTTCATAGACATGATGGTTGTGCAACGTTATGATTATACCGAATGCCACGGAAATGTTCAGTTGAAAATCGTTAATTTTCTGACATGTGAATTACACCTCAATCAGTATTTAGAAACAACAGGGCAGCTGGATGTGCAGACAGGGTGTCGGCCCCATCGGCACTCAGGCTGTGCTCTACCGGTCTCAGTCTGCCGGGGTTCCTTTAGAGACCTCTGAAACAGGAGATTCCGGAAGTGGCTTGGAGTTTCTGTAACTGTACTTCTGTGCAACACTTGGAGAGGTTACATGACATTGTTTTGTGTCAGACAGCTACCTGTTAAGATGACCAGGTCGCTTCATTATAGGTCAGACTACCACATTGGAAAGATGCTAAGAAACAGATCAACATTGGCCCCGAGAGTTCTCCTCATTCTCACTTTAGTCAGCATTTTTATTAGTGATTTAAAGACCTAGAATGCCTGATGAGAAAACTCATCAGATTTGCAAATTACCCAAAGCTTGGATGGATAATGACTGTGTTGAACGATGGTCAAACCCATGTGCTGTTTGGGGCTGCCCCCCATCTACTCTTCCTTCCTTTTGGTGTCAGGGTCTGGATTTCCATTTGGATGCCTCCCTTTCTTGTGCATATAGCCCATGCATTTCTGAGTGAAGCGAACCCAGTGCCAAGTTCAAGGTGGTCCCTGGTTGGCTTAAATTGATGTTCACGTCTCACCGTCCTGGCCTTCGTGTTTGAGTCAGATCATAGGATTCTGTGGGCTTCAGAGAGCAGTGTCTTTTCTTGCTCCTTCCCTTAGCCTTTCCTGTTAACGAGAGTACCCTTCCAATCACATACTACGTGTTCTGTTTCCCAGCCCTGTGTCAACAAGGAAGCGCAGGGCCCCTAGAAGCCGCCGGCAGCCACCTTGCAGCCATGAGGAGAACCAGGCTTAGGGTGAAGCCAGCCTAAAGAAAGCAAAATGGGGTGGTAGAAGTAACCAAGTTCTTGGTGACCTTGTTCAGCCACTTGATTCTTACCTAACGTACCACTGGACTACATAAGCCAGCAATTCCTCTTAGTGTCCAGACCACTTGAGTCTAATTTTCTACTGCCTGCAACCAACAGTGTCCTGACTGACATAGTGATAAATCAATCACTGAAGGTCTCACCAAATCGTACTCACTAACTAGAATGTTTGTTAAAATTTTTACCTTGAAATTTGGCCAGAATAAATGTTGGGCTTTTTTTTACTTGGCTTCAGAAAAGTTATTGCACAAGTACTTTGTAGCAACATGTATGGAAAAGACCTGGGAGTTTTTGTTGACGTTAAGCGCAGTGTGATATGCAATTAGAAAGACCTGATTCTAATTTCCCAGCCATTTTGCTTAGCACCTCTGTGACCTTGACAAATGAGATACTGTTTGTAAGTTTCCCGGCACAGCACTTGGCTCAGAGTAGGTGCCGGCATAGCTTAGCAGTGGTAGAGTGGTCGTGATGTATGCGTACTTCGAGCTTCAGATTCTAACTAGCTCAACCCATGAGGAAACTGGAGACCCAGAGTGGTGCAGCCTCTATGGTGGGCTTCCTCCACAAACTCTGCCCGCTTCCCCCTGACTCCCTTGGGTTTGCCCTCCTCTGACCATCCAGAGCAAGAGATGCCAGCCGAATCTCAGAATTCCCGGCATCACCGCAAGTTTCACTCATTCTGACAAGACTAGCTTAGGTCACTTGCCAGCCCTGTGGCCAGGCCACTGGCATGCACCGGTTGGTCTGACCTCGGTCACACACTGCCACCCCCAGATCTGGGATTGTGGTCTGCTTCCCTAAAACCATATGCATACCCCGAGGGAAAATTGGGAGCTTGGGAGAGGGAGAAAAGGAATGAGTGCCAAAGAGGCCACCAGTAAGAATTCACTCAATTGGAATCATCCCAAACCTACTGTTGTTTAAGACTGTGCTTGTGCAGGTGTGATCTGTATGAGAGAAGAGGCAGTTGTCTCCCTAGTCTGACTTATCTTGGACTTACGTTCCATTCTGGAACATAGATCAACTGAGGCTCTTTCCAAAGAGTGCCCACAGGATTTGGGGAACATTTGAAACCATGCCATGCGAGGAAGGATTGGGTGCTGGTAAGAGAAGACTGTAGCACCGTGATAACTGGGGGGTCAGTTTCTCCTGCAAGACAGGAGTGAAATGGCACCAGTAACCACTGACGTTTACCGAGTGCTTCTTGCATCATCAGGCCTTGTACCACGTTCTCCTCCTGCATTGTGTCCCTCCGTCCTTATAGTATTCCTTTGAGGCAGGCACCACACCTACTAAGCCGTTACCATCCTCATTTGGTAGTTGAGGAAGCCAAGGCACAGAGAGGTTAAGTAACACACCTAAAGGCACGGAGCTAGTACACGGCAAAGCCAGGCTTGAGTCTCATGTTTTCGGCTCACATTTCCCTGGCCTTACAGCAGTGATTGCCAAACTTAGCTGTACATGAGAATCCCTTGGGAGAGCTTCTTTAAAATACTGACGCTGGGGCGCTTGGTTAAGCATCCAGCTCTTGACTTCGACACAGGTCATGATCTCAGGGCCCTGGGATTGAGTCCCAAGTCAGGGTCTGCACTCAGCAGGGAGTCTGCTTTAGGATTCTCTCCCTCTCCCTCTGCTTCTCCCCCTCCCCTGTCAAATAAATAAATAAATCTTAAAAAATAAAATACTGATGCCTAGGTGCCACCCCAGACTGATCATCAGATTCTCTAGGGGTGGGCCTAGGCCTTATGCTTAGAATAAAGTTGCTGTGGTGATTGTAATGTACTGCCAGGGTTGAGGACTGCTGGCCTAGAGTGTAAACACCAAGCCAAGGGCCCCAGTGTAGTTGCCTTCAGAAGCCCAGTGAGAATTCAGGTTTCTGGAGTTGCAGGTCCACAGAGACATACAAGGACTATGCTGAACTAAGGAGGGCAGGACCCAACCAAGGGTATTCAATTTTTTAAAAAAATTAGCATAATGCTATTGAAACAAAGCCCATAGGAGGCCCACCTTCTGCACACCTGTGCTTCTCAAACTTGACATGCACACAGATCACCTGGGAGCTTGCTAAAGAGCAGGTCTCGGGCAGGGCCTGTGGTATTCTGTGTTTCTAATAAGCTCCCAGGCGATGCTACCGCGGCTGGTTCATGAGCCATCCTTTGATTTGCAGGGCTGTATCCTGCCATGCTGCCTCAGACTGGCCAGGTGGAGGTTAAGCTGAGGGCAAGGGGTGCAGACTTGTAGCAGCCTGCCAGGGGGAGCTTCTCTCTTGTGGCAGTCTTCAGAGAGGGACTAAGGCCCGCTCTCAGGGGTGTGTGGCTGGCCTCCGGCACAGAGGGCGGAGAATCTCCTAATGCTGAGAATTGCTGAGTGTGGTTCCCCGCTGGGAGCCTGCCTCTGCCGTTCATCTGGACATGGAACTTTCGGGATCAGCACAAAGAGCGGAAACATCTGGTTAATGCCACTGTGGCCTACATGGGCTGCACCTGAAGGTCTGATGCAGTAGGTCCTGAGAGGGCCTGCACCACAGCCCCCTGTCATCCCATCACCTCTTTCTTCCCCACAGAATTCTCAGCCTCAGAGGGGCACAGCCCTGGGGTTGTGTTTGAGAGTTTTACTCTGCTACTCTCTGTTGCAGAGAATGAGCAATTCACAGTATCAAGACTCTTAATTTTACTCAGGGTCAGCTCACCAGTAAGTCACAGAAATGGAATTAAAATTCATGTCTCTTCATTTTTTTTATTTCTCTTATTTTCTTTTGTGCTCTGCATTTTGTTTTCAAACTATTTAGATATTCACTTAGGCAAATGTGTTTCTGCAAATGTAAAAACCGACTAACCAGTAGCACCAAGGCATGGCTGACTGCCCAGCTTTTGTGCCGGAGCACAACACGGCCAGGCTGGACAGCCCTGCCTCCTTCCACAGCCTGCCAATGGAGTGATTACGGCGCTAGATTACCTTGTCAGTCCTGTTTACTGCAAGCACACCGCTGAATTCCCTCCCTGTCTACCCTCACGTGGCTTCTGTCCATCTAGGTTAAATGCCATTCTGTATTTAGCAGCCATTTAAAGCTCTCTGCTTCCCTTTCTCTGTCAGTATCTACTACCTGGCCTCAGTCTGGCTCCACGCTTCCCGTACCGGCCCTGGGTCTGGGTAGACTCAACCTTCCGCATACCATAGACATTTTCTAGAACATCTTTTTCACAGACCACTTTAAATGTGGCTTTGATCTTTTTGCCTTTAACTGTTTATCATACTTCTGCCGTGCAGTTTTTCTTGAATAATCCCAATCCTCTGAATTCATTTTTTTCTGGTCCCTTCCTATACACTGTAACGTGGAGTCTTCCCTTCAGACTCAAATAGGAGCTGACCCTGCACCTCTGGCCCCTTCTGTAGCTCACCCAGCTTGTTTGTGCCAAGATCGTTCATTACGGAGTCTGCCCTGCGTGGTCCCGACAGATTCCTGTGGGGGCCGTGGCCCTTCCAGGGAACCATGGGCACCTTGTGTGTGTGTCCTGTGGGGCGTGCTGGTCCATTCCAGCCTGGGTCACCCAGTAAATCACCAAGGACTCCAAAGGTGTGGGTCTTCTCGCCCAGACACACCTCAGCTCCACACAATGAAAAATAGCTCCTGGAGAAAAGGACTCATAAATATAGAGAACTGGTTGCTGCCAGAGGAGAGGGGGACAGGGGGTGCAAAATAGGGGAGGGGCAGTAAGAAGGACAAACTTCCAGTTAGTTATAAAGTAAGTGATCAGGATGGAAAGCACAGCCTAGAGAATATAGTCAATAATGTTGTAACAACTTTATATGGTGACAGATGGTGACCAGAATTACCATGGTGAGCATCTTGTAATGTATGTAAATGTCGAGTCACTATGTTGTACACCTGAAACTAATATAATACTGCAGCTTAACTGTACTTTGAAAAAAAAAATTGTTTTAAAGAAAAGTTTTTAGAAGAAGATCAGCACTGACCTGGAGGTCTGGTGGCTAATGTTTAATATTCAGTGTAAATCAAAATTCTAAAAAACCTGTACAGTTTTTGCTGATTAACACAGCTTTACGTTTATCTAGTGCTTTACAGTATGTGTGCGTGTGTATGGGTGTGTTGTGTGTATGTAGATGCCTAGGGCTCTGTCTCTTCACCCCCTTGTAAGGAGAGTGGTAAATCCCGCCCCCAGTCACACACACAGCAGTGCACACACACACACACACACACACACACACACACCCTAGAAGCAACTGAAATGCTGGGAGGCTTAGCTAAACTCACAGAAGAGAAGAGGTGTGGTCCAGAAAACCCACCTCTGAGCCTTAGACTCTTCATTATGGCGCAGCAGAAAGTGACAGGGCTCTTCTCTCTCTGACTTTTCACAAATGCAAATACTTCTAGGAGGGTCTCACCTAAAGCCACTGTTACAACACTAATTAGCAGCTCATGTCTTTGCAAGGTTCAGATAGCAGCCAGCCATGTGTGTGAGGAATGAGGACGTGGAGATGTCCAGGGAATGAGGGGTGCCTGGAAGGGCAGGTTGGGGCTGCCCTGGTGGAGTAGGGGAAGGGCACAAGTGGGCACAACGTGACGGGGTGTTTCTTCGGAACTGTTCCTGCAGCCACAAGGAGGCCAGATCCTAGGAGGCTAGGCCCAGGACTGGAGGCCCAGCAGGTAGAAAGTCATTGGCTACTTTAGGCCGGAGGTGATGAGGGCAGAGCTGAGGTAGCAGGCAGAGTCCAGAGACCTGCAAGGTCCAGAGTGAGCTGTATAGCAAGACCTTTGTTCGTTCTTCAAGTATGGATCGATAAAGTGAAAAAGCTGACCCCAGGTTCATGCGGCTCCCAGTCCAGGTTGGGGAAATTAGCAGAGGATTGCCGCGTGCTCTGAGAAATGCTGCCGAAAGGCACGGTGCAGAGCGCCGAGAAGGGAACATCAGTTTTGCGTGGGAGGTGGGAGAGGAATGACACTGCCCAGCAGAGGGGATGTTCTTGGGTCTCAAAGCACAAATCAGAGTTTCTCAGGAGGGCAGGGGAGAATTGGCAGAAGAAACAATACAGAGAGCACGACGGAGGCTTGGAAGATGGCAAGTTGTCTCAGGTGAAGGGCAGAGCCCACCAGGGGCAATGTCAAGGTCATTCATCATGGAGGGCCATCTCAAAGGTAGAGTCAGAGGCCACTCTGCAGACGGGGGTTGGGGAGTTCTAAGTTCTAAGCTGAGAGGCAGTACGGAGGAGAAGCTGCAAGGGGAGAAAGTAGCAGGAGGACCAGTGTGGCGTATGAGTGCAGGATGGCCTCATAAGATAGTCGTGAATGAATGAAAGCAGTGATAATAGGGAGCAAGGAAGGGTGTCGAGAGACAAGTGGGGGGCAGAGGTTCCTGCATCTGGTTGCCAGCTTGATGCAGGAGCCCCAGGTCCTCATTCAGGCACTGGGCAGGTAATGGTGGTGGTCGATGCAGGAAATGTAGGGGGTGGACTTAATGAGAAAGCACAAGAAGAGGAGAGTTCATGAAGCACAGTGCCTGATAGAAGGCAAGAGGAGCTGAGAGTGTGGTCCTATGCTGATGGGACCCAGCCCTGAGAAGGGCCGGCAGGGGTGTCAGTGCTCAGCTAAGGCTTACTGAGCAGGCTCTGCAGCAAAGCTTCAGGAGTCCTTGCTTAGGTTCCAGCCACTGCCCTGAGCCCCTCCCTCACATCCCAGCAGCCCGTCTGATGCCCCCACAGGTTGTCTCCTGGGTGCTCTGGACTCCACAGGGCTGACTCTCCACCGCCGTTGTGGGGTCGTGTTTGTCCCGCCCTCAGGAAATGACCCACCTGCTCCCTTGGGGCGCTGCTTCCACTCTCTCTTTGTAACATGGCAGCCGGTGATCCTTCCAGAGTGGAAATCAGATCATATCATTCCCTGATCAAACCCCCCGGTGGCTCCCTGCCAACCTGTCCTTTCCCTGCATCTGTTCTTCTCTTGAATATCTTCCAACCATGCTCGCCTTGCTTTCCCAAGAACATGCCAAGTGTCATCCGTAGTCCCATCTTAGGACCTTCCCCTGAATCTTATTTCCCTCTTCACATCTACCCCAAGTCACCCTGGCAGAGAGGCCTGGATCAACCTATTTCAAATAGTTCCCACCCCATCTTGTTGCTCCTCATCCCCTTCACCTGCTGCGTCCCTTTATGACACTCGTGAGTAGAATTGTTTTCTTGTTTTTCCGTATCCAGACCGTTAGCTCTGTGAAGGCAAGGACTTCATTTCT
Source organism: Ursus maritimus (assembly GCF_017311325.1). NCBI lineage: Eukaryota > Metazoa > Chordata > Mammalia > Carnivora > Ursidae > Ursus > Ursus maritimus. Next base: position 1,044,772 of record NW_024423786.1, read on the forward strand.
CTTGTTCACTGCTATGCCCTCTGATTGCATAGCAAGGCTTGGTGATCCACAGGCACTCAGTAAATACTGGTTGAATGAAAGGAAGAAACAAATGAACCCTGGCACCCTGGGCAAGCTTGTACCCATTGTCCACTGCACCCTCAGAGCACCCCTGAAAGATGGGTCTGCATTTTCCCCCACGGGACCAGGAGGTAACAGGCTCAGGGAGAGGGAGTCATCTTCCCATGCTGCTGTGGACCCTGGAACCCAGCAACCTGGAGGGATGATGGGCTCTCCTCTGGGGGTGAAAGGTCATGGGCAGAGACAGAGGCATGTCTGGTCCTGGGGGAGACGTGCCTGTTGGTGCCTAGTAGCAGCCTTACTGGTCTCTAAAGTTGAGACACAGTCATATACCCACATTAGGAATTCAGGGCGGGTACCAAGTTTAAGGTCAGGGTAGGTGTTGTGGAGAATTACAAGTTGCATGGAAGGTTCAGATGAGGTTGGAGCCCTAGGTTTGTGGCCATTCTGGGGGCTGGAGGAAAGATTCCAGGTAGGGTCATCTGGGGGGTTCAGGGAGGATCCCAGGTAGAGCTGTCCCATGGGGTGCAGGGAGGAATATGGGGGATCCCAGGTAGGGCCATCGTGGGGGTGCAGGGAGGATCCTAGATAGGGCTGTCCTGGGGGGTGGGAGGCCCTGGGTGTGGCCTGACCATACATGGTTCTGACAGTTCAGAGGGTAGGCCTGGGGATGAGGAGACCATGGAAGGGAGGAGCTCTAGCACTGGAGGGTCCCAGATGGACATCGCTGAGTGCAAGCAATGGAAGGAAAGATTGTTGTGCACCCCCTTCTACAGTAAGTGCCGGAGCAAGCCTAGAAAGAGAGGCCATTTCTCCACATGACAGCAAAGTAGGAGCTAGAGCTGGTAGGTACTCAGGAAGAGGGAAAGAGACAAAGATGTAGTTGTGTGACTTCATAAGTAGCCAGGAACCAGCTATTAAGCCATTTCGCAAAACTGAATTTCCATTCTTTGCCAACTGTGTTGCTGATCACATGTCCTGAGATTTAGAAATTTTTATGTTGACTATTTGACTCTTTACAAAAGACTTACATGCATTTCTTCTTTGTGTTTTTTATTATTTTCAAGTCAGAGATTCTTTAAATCCTGAATACATGAATTTTTTTCACTCCTCTTAAAATTTAGCATTCCTGTGAGCTTTGAGAAGCTTTTGGTAATTGGGCCGGTGAGTTCCATATCTCCCTGGATGACTGGCCCTTAGCCATGGTGACAGCACCTTGGCATGGGGCTCTCCTGTCCTCACTCTGTTTCTCTCAGGTTCTGGGATTTTTTTTTTTTTTTTTTTTTTTTTTGAGCCCTCACCTCTGAGCCCTTCTGTGACCTGCACAGATTTTGCTGGCAATCTCCCCCTGCACTGGGCAGCCAGGATCCCACACTTCACATTTTTCTACATTGGCTTTGAGTCCTGTCTGCATGGCCTTTGGTTTGTTAAATTTCTCCCTGGGGGACAGCTAGGCACAAAGGGAAGGCCAGGCACTGAGGTGGAGGCTGATGGACCTGTGTTCAGGTCCTGCCTCTTTCCCCTAAGGTTCTGGCCCCCAGGGTGGGAGCCTCTGCCTCTCTGGACCTCGTGTCTTCGTGTCTTCATGTGGCAGAGGGGTGGACATTCCTGCCTTGAAGCACTGCTCGGGGCATGGAGGGGCCAGCCTGTTTGGAAGTCCCTGCTCTGAGCCTAGCCCGAGCAATCCTGTGGAGCCTCGTGAGCGACATGTCCCCATTTGACTGTGTGGTGCCCTCCTCGGTGCCCACAGGGTGAGAAAGCAAACTTTCTCGACTGATGGCACAAATGACTGCATCTCACTTGTGTTTTTGCATCTTTTCTAATGGTACTGGCCTCTGCTTGTGTTCGCTTGACAAATTTTATTGAGGGCCTACTATGCACCAGGCACGGCTGGAGGCTCGGTATAGATCAATGAGCAGTACGGGGGGAAAACCCCTCCCTTTGTGGAGTTTACATCCTGAAGCAAACCTCTCCTACTCTTTTACTATTCCCAGATCTCTCTTCCAAATATATTTGTTGGTTAATATGCATTTGACTGTTAAGTTCTCAAAACACTTATTGAGCGTTTACTGAGTGCCAGGCACTGTTCTAAGCATTTTGTATGCATTATCTCATTGGCATCTATACCAGTTCCCACACAACCATATGAAGGAGGCTCTGTTATTATTCTCATTTTACAGACGAGAGGCTAAGGAGGCAGACACAGAGGTTTGGACACTGGCCTGTGGTGTACACACAGTAAGGGCTGCATCCTGACTCCAGGGCCCATACTCATCCTCGCTGCTCCAGCAGCCTCACTTATTCCCAGGATGATCCTTAGACCTTAGTTTAGTCTTTCCTCTCCAACAGAAGTGCCACATAGACTCTGTCCCGTGACACCCAGCAGAGGTCCATACACACAGTAGGCAACTTATGAATGCTTGTTGCTCAGGTGCAAGTCTGCCTTTCCCCCGAAGGGGCTTTCAGGCCCAAGAGCCACTCCCCTGCAGGCCATCACACTGTCTTCTGTTCTAGGGCAGCAACAGCTCGCTCCACTGCCCGGCTAGTGGGTTAGCACAGACTCCCCCCTCCTGCACCCTGCCCGGCTCTGGTCCCTCATGGCTCCACAGTGGGGGCAGCAGGACCACTTCTGTGGCCTGTGACATGTTTCCTTGTCATCCCCTTCTGAGCCTTCTCACTGTGCCTCCCCTCACCATCACGCTCTCTTTTGATCTCACAAATCCAGGCCCTTGGAGAAATCAGACAGTATGAAATATGAAAACTGCCTGGGAAGTAATTGAAGAAACACTGTGACTTTTGAAACCCATAGAGATAACACTCACACCTTCTTGCTCACGTTATTTAATTTTTAATGGCAGATTTAATTAATGGAGATCAGGTCTTCTGGTTTCAAATGTGCATACGGAGCAGCTGGAGGAGGAGGGGCGGTGTGGCTGTTTATAGGGTGGAGGAAAAGACTCCAAAATCGGGACTATGAAGAGTCTAACGGGGAGGAAAGATCACCCAGAGATAATAGCTCATGATCACTGGGTGCTGGTTGACGTGTGGGGATTCAGTACAGTGTGTTTGGAGCGGTCTCCCTGCGACGTTTAAATGGGTGATAGGGCTCCTTGCAGGCACAGGGCCCAGCCTCCCCAGGCCCTGTAGAACTATGCTGCAGGCGATTCCAGACGCTCTGCTGGTACTGCACTCCATCGTCCACACAGCTGCCACAATGTTCTCTGAAACACACATCTCCCCTGCCACTGCCTCACGTAAGAAGTAAAACCCGTGGGCTGAGGTCCAGGCTTCTGGCCTGTGGTTGAGAATCCCACATGCCCAGCTCCCGAGCTGTCTGTCTCTAGCCCCTTCCCTCGCTTCTGGTAAACTATAGCATCTAACGTGTGGTATCCCTCCCTCTCCCTCTCCTTATTGGCTCATTTATGCTCATCACGTAAGACTCCATTCATTAAAAGTGCATGTACCCTTTGGCCCAAGAGTTTGACTTCTAGAATGTACTCTTCAGTTAGTGCTCACTCATGCACAAAGGTAAAGATGCCATGATGTGCCTTTCAGCATTGCTTGTGCTCATGGAACCTACGATGGAATACTATTCAGTGGGTAAAACGGACGAAGCGTCTGAGAAGTCAAGACACAAGGAGCGGTGTTGTGTCCTGTGTGGTGCTGTGGGTGCGCCTGGTTGAACTGGCTCACAGGGCCAATGTGCAGGCGGGGAGTGCTGGGCTCCAGGCCGGCCAGGAGGCTTACTGGTCACTGTTTTCCTACCATCTGCCCTTTGTGCTTTTGCCCTTTTAAACCATGTATAAGTATTATTTTTTCAAAAACATTGTTTAATATAAAAAAGAATCTTAGGGCTTGATTCAGGTGCTAGCTCCCAAGAAAACAGTCCGATGGTCTCTGCCAGACTGTCCTTTCTGCTGCCCCCACAGCATGTGGGACCGTTGGCTGAGCGTCCCATTGTAATTGTGACGTTGTGTTGTCTGGGAGCCCCATGAGGCTGGGGGGCAGGTGTGGTTGTCTTGGAACCCCTGGCACTCAGCAGGTTCTCCGTATGAGCATGGGTGGCCCCCGTCCTCAGAGAAGCCCACCGTGGTGGTATGGTCCAGGGGTCTGCAGAATGTCCTCCTCCTCCTGGCAAAGGGTCTGAGTGGACTCCAGCACCCTCAGGAAGGCGTGGTGGACACAAGGACCGGGCTCAGCATCCCCAAGGCACAGACCAGGGGAGCCATACAGGGGACGCTCTGTGATGCGTGGTCCCAGGGTCTGCTCAGGCAGATGACATGGCAGACTTGGCGGGGAGGGCGGGCACAACAGGAAGGGGAATTCCTCTGAGTCATTCTGAGAGACAATAGAGGAAGCTGCAGCAGGATAATCACAACCACTTCTTGGCCTGTGGGCACTTCCTGTGACAAATCTCGCCGACCACATGATCGGTCTGAGCTCGTAAGTGACTCCGCTGCTTGCTGAGCTCGCCCTGGCTGGGCTGCATGCACATGGAGTTGCAGAGGCACTGGGGTCCCAGCAGCCCACCCTGGAAAGGGACATGGACAGACCATGGACCACAGGCCTAGAAGACAGTGACTTGACACATCTCCAGAGAGGAGAAGGCCTGAGCCGAGAGACTGTCTTGTGGCAAAGAGAACTGACCGGGGATGGATGAAGGAGCTTCGTAAGGCCCGTGCCCACCTCAGAAAGTCCAGTGATGCCATGACTATGGCTGTGGTGGGCAGGGTGGACACCGTGAGCCTGCCCCCACTCAACCCTGTCTCTCAGCCATCCTGCGAGGGAGTGGGAGCCCTGTCTTACCACAAGGAAATAAGCTCCAGGAAGTAAATGACTCACTAAAGAACACAGACCACATATGCCCAAGAAAAATGGAAATGTGGGCCTATGGACTTGCTGTCTTTTGTGAGGGCCCATGGACAGAAGGTCAGACTGAGTGTAAATGATCCCCATCAAGGACATCACAGAAGAGCATCTGCGTGGAGCGGGAGAAGCCCTGGGCCTGTGTCCTTACTCTCACGCCCAGGACAGTCCATGTTGGTCGAATGTCAGACTGGTTGAGGCAAAATTATAATCTCTTAGTTGGAACATCAGGGCTCCAGGGAGAAAACATGGGGCAGCTTGGAGTCAGCACAGCCCTGCAGGAGCCAGAACAGTTCTGGCTGGGGGGTGGGGGGGAAGGAGAACCCCTATTTATTTCGTGCCTGTTGTGTGCTGGGAGTGTTTGCATTTCCCATCTGCTATGCCTGATGGCCGTCGGAGAGAGGCATGGGCTATCTCCCCCGGTTCCGAGGTGGGGACCTGCCAGGCTCACTCAGCATTTAGGGGGTTGAAGACCCAGCACTGGGCTCACCCCAGCACAGCCCAGAGCAGTATTCTGGCACCCAGGCTCCTGCTGGAATGGGCCCCAGGTGTTCCCTCAGGCACACTCCCTTCCGTGGGCCCTCCCCCTTTGGCTCTTCCCCAAGACAGGTACCAGGATGGGAGTGAGGGCCAGGTTCCCACCGAGACTCTGCCTTTGATACCCTGCAGCTGTCTAGGGGAGGTGCTTCCTGCCCCTGTCTTGGTTACCGTCTCTGCTGATGGATGATGGGATGCCGTGGGGGTAAGGCGCTTCCTCTGCATGGCTCTGATCTGGGTACCTGTCACCTTTTCCATTTTGTCTAAGGAGTGAATTGTTCCTTTGGGGCCAGGCTATCTCTGTGCCTGGTAGAGTGCGGAGATCCAGGCTTGGAGTCCGACAGGCATGCACAGGGGCACAGCTCTGTGACTTCAGGGTCCCTTTACCTGCCTCTCAAACTTCTTATAGGGACTGACCCATGCCAGTGGGAGGCACCTGAAGCTGGAATCTTCCGTGTACCCATCTGTAAAAGAGGGGCAACCACCCCTCCCACACAGGTTCTGAAAAGAGTCTGGCCCAGGTCTGCAAGGGTAGGCAGGCTTCACATGACACCTGTGCTATCCTGTCACCCTCACCTGAAAAGTCTGGCTGTTGGCCTGTCTTGGGCTGTCCTCTGGGGTGTCATTCTTGAGACTGCTTCCTGCAAAAAATCAGTCTATCGCTCTGAGCCTCAAAGTGCTCCACCAGGAGTGTGGTGGCAGCTTGGGTGAGCAGGTGTGTTTTTATTGGTCTCTTCTGGAAACAAGTGGAAAGTGCTAGGTTCTGGGCCTCTGAGGCATAAAGAAGGGGAGTAACTTACCCAGAGTCACACTATGGTGGCCCCAGGGCTTCAGCCCAGCTTTGTCTTACAGCAAGGCCAGGCTGTCCTCTACACCAGTCTGGTCTGTATGTGCACACTTACTAGGTAACCTCAGAAGGGATGGAGGTGCATGCCTTTGGTATCACGCTGCAGCTCTGGGCAGGGAGCCACCTTGCCAGGGAAGGTGGTGGTCATGGCAGGCAGCAGAGCACGCACCCAGCTGGAAACCAGACACATGGGCTGTGGTCTTGGCACAGCTACTTGCTGTGTGGCTTTGAGCAAGTTGCCTCACCTCTGGGCAGCAGAGCCCACCTACCTATAAAATAGGGGTTGGACCAGATCAAGTCTCAGCATGCTTTTTCTTTAAACACAGCAAGTATTTTAGTCTCTGTATAAACTACTCACCTCTGCTATTGTAGCATAAAAGCAGCCATTGACAATGATTAAACAAATCATGAGTGTGGCTGTGTTGCAATAAAACTTTATTTACAAAATCAGGTGGCAGGCCAGGCTTTGCTCATGAGTGGTGGATTGCCAACCCCCAAACCAGAGGATCCACATGTCCCTCCAGCCATTGCTACTGTAGGATTCTGCAGCCAAGGTTGGCCCACGGTGGGTGGGAGCTAGACCCGAGCTGTGGATCAATCACTGATCTGCTTTGATGCTGGTCAAGAAATTAAGATCTGCCAATTTTTAGCACGGTTGCTCCCATGAGAGAGCCAGAGGGAAATTTCAATCTTTGGTAACCAGTTCTGTTTTTCTCTTTGTAGAATGCCGAGATGTATAAACTGTCTTCCCAGCAATTCCATGAGGCAGCTTCAAAAATGGAGGGCACGATAAAGTAAGAATTTGCTTATTATTTTTTGTAAACTTAGCCTATATTTGTAAGAATCACCACACATGGCTTGAAACCTGCCACCACCTGCCTAATTTCAGATTTCTCTAATAATATAGACAACCATCTGCTCCTTGGTCTCTCACCTGGATATGAGGCAGCCATTGGACATCTGTAATTGGCCAAATGAGCACTCAGCTCTTCCCTGGCTCCCTGGCAGTGGGAGTGGCTGTGGCAGACTGGCAGACTTGTTTCAGGCCTGATGTGCTGTGGGCTGGGCCACAGAGTGGCCATTAGGCTCCTGAGGGAGTCAAGGAATGGGTGCTGCTGCCTCCCCCCCCCCC